>NC_056744.1:849365453-849666697 GCF_019279795.1 Protopterus annectens | reverse complement strand
GTTTCAAGAATAATGTCTTTAACTCTTTGTGAAAGTTCTGTATTAGCAGCTGCTATGTGATGTTCCATGCAGTCAGTTTTTAGGTTTGGATGCATGGTGCTGAAGTTGTTCTGAGTTAGCATCAAAGGCATCAGGGGAATTGGCCACATATTGTTCCGAGACATGCTCCTCAGTAGTGGGTACCAATGCTGTCTTGGCCAGTTTGGAGCTATCAGGATTATCCTTGGACGTTCCTCCTTGATTTTTAGTAGTACTTTGTGTATCAAGGGAAGAGGTGGGAATGCATATGCTGTTAGGCCTTTCCAGCTGAAGGAGAGCGAGTCCACTTTCCATGCTAGTGGGTGGAATGTCCTTGTGCAGAATTTTTTGAGCTGGTGTTTGAGAGGTGATGCGAATAGGTCTATCTGAGGCATTCCCATTTCTTGAGATGGTCTTGAAGATATCCGGGTGCAGCTGCCATTCGTGGGCATCCGATGTGGTCCTGCTTAACATATCTGCTAGAGAGTTTTCTTTTCCTGGCACAAATATTGCCTGTAACTGGATGTTGTAGCTGAGTGCCAGGGTCCACAGCTCCAAAGTCATTCTGCATAGGGGTAAGAATGAGTGCCTCCCTGTTTGTTGATGTACCACATGACTGTGGTGTTGTCTGTCCTTATCATCAAGTGGTCCTCCTTGAGAAATGGTCTGAACTTTTGGATTGCCAGTTTTACTGCCAGCATTTCTTTTAGGTTGATGTGCAGGTGAAGTTGGTCCTGTGTCCACAATCCTTGCGCATTTGTCCAGCATATGCGCCCCATCCTAGGTCTGAAGCATCTTTTGTGATGGTCTGGCTTGCTTGACCCTTGCGAAAGGGCAGGCCTGGGTTTGACTGGCATGCCTGAGCCCACCATAGGAACTCCTGTTTTAAGCATGGTATTAGTGGGATTTCCGTTTCTAGGCTGTGTCTGTGTTGGGACCATAAATTCTTTAGGTACCACTGTAGTTTTCTCATATGTAGTCTGGCAAATGGAACCAGGATTATGCATGATGCCATGAAACCCAAGGCCTGCAGTACCTTTCTTGCTGTTAACTTTTCAGTTTTGTTAGTGCCAAGAAGTAAAGAGGGAGTTCTTTTGTTTTCTGTAGTTAGGAATGCCATTTGTCTTACTGTGTCCAATTCCGCCTCCCAGGAAAGTCCTTGTCTGGGATGGTATCAGTCTTGACTTTTGTAAATTGACTGTGTATCCCAGTGCTTGAAGCAAGTAAATGACCCTTTGTAAATCTGTTGTCAGCTTGCTTTTGTTGTCTCCTTGTATCAGGCAGTCGTCCAGGTATGGATAAATTTGAATTCCTGTAGTCTGCAATGGGCGATTACTGATGCCAGGCATTTTGTGAATACTCTGGGCAGTAGATAAGCCAAAGGGCAATGCTGAGAATTGATAGTGCTCTGATCCTGCAAGAAATCTGAGGTATCTTCTGCAGATTGGTCGAATGGGGACGTGCAGGTATGCCTCCTTGAGATCTAGAGTTACCAGCCAACACTCCTTGCCCAGCATGGGAAGAAGTTGCTGTAGGGTCAGCATTTTGAATTTTGGGACAATGATGTAAGTATTCAGGGTGGACAGGTCTAGAATTGGTCTCCAACTTTTCCTTTCTTGGAACTAGGAATAGTCTGGAGTAGAACCCCTTTCCTTGCTCTGCTGTTGGCACTTTCTCCACAGCTCTCATGTTTGCTAACTCCATTATCTGCTGTAGAGCCTCTGTCTTTTGATTTGGAGGTAGATTTGGCATTCCTCTTTTGTCTGGTAAAGTGTGGAAGTGGAACCGGTAACCTTGATCTATGGTTCGTAAAATCCACTTGTCCTTTGTTATGTGGTGCCAGTTTTTTGAAAATAAAGTTAGCTTTCCGCCTAGAGGAGCTGCTGTTTGTTCCCTGGTAGGCGGGTTTAGGAATAAGTCACTGTGGCTGTGTTGATGTAGTGGCAGGTGTGGAGTCTGTGCCTCTGTTGTTACCTTGCCACTGTCGTCCTCTGTAGGCACCTCCTCTGGATTGATTTCTGCCTCTGGAGCGTCTATTCCTGCCCCTTTGAGGTCTTGTGGAGTCAGGAAAGGACCAATTTTGGCAGGCCAGTTCCTGCTAAACCTTGGGGTTGAACCTGCAAGAAATCTTTAACTGTCTGGACTGATTTTGCCTTTTCTTCCATTTTCTTCATAACCTGCTGGGCAGGTGTACCAAACAAACTTGTTTTATCCATAGGAGCATCTAGCAATTTAGATTTAACATGATCCGTAAAGCTTGCTCCTTTAGCCATGCATGCCTTCTAATTACAGTGCCAGTCATGGCTGATCTAAATGAAGCCTCCAGTGCATCATAGCCACATTTTAAAGAATGGTTACTAACTTGCTGTATGTTATTTACCATTTCTAATATATATTTCTTATCAAGAGATTCATCAGTGGTTAGCTTTTTAGTTAACTGTTCAAGCATAAACTCTTGGTATTGTATCATGTGAAACTGACAGTTTAAAGCTCTAGCTGAGAGAGTGGCTGAAGTGTAAACCTTTTTACCCCATCTGTCTAATGACCTTGCTTCCCTTTCAGAAGGAACAGGGTTTTAGCTATGAGTGTCGCTACTGCCTTGGGGCCCTGGGAAATAATTTGGGTCTGCAAGAGGGCCTTGTAAAGGTGGTGATGAGTATCTGGCACCCTGTAAAATCTGTCTGGTTTGGCAGGGGCTGGGGTAAAGAATCTGGAGCGGAGCAGACATCATTGAAAGCATCATCCACCACAGAGAACAGGAGGTATAGCTAAGGGCCTGTGCTGTGGAAGGTGCAAAAGGTCCTAAGTCTTTTCCTGGAGTCTGAAAAATCCTGTTGCTGCCATTGGAACTGTTCTCGCATGGCATGCAAGGTTTCCCCAAAGGAGAATTCTTCTGGTGGGGAAGCAGCTGGAATGGATTCTTCAGCATCAGAATCTTCAAAATTGGAGAAAGGAGCCTCTGGCTGGTCAGTTATGTCTGATTCATCAGCAGAATCATCAGAGGACACTGGCTCATGGGGCTCTGCCCTAGGTCTCTTCTCTGGGGGCTGAGAGGCCCTGTCTGGGTGAGATTGAGATCCTCTAATTAATGAAATTAAATCTTCTGCCAAAGTAAGCATTTGGGAACTGGAAGAGGGCCTGGTTGAGGGGGGTTTAACAGGCACTGTTTTAGTAGTCTTGGCTGCTTTAGCCCTGGCGAAGGCCTTAATGGACATGGCTGCTGGAGGCCTAGCAGCACCACGTGCTGGGGTAGAGACATCCAAGGGAATAGTGTCTGATAAGTCAGTGGTAATCATCAGAGGACACTGGCTCATGGGGCTCTGCCCTAGGTCTCTTCTCTGGGGGCTGAGAGGCCCTGTCTGGGTGAGATTGAGATCCTCTAATTAATGAAATTAAATCTTCTGCCAAAGTAAGCATTTGGGAACTGGAAGAGGGCCTGGTTGAGGGGGGTTTAACAGGCACTGTTTTAGTAGTCTTGGCTGCTTTAGCCCTGGCGAAGGCCTTAATGGACATGGCTGCTGGAGGCCTAGCAGCACCACGTGCTGGGGTAGAGACATCCAAGGAATAGTGTCTGATAAGTCAGTGGTAAGCACCGTAGTGGGTAAAATTTCTGAGGCCGATTCAAGAGTGTTAGCAGGGACCTCAGTTGTAGAGATAGATTCAGCTGTATTTTGATCAGTTTTCTCGGTTTCGCTGAAACCGACACTCATGTTTGCTTAACCATGGTTTCGGCGAAACGCGGACCGCCAGTGTCGGTCTTTTCTCGTTTTTGGCAGAATGCGAGTCGGAGGATCCGGCGGCATAATGTACGCAAAATCAGAACCGAAAAACTGTTCTGCAAACTCCGACCGGCGTCTAAGCGTTCGTCGGTTGAAAGAAGCACAGGACGAACAGGCTGCTACGCCGTGGGCTGGGCCTAAGCAAGGCAGGCAGTAGAGTGGAAATCTTTATGAGGTATTTGTTTCCCACAGGTTAAACAATTATTAACTTTTTCTGACATCGGCTGAGGCAAGAAAGAGTCCCCAACGGGTACTTAGCTTTAGAAGTCTTGGTAGTATTCGGTAGAAGTAATCTCTGGATCCGACCGACCGGCACTTGCGAACAGCTTCTGCTTGAGCCACGCCGGCAAGAAAGACTGAAGAAAATGGCGTCGGCTGATGCTTTTATACCCGAAGTCCAACAGAGATGACGTCGGGTGAAGTGCGACATCAGCCGAAGCCGGACCCGGACTTTGGAATCCGGCCGACTGAAGGGCTGCCTGACGACAGGACAACCCAGTTGTTATGACTGCAGATGCATCCATGAAGGACATCAGAAGTTGCCATATTGAAAGGAAAAATTAGTAAAAAATATAAAATATTGCATGAAAACTAGAAGAATCAATCAGAGGAGGTTAGGAAGGACTGGGAAGAGAGATTAGATAAGCAATTTACAAACAAACAATGGAAGGATGTATGTATGTCTCCCAAATATGCTGCAAACTCTAGAAGATTTATGATCTTTGCCCAAGTTTTTACATGGGTATTTTTATACCCCAAGCAGACAAAGAATTTTTTCTTCAGGTAAACAGCAAATGTTGGAGGTGTGAACGGGAAGAAAGAAGTAATTGGGAGCATATTTTCTAGGAGTGTAATGAATTGGCAGAATTTAAAGATTCCCTGCAAACCACTCTATTGGAGTTGCCGGGTGAGCAAATTTGAGTAACTAGGGAAATAATTTTTTTGAGCTATGATACAGAATCAGAATTGCCTAGACATGGTAAGGCCTTGCTGAGTCTAATTATGATGGCTGCCAAAAAGGCAATTACTAGAAAATGGAAATCAAACTCTAAACCAACATTAAATGTATAGCATCAGTAGTAAATTATTTATAATGTATATAAAGGAACAGTTGTTGCAGACTGCAACAAACCTATCAGGGAATAGAACACACTGAGATACTGTTTGCTTTCCTAAGGCGATGATTGTTAACTTTGCGTCAAGTTTTACCACCTTTGTGTAGTGATCATGGGGTTATAAAGGTTAACCTACTGCTGGTTAATTTTGCCAATGAAATCTAAACTGATGCACAGAATATAAATAACAGACTATATAGAAGCAGAACAGTCATGTGATGCATTCCGTGGAAAACTGCCAGGAGTAATGTGATCATTTTTGACAGAAATTTATTTTGGAATAATGTATACATACTTTATATATACACACACACAAACACACAGACACACACACAGACACACACACACACACACACACACACACACACACACACACACGCCATTACTTTGGTTGAAACTATAGAATGCTGACATATGTTTGGTCGACACCATTTGTAAGAAATAAACAAAAGATCTATAAGTGTGCAAGACTGACAGTCTCTAGGGTTAGGTAATATACCCCTTTCCCCTCAGATTGTACAGTCTTGGAGTAAGTATATCTAATTAGCAGGAGATTTAGGAGTGCAGCCATCCATAGGGGGATCTGGGGTGGGGTCTTTCTCCCCTGTGAAAAACGTTATTATGGTTTTTCCTACATTTTTGTTTACATGTTGTTTGGGATGTTGACCTTTTGTGGTCAATGTAATTGCCATTAACTTTTTCTTATTTTTTAAAGAATTTTTCTTGAATTTTAACAAGCTAATAATGACAAAAAAAACACAATATAGAAAATTAAATAATTCAAAGAAGAGAAAAAAAACAATCAACAACTAAATTATTTACAAAGGTGTCTAGTAATTAAGAATTACAGAAGTCTGTCATATAGATCAGTTACTCTTGAATGTTTGATAACTGTCTAATACTTCTTTTGAGTTTAGTCCACAAGTTATAAGATTGTTGTAATAGTAATCTGCTCCAGGTGACAAATTTAGGTTGCAATGTTCTTAAATTGTGTAAAGGAAGGTGAAGTCTCACTCTTCCAATTTTTAGTTATAACCTTCCTGGCAACAGCCAAAATGGACTATAACAAAGGATATTTTATTTTTTTTAACACAGCCAGAAATCAGTGTATTAAACAGGATCAAATATTTGGTTAAAATAAAGTTATCAGAAAATAATGCCTGTAAGAAAAGATTAATATTGTACTAGTAGGATTTAAAAGCTACACAGTCAAAAAACATGTGACCAATCCATCTTAGTCTCCAATTTATATCTCCAACAAGCTTTCTTTTTCTTACTGATTAGCTCAATTTTATATGATGTAAAAAGGATCTGTACATAAATTTCCAGGAGAACAATCTACTTTTAAGAGAAGAGGTAGTGAGTTTAGATAATGCCAGAATTGCTCTTTTATCATTTTCATTAGGTGGATTGTTATTGTTTCATTTCTTATCACTTTATATAGTTTAGAAAGCATACCTTTATTAGATAAATTCTGCTGTATGAATATTATCAACAAAATTAATAACTTAGGTACAGAAATTCTTATTCTTGGTGACATTAAGTCAATTTTATTATCCACAAACTGCCTACAAGATTGTATTTCCAACCACACATCATTACTTAAGTCATTTTTGTTTTATTTTTTTTTTATTTTACATTTGTTGACCGGGTTTGTCCGACTGAGCTGAGCAGCCCTTTTTCAGCAGAGGCCCAGGGAGAAAAGCTCCACAGTAATACTTATTTATTATACAGAAATAACACAGAAATAAAAATAAAAAATAAAAATACATAAAAATGGATAACAAGCATCAATATTTTACAATGCAGTGATACAATGTATATATAGTTATCAGAAGTAGAAGGTCAGAGCTCTAGTGTTATACACTATAAGCACAGAATAAAAGAAAAACACAGGTACACAAACATTGATAATATAGCAATGATTCATAGAAACAATTTCTGTTGTCAGTCAAAATATAGGAAAATCAGTGAAGATGAAAGATGGATAAGTAGAGTGATAGCTTATAAAGGTTATAACTAATAAGACTGAAAGTTTAGATTCTTAGTCAGATGAAGAAGCAAGAAGAGATCCTACCAAAAGAGTAAGGTAAGGGTCTACAAGAGAAGCTGATGGTTTAAGGAGGATGGTTGCAGTGGCAGGACCAGTGAGTTTTTAGGTATTTTCTGGTAGCTGTTTTGACTTGATTAGAATGTTTGAGGGACCAGATTTCTAATGGGAGTTTGTTCCATGATATGGTATGATTGTAGCTGTATAGGTTGCATTCAGTTTTGGCTATAGGTTTATATATTTGTAGCAGGTTTTGGATAGAGCTGCGTAGAGACCTAATGGAGCAATATTGAGAGATGAGAGTGGATAGGCTAGGACAGAAGGATTCCAGGTATAGAATTGAGTGAAGTATCTGTAGTTGAGAGAGAATGAGTTGGAGGGGTAGTTCCAACCAGTGTAAATATCTTAGACTGTGACAGTGATTAGATTTATTGATTTGATGTGCATCAAATTTAGCAACCTTGTTGTAGGTTGATTCAAGTTTAGCTAGGAGTGTAGAGTTAAGATTAGTGAGAATTTGACAGCTATATAATAGGCTAGGTAGAATGTATGCATAAGAGAGGGTTACTTTAGCTTTGTTTGTTAGAAACATTTTGTTACAGTAAAGAAGTCCAAGTTTAAGGTGTGTCTCTTTAATACAGTTATTCACGTGTAAATCGAATTTAAGTTGGTCATCTATTGTTACTCCTAGAAGTTTTGTACTGAGTTCAACATTGATGAAGCGTTATTGAGGGACAATATAGAAAAAGTAGATTTAAGATGGGAGTAGCTTTTGGGAAGAAAGAGTAAGATTTTAGTTTTCTTAGAGTAGAAAATTGGCTGGTTATTAAAGCCTGGTTTCAATACAGTTAAAAATGCTTGAGTAGCAGCAATAAGGTCTGAGGGAGTGTCAGTGATGGGGATGACTGTAGAGTCATCTGCATATTGTATAAGGGATGACTGGGGGCAAGAGGTATAGAGTAGATTTGTGAATATATTGAAAAGTAATGAGCCAAGGATATTTCCTTGGGGGACACCCATTTTCACTGGGAGAGGTAGAGGGAGAGCTGAGAGCCATTTCACAGATTGTTGTCAGTCAGTGAAATAGCTGGAAAACCGGGTAACAGTAGAAGTAGAGAAATTAAGGCTAATTACTAATTACACTCAGTTCAATTTATCAGTAGTCAACAGCTGAAAGCAATAAATGACATTATTTCCCTTAAATAACATCAGCTTAGAGAGGTTTGAAGAAAGAATATTGCTTTGCATAAAAGCAATATGAAAAAGAAGGAACATCCAAGCCTTATAAGCTGGATTTCTATAGATAAAATTTCTAAATGCCTTTACTAGAAGTGACATGTAATGGGAAGTATTTATATGAAAATTATTAGCTGTGAAACTGCGGTGGTCGTGCTGCGGTAGCATTGTCGCCTCACAGTAAGACGTTATCCTGTTTGATTCTCAGCTAAAGCATCTTCTGTGTGGAGACATGCATGAATGGGCGTACCTTCATTGAAGGTTGTGCGTCAGGGCTGGCAACTCGGCACGTAAAAATCTACTGCCAATAATTTGCGGGCCGGAGTTCCGCTGTGGCGACCCCTAACCGGGAAAAGCCAAAAGACACAACATTAGCTGTGAAATAATCTTTTAACACCCAAGTAAATGAATTATTTAATATTAACTTTCTATTAGAAATGGAAGTCTTACTAGTATTAAAGCAAAGGATTTCTTGAAACATTTTCCATTTGGTTGAGTAATACTCGTTAGTTAATAGCAAAATAGTTTTTATTACATAAGAAACAAGAGTACAATTATAAATCTGGCAGACCAAATCCCTCGGTAGACCAGTCTCTTACTTGATAAGCAAGAGCTACTCTAGGTTTATTAGGAAATCAAAAAAAAGCTTTAAGATCAATGAATTCAAATCCTTTATGCATGATTTAGGAGGTGGTAAAGACAAAGACTGTGTAATATATAATATCTTTGGTAAAATAAACATTTTAATAAAAGAAATCCTCTCTTCCATTGTGAAGAAGAGTTTACTCCATTTCTTTATGAGATTCTTTAAGATGGTTAGATTATTATTATTATAGTTAAAATATATTACATGTTAATATCATTAGCTAATATTATTCCTAAATCTGTCAGTGTACCTTCTTGAACAGCATAGTTGGTGAATCTCATATTCAAATTAGTAACATTGCAGTCTATAGAAAATATTTTTGTTTTACTATCATTAAAGATTAGACCAGATTTCCTTTGAAAAAACTTTCTGTTATCTCAAAGATAGCAGAAAGGGAACCATTATTTCCTTTAACAGTGAGAAGGATGGTGGCCACAGTGGCGCAGTGGTTAGCATCGTCGCCTCACAGCAAGGTTCTCTGGTTCGATTCTCATCTGGGGTGCCTTCTGTGCAGAGTCTGCATGTCCTCCCTGTGGTCGCGTGGGTTTCCTCCGGGTGCTCCGGTTTCCTCCCACATCCCAAAGACATGCTGCAGGTGGATTGGACACTCTAAATTGGCCCTAGGTGTGAATGCGTGTGTGTGCCTTCTGTGGAAGGTTGGGCGCTGGGCTGGCAACTCGACACTGTAAAACTCCACTGCCAATCATGAGCGGACAGGTGATCCGCTGTGGCGACCCCTAACTGGGAAAAGCCGAAAGAAGAAGATCAGTACTTAATTTAATACCCTCAATTTATGAACTCAGCCTTATAAAATTAGCTAATGGCTCAATAACAAGAGTGAAAAACAAAGGAGATAGAGGACAACCTTATTTAGTTCCTTTAATAATTTTAATGGACTGAGAGGTGTATGCACCTATCTTAACATAGGCCTGGCATCCTTTATAAAGTTGATTAAAAGGTTGTATGAAATTAATACAGAAATTCAGTTCTTCCAAAATAATGAAAAGATAATCCCAATTAACAGAATCAAAAGCACAATTTATATCCAAGATGACTATAGTCAAATTATGTTTTGAATTATTATCAGAATCAATTGGGCGGCCACGGTGGTGCAGTGGTTAGCACTGCTGCCTCACAGCAAGAGGTTCTCCGGTTCGATCCTCGGTTGGGGTGCCTTCTGTGTCTTGAGTCTGCATGTCCTCCCTGTGGTGCGGTGGTTTTCCTCCGGTGCTCGTTTCCTCCACATGCTGCAGGTGGATTGGACACTCTAAATTGGCCCCTAGTGTGCGTGTGAGTGTGCCTTCTGTGGAAGGTTTGGCGCGGCTGGGCTCTCGACACCGTAAAACTCCACTGCCATTCAATGTGGACAAAGGCGATAAGATCAGAATCAATTATGGTTAGTACTATTTTAATATTATCATATTATTCCCATTTAAAGTAAATCCTGTTTGATCTTCATCAGTCAAAAATGGGAGAAAGTTCTTCAGTCTGTTAGCATGAACAGACATGAACATTTCATAATCTACATTTAAGAGAGAAATTGGCCTATAAGAAGAACATTTAGTTGGGTCTTTATCAGTTCTTAATATAGGAGAGATGAGGGAATTCTTCCACGAAGGAGGGGCGTTAGCCAAATCTTTACTTAAAAAGAAAACTTTACGTAATAAGCGTAAAGCTTCTTTATTCATTCATTTAAATATTTAAAAAATGATTCCATCATTACCTGAGGCTTTTTTTTGTTTTAAAGCACTAATATAAGACTGAATTTCAAACACTGAAATTGGTTTGTCAGGTGTTTCAATATGAATATCTGATAATTTATATTTGTATGCTTTTTAATAAATTATCTAATTACTTCTTTAGGATCCAATACTCCTAATTAATTTTATGAAAGTGGTCTCTGAATTCTGTTAGTATACCACTGACTTTTTTGATTATGTAAGTAGTATCGTGTGTGTGTGTGTGTGTGTGTGTGTGTGTGTGTGTGTGTGTATATATATATATATATTAAACACACACAAAGACACACACACACATATATGTGTGTGTGTGTGCATATGTATATATCAAATAAATGTTTATAATCATGATCTAAGCACATGAGGTCAATTACAACAAAATACTTAATACGGGAGATAAAAATAGCACAAACAGAAATGTGGTCAAACTGCAACTTGAAAACTGAACTAAATAAACTGAAAATATTTGAAGGAAATTTCTACAAAGATATTGACTACAATAGGAAACTAGTGTATAGGTATTAATATGTAAGACATGGTAAGAGTAAGACTTATAAATCAGTAAACTGTGTGTGGATTCTAAATTTTATTCTCAAGAAGCATATTGTAGATATATTGATAAAATCTTATTGAAAACAGTTTTGCTTCATAGTAGGGGAGGGGTAGTTTGTGCTATTAACATCTAGGTACATTCAGATACTAAAATTATATTATATTGAAAAATTACTATGCAAACTGAACACAAGCAAGGTACAGGGAGGAGACAGAATTTGTGAAAACAATGCAACACTTCTGCATGAACTTACAGTAGTGTTAATCTGTTATATATTAGGTTATTTAAGTAGGGAGATATTACCCAGTACTGAAGACATGCACTTTTTAAACCTATTTTTAAGGGAAAGTGAATTAGGATAAACCCAAATCCATATATACCCAAAGTCTATGTTCTTATATTGGAAAAATAAATAAAATTATTTTGGATAAATTGTCTGAGTGGGAAATGTTGGAACTTGAACCCATTTATCAGCATGCATATGTTTAAAATAGGACTATTACTACTTTTAACATGTTTTATAATAATACAATATATAATCTCAGCAACAAGTGAGAATGTGTCTTCAGAAACAATTCATGCAGACCCATCTCCACCCTTAGATTGGGTTATTCACAATATAACAATGAATAATTTAGAACTAAACATTACTGTAACCTTGATAAGGCAGTTAGCTCCATGGCTTACAAATAGGACATGGTAAGTATAATTAAGCAGTTGGACAGGTAGGACTCTTTGCTATAGTGAGGGTGTCTCACCAGCTTTGTCCTGGGCTCATACTTCTTCAGATTGTATCATTTTCTTATGCAAGTGATCTACAGTCTCTATGCCAATGGCTTAGTAATGGGGAAAATGATTACATCTGTTATGAATAGGGCATATCTACAATAGAGCATGACTAAATTGACTAGATGGGCACAGGAGAATAACATGCTGATAAACACATCAAAAACTAAACACATGAGCTGTGTGAAACATAGATTGAAGGGTGCACATTTAAAACAGAATACATTTTTTCAGTATGGATTAATTGAAGGCTCTAGGTATATGAGTTGATCCAGTTTGATTATTTTCTTGATCATATTCACCAACTGGTTAATGATAGTTATAACACAATAAGCTGTATACAATATTTAGAGTCTAGGGAACAATAAATGATGAAAACCTAAACTAGAGTATGGAATAATATATGGAATCCTTACAAGAAAACTAGCATGTGTAATTGGAAAGAGTAGAGTAGAAATATACCAGGGGCATCCATGAATGTGAAGGCTTAAGTTATCGTGAAATATTAAAGTACTTAAAATTTTACAGTGTTTCATCTAGATATTTAAAGGAGACCTATTGAAGTATAAAGGGAATGACAAGCTGAGTTATTATCTTCCAAAGTGGATTTTCAAAGTCAAAGTAAACTTTATTGTCATTCAAAAATCACACAAGTGCAGAAACTGAATGAAATTCCCCATCTCCAGACTCAATGTGCAGACAACATATAGACTATTTTCACAGATATTTACACATGTAACACCTGGCTATTACATCACAGACATGCAGGTAGACAGACTAATATTGCACATACTTAGAAACACATTTTAACACTTTTTGAACTGAACACTTACTTGCACGACACTTTAGTATTGCACAGGTACTTGGTTAAGACATTGCATTGATCATGGACATCTTGTCCATCCAAAAGGACATCTGAGAAGGTTGTTCCATATCAGCCTCCAACAGGGTTGAGGAAGAGGGAACATCAAAGGAACCAGGGTGGTCCAAGAACTACCCAGCAAAGATATATGAAATGACCATACAGCAACAAAAGTTTCAGGGCTGGACTTTTTAAAATTAATTGTTGTCAAGGGAGGGATGTCTAAAGCCATCATACCCTATGTCAGCTGCTTAACTCTCTTATTTTCTAAATAATTCTTAAAGATAACCTACTGTGTAAGGTGTTAGAGATACACGAGTGAGAAATACAGCCATCTTTATAATTATGGGTAGTTCCAAGACAAAATAAAGCTTAGTGTGCTTGCCTCTGCATGGAATTTGCCTCCTGCAGTCGCATTTTCTTTCTTCAATGATACAAAAAAAATATTTGTCTCATAAATAGAAGAAATAAAGGAAAGCTACTTTATCTGCCCAAGGCAATAGAAAAGACATGGATCACATGTGTGACAGACTAAAGTTGAAATGGGTTCTGTGTTTGGGTTTGTGGCAACAAAGTTCAGATGTGTTTTGTGCCTGTGCCCCCTCTAGCACTTTCTTACTGAAGTCATACACTGGACATATGGCATGACAGGAAGGAATGCTGGCTGAATGTGTGCAGCTATCCTTAGCAGGATACCCCAGCTGTTAGTGATACTGCAACAATGATCTAAGGAAGGACATAATGCATATACTATTACAAAACACAAAACAATGTAACAGCCCATTCTCTAAGTGCAGTAAGGAGATTTATGCTAATAATGCTCACCCAGTTGGACATTTTTGCCTGCATATGTGTATATCACCGCATATTGGTAGTAAATAATATACTAAACCAAATTTCAATTATTTTATATCTTTTTTGTTTAGTGGGAGAGGCTCAACATGATCAGTATTCTTGTTCATATTGTATACTATGCAGAATGTGCTTCACTGTTTTGGTGAGAGAATACTGGGTAGCATTTCAGAGTCTCACATTACACTTGATGCCAGGCTATTCTTCTTCTTCTTTCGACTTTTCCTGGTTAGGGGTCACCACAGCAGAACTCTGGTCCACTAATGATTGGCAGTAGATTTTCATGGTGCCGAGGTGCCAGATCGATGCCCAACCTTCAACAAAGGCACACCCATTCTATGCATGTCTTTCAAACACCACTCGACCGCAGGGAGGACATGCAGACTCCACACATTAGGTGCTCCAGCCAAGAATCTAACAGGAGAACCTCTTGCTGTGAGGCAATAACGCCACCGCTGCACCACCCAGGTTGATGCCAGGCTAGTACTCCTTTCAAAAATGTTTTACCAGACCTGTCCACTAGAGAAGTTGCATTGAAGGGATCATCATGGAAAAATAGACTTTGGGATTATTGATTAGTTTAAATATGTTACTCACAGTTTAACTTTAGTATCAGTAAAACATTAAGTATTGTCCACTGTCATTGTACATGCCCCATCATTACCACCAACACTGTATACTTTGTGCACTGGGTCTGTTGTATCAGTTTTCTTGGACTGTGACCATGATTTCTATATCAAAAATTTCTATGTTCCACCATTCTGCTTCATGCCTGCTCTGTCTATGCTGCATTCCACTTGAAGATCATAGGATCATCTAATGAAATACAGCAGAATCTCTCTATACAGTCATTGATATTAACGTAGGAATGGACCAGTACTTGATCATATATTACTGCTAGTTGATCGTAAATTGGGTCTGACCCCATATCTCTGATATATAGAGATAGTCAATGCCAAACTAACATCCTCCACATAACCTCTAAAAACGTCCCAACTAACATACCTAAAAAAACCAAACTCCTACTTTTTACTCCTACTCGTAGGTCTGCCCCTCTTCACTTTACTCTTACATCAAACAATGGGACTCTCATATTTCCTGACACAACCACCAAACTTCTTGGAATAACCATAGATAATAATCTAAACTTTGACACACATACTAACATCACTATAAAAACAGTAAATAATAAACTGGGATCCCTTTACAGAATCAAACCCTTCCTTACTCCTTCAACCAAAATTGCTATAGCTAGAACTCATTTAATCACTACCTTACTCTATGCCTCACCCATATACACCAATCTCTCAAAAAACAACCTAAACAAACTTGCTACTGCCTATCACTCCATTGCTAGATTTGCCACAGGATCTCCCTTCAAAACACATCACTGCAACAACCTAAAACAACTAGGATGGCTAGAGTTTCATAACCAGATACTATCTCAACAACTCACTATTATCCATAAAAGCTTGTACTACCCCACCTTTACACCTATACTGACTACCCTCATTACCCCCTACAACAATCTTAAGAACCTACGCTCCTCTAATAAGCCACTTATTACTATCAACAAATCCAACAACTCAGCTGGAGATTCTTTGTTTTCGAACTCCATAGGCAAACACTGGAACAGACTTCCCTCCGAACTCCTATCTCTGACCTCCACTAGACTCTTTAAACTAAAAATAAAACAATTTCTCAGTTCTCACTGGCTTTGTCCTTGTACTAACCCTGACTAACTGTCTTCTCTGCTCGTAACAAGAGTATAATCCACCTACTTACATACTCTTGCTGCTTCCTATATATCTTCATCTCACTGTAACATATGATACATTGTATAATTTATCAACAGTATATACTCTTTGTTATACTGCTTCCACTTGAAAACTACTAATTTGTTTTTATTTCTATTGCATTCCATATCACCTCAGCATGAGCTAGGTATGCTTGTAATGATAACTGTACCTAATCTGTATCTCTGTAACCTGTTTTAGACCCTTTTAATTATCATTATAATTCTTTTAATTTGAGACCATTATTGTGGCTGTAACTGCTTAGAGCTATTTTACTACTCTGAGCTTATAAATGTTTTTTTACTGTATAATATTAACTGTGTTGGAGCTTTTCTCCCCAGGCCTCTACTGAAAATGGATTTAACTCCAGTTAGACTAGCCCGGTCAACAAATGTAAAATAAAATAAATAAATAAAATAAATAAATACCTGTCCTAATAAATGTCCATGATACATAGGGACACAATTGGGTTGGGTTGCATGACTAGGCTTATAATGGCCCTGGCAGGTGCCCTTCATTTATGTTTGGTATTTTGTTAGCATGAGGTTGAACTCCCATAATAAGCCAGTTGTAAGTCCAGTGTTAACCCCCATTTTCATTCTTTTTGGATATAAGTTATTCTTTTTAGGCCTGTTGGAGCTGCCAGCTTATTAGGACATCATCATTTGAGACATTCTCAGCTCCCAAATGTGTTGGCTATATACTAATATGGTAGTATTAGCTACTTGACCAAAGTCCATGTAGCCTATGCCAGCTATCTCTTGCAGTCACCTGAAAAAATGTCATATTCATACATGGCAATCAGTACCTGAAAAAAAAAAACATAACCATAAAACAGAAACAATAACAGCAGTGGTTACTTGTAGTACCAAAGGGCACAGGCAGCATAGTAGGCTCTCGTAACTTGTTTCCCTTCCCCACAAATGGTGCAACTCTGGAGGATATTTATATTAGAGTGATTTGTGGGGCACAGCCACCCACAACACCTAAGACAACCTATACAGAATCACATGAGTAACAGGGGAGTTAAGTCATACAGACAAAGAATGGCAAGGAATTAACACTTGTGCAATACAAATGACTAATCCTAAAGAATGTTAACATAGAGGTAAAAGACTACCCACCCCCTTGCAAGGCTGCATAGTTTTTGGGACAGGCATATAATTACTTATTGCTATAAACTCTAATTCACTTGGTACAATGTTGTGAGAGTTCAGAGTAGCTTATTCAAGTAGTAGGACTGTGGGTGGAACAGTCTGTACATGAAGAGCAGCAGGATTGGCAAGGTGCATTACTGTTCTTTGTTTTTATTTGTCAGGTTATTATTTCACATTTATTTTTTGATATCACTTTTCAACAGCTTGTAGGTACGCTTAATTTATGTTTAGTATGTGCGTGAATGGGCGTTCCTTCGTTGAAGGTTGTGCGTTAGGCCCGGCAAGCCAGCACGTCAAAAATCTACTGCCAATCATTAGCGGACCGGAGTTCCGGTGTGGCGACCCCTAACTGGGAAAAGCCGAAAGAAACAATTTTGTTTTTAAACAATGTGTCAGGATTATAAAACAGCCTTTTATAAGTCTATTACAAACCCTGATAACTTTGGGGGTGGTATTTGTTACGAGGAATGCATTTCATCCAATCTCAGACACTTCGTAGTGATGGCACAGTGAGACTTTAGGTTGCATATCATTTATAATGCACTGTGGTAAGTTGCATAAACAAGCAGAAAAGAAAAAAAATACTATGCCTATTTATGTTAAAACAGCTTTAGGATAGTTCCGATTTTACAGCTGTGAACTAAATTCACCTAAAGTATTCTTGAATAAGCTCACTAAAATTCTTTCTGGGTGGTACCCATGCTGAACATTTTTTCTGGTGACCTCCCTGAAGCACTGTTTGTACATAGGACCTGGGATAATTCTTTAGCAATGTGGAACAATAGTCTGTCTTTTCCACATGCCTACTATTGAAAGCTGAGTTAGTTGTTGAGTGCTTCTAATGTAACAGTGCACCTTTTTTCTGTCACATTCTAATTAGTCTTCCAACAGCAGTAATGCATCCTATACTGCTCATCTAAGGACATAATTGTGGTGCCCTTTTCTCATAAAACAAATAACAGTAAGACCCACCACAGCAAGAAACTGAAGGGGACATTATGTAAAAAGGACATCAATGAGCAGTAAAATGCATTACATCTTTTTCCATTAGGTGTACACCCAAACAACTGTGTTGCAGAAAATATTTTAAAAAAATCACATTTGTGTCTGCCTCCAAAGTGGAAATAGAAGAAACAGTAGCTCATATAAGCACTTCTCTAAATTTCAAAGTGAAGTGATACTGTAAGGTTTTACTATGGCCATGGGGCTGTAAATAAAAGAGCACACAGAGGAAACTGTTAGCATTTCCTGAAGTGCTAAATTACCCTCCCCCCAAACTACTGAAACCTGAGCTTTCATACTAAAAGCTGCCTGAATGTAAACAATAGGATCACCTGACCTACCAGCTTAATCAAAACAATGAGAGATGCAGGGAATCTTGACACTCTCCCTTTAAGGGGCGAGTTTATCGCATTATGCTTCTTCACAATAAAGAAACTGGTTTGAATATTGCCCTAGCTTCATTGAAAGAAGAGTTCTTAAGTAGGGGTTACAAGTGTGACACCATAGACGCACAGATTTCTGAAGCCTGGAGGGAGAGGGTGGGTAGGTGTAGATCATTCTTTAGCACTGACTCTAGGACAGAGTTTGGTCAGACTTCTAATCTGATGGATGATGGTGGGTCCACAAATAATACTGTTGGTACTAAATTGAGAATGCCTTTGACATTTGCCAGCAATATTAATATGGTATGTGATGTCATTCAGACAAATTGGGACATTTTATTAACAGTACCCGAGTTGGGAGGTGTGATCAATAATAAACCAGATTTTACGTTTAGAAATAACAGATCTTTGAAGAAACAATTATGTTATAGACCCCTGAAACACAGTACCCATGTGCAGTCTGAAAGAGTGGGTACATTCACATGTAGAAGATGTACAGCTTGTGCGTATATCTATTCAGGAGGTAATTTTACACACCCACAGCTAGGTTTTGTTATTAATATTGATTTTTATGCTGACTGCCATTACCAAGAATCTAGTGTATTTTAGTTTTTGTACGACATGCTACGCATATTATACTGGAAAAACGAACAGACCCTTTAAAGATAGGATTTTAGAGCATCTTCTTGACATCAGGAACTCTAAAGAGTCTAATGCCTTAGCTATGCATGTGATGAAGGAAGGCTGTGAACATAGGTTTAAGTTTTTTGTTGTAGAAATTTTACACGTCAATGCTAGAGGGGGAGACCTCAATAATAGAACTGAATCTGTTGAGCAGAAGTGGATACTTAAACTACAATCTGATAGGTATCCTGGTTTAAACAGCAAAGTTTCGCTTAAACCATTTTTAAGAACTAGACCCTTGAAACATTAGTAGGTTTTAACTAGGCTGAATTAGATGCTTTGTAGTTAAACGCTTTTTTATTAGGATTTTTTAGATTTTATCTAAATATGTTAAGCAGGCTATTTTATAATAAGATTGTTATATTTATTCTCGTCTATCAGTCCAAGCATATCAGTATCCACAAGTTTTATATATATGTTTTTTGTACAGTTGTATTTATTAATGCTAAATATTACATCACTTTCAAGCCTGATTTGTATTGGATGAAACAGGTTTAAATGTTGAGTAACTGCTAACATGCTCTATTATGGTCTGATGAAGAGTAGCTTTGGTCCGTGAAAGCACTTACCCTGTGTATTTTCTGTATCAATTAAATATTTTGAGCTAAGCCGTGCTTGGAACCTTTGCTGTTTTTTTTTTTTATATTTACTACTTTTTCACAGTTTGTTCCTGTGTCGAAAGTAAGGTTTGTTTGTAGTTCTGGTGCAGAATTTGTTCAATTGGTAGTTCTGAGGGGAGGCAAACAGGTCTACCTCTGGTGTCGCCATTTGTTCCTCAAGAGATTGAATATTTTGGGTTCCAGTTTCCATTTGTGTGGGTCCATGAGATTTCTGTTTAAGTCGTCTGCCAGTGAATTTAGTTTGCCTGGCAGGAAATGAGCTTGTAGATTCACTTGCTAGCTCAAGGCTGTGTTTCACAGAGCCATGGCTAGTCTGCAGAGTGGGTAGGAATGGGTTCCCCCCTGCTTATTTATGTACCACATAACTGTGATGTTGTCCGTCTTTACTAATAGTTGTCCTGGAAGAATAAGGTCTCTGAAGACTGTCAGAGCATTCTGTACAGCTAACATTTCTTTTTGATTGATATGCAGATGCATCTGTTTTGGGTTCCATTTGCCCTGAATGCAATGCCCTGCCGTGTGAGCCCCCAAGCATAGTCTGATGCATCTGTTGTTAGGGTTTGGGTGGCGGGGGTAGAGTGAAAGGGAGTTCCTTGTTGTGGTAGCAGGCCTCTGCCCACCAAAGGAACTCTGCCCTTAGACAAGGGATAATATGAATTATTGTTTCCAGGTCCTGAGAATGTTGACACCACAGACTTTTTAGATACCATTGAGTTCCTCATATGCAGTCTTGCATATGGAATTAACAGAATGCAAGAGGCCATGAACCCCAGGGCTTGCAGGATTTTCCTTGCAGACAGCTGGGTTTTTGTGGCCAGTAGTTTGAAGTAAGTTGTCAAACGAACTTGTTTCTCTGGAGTGAGGAATGCCATCTGGGAAGTTATGTTCAAGCTTGCTCCCAGGAATACAATCTGTCGGCAGGATAACAGGTGTGATTGCTTCTCGTTGATGGTGTACCCCAGTGAAGTTAGAAGTCTCTTTACAAATGCCAGGTGCTGTAATAGCAATCCTGACTCTCTGCCTGAATCAGGCAATTGTCCAAATATGGGTAAATCTGAATATTTCTCTGCCTGCAAAATGCAATGGCAGGAGCTAAGCACTTTGTAAATACCCTGGGTGCAGTAAATAAGCCAAAGGGCAGTGCAGAGAACTGATAGTGCTTGGAACCTGCCCTGAAGCGTAGGAATTTTCTGCAGGACTCCCTTATTGGCATGTGCAGGTAAGCTTCTTTTAAGTCTAGAGTTGCCAACCAGGCATCCTTGGCTAGCATAGCAAGAAGGTGATGAAGAGTTAGCATTTTGAATTTTGGAACCACCAGAAATGTGTTGAGAACAGAAAGGTCCAGGACAGGACGTCAGGAGTTTTCTTTTCTGGGAACCAGGAACAGTCTTGAATAAAAATGGTGTCCCCTTTGTTCTGCTGGAACAAGCTGAATAGTCCTGATACTGAGGAGAGATCACTTGTTTTTGGGCCTCTGCCCACTGGTTTGGGGGACGGTCTAACCATCCACTTGGGGTTGGGAGTGAGTGGAAGTGGAATCTGTATCCTACGGAAACTATGTCTTGAGTAATGAATTTCCAATTTTTTGCATGCAGGGCAAGCTTTCCTCCTAAGGGAGCAAGTAGTTGAGCAAGGCTTGGTAGAGTTAAGGTTAAGTCACTGTGCCATTTTTCCATGGGGGGGTGGCTTACTACTCCCTGCTTTGGAACCTGTGCATAGCCTGAGACTGAAGCCTTGGTGGTCTGCTGCTCCTGGGTTTGGACTGAGAAGGCCTGGAAGGGACTGGAAAGGACCAGTTCTTTGAAGGCCAATGCCTACTGAATCTAGGTGGCTGTATTTGTAAGAAATCTTTAACAGTTTGCATAAATTTAGCTTTTACCTCCATCCTTTTGAGGATTTCTGCTTTGCTGCAAAAAAGGCGCTCTTGGTGTAAGGGTGCATCCAGTAATTTAGCTTTAACATGATCTGGCAAGTTTTGTTCTTTAAGCCAAGCATGCCTTCTAAGTACAGACCCAGTGACAGCAGCCCTGCAAGATGCTTCTAAAGCATCAAAACCACATTGCAAAGTATGTTTACCTACTTGGTCAGCAGAATGCATTAACTCTTGTAAATTTTTGTGTTCAGCACAGTCAGGAATCAACATCATTTTCTGTTTAATTAATCCCATAATATGCTGCTGATACGTCAACATATGAAACTGGCAATTTAAAGCCCTAATGGACAAGTGGCAGAAGTATATACCTTCTTACCCCATCTGTCTAAAGCTCTAGAATCCCTATGAGAAGGGGTAGGATTTTTGGCAGTAGTAGCCTTAATGCCTTTTGGTCCTTGGGAAATGGTCTCTGGATCCGCAGTAGGATTCTTGAAAAGGAATTTGTGTCAGGTACTCTCTAGTACCTGTCAGGTTTCCTGGGAGCTGAAGGCAAAGTGTCTAGGGTAAGGCTGGATTCCAAGAAAACATCATCTACAATCTCCAGAACAGGAGGGATAGCTAGAGGCCTCCTGTTCTGGAGGCCTCTAGCTATCCCTCCTGTTCTGGAGACTGTAGATGATGTTTACTTGGAATCCAGAACAGGAGGGATAGCTAGAGACCTGTGTTGAGGCAGGTTTAAAAATTCCCCTAAGTCTCTTTTTGGATTGAGAATAGTCCTGGCTTTCCCAGCGGAAATGATCCCTAAGGGTATGCAAGGTTTCACCAAAAGAAAAATCTTCTGGAGGGGAAGTAGAGGGAAAGTACAGTTTTGTACCTACCATAAATGTAGATGTCCGAACTGGATAGCATCTGCAGTCATAACAAATGGGTTGTCCTGTCGTCAGGCAGCCCTTCGGTCGGCCGGATTCCAAAGTCTGGGTCCGGCTGATGTCGCACTTCACCCGACGTCATCTCTGCTGGTCTTCGGGTATAAAGGCATCAGCCGACGCCATTTTCCTCAGTGTTTCTTGCCCCAGATGCCAGAAGCCCTTCTTGGAAGGCTAAATTTTGGATAAATGCCAATGTTTCCAAAAGGCAGAAGGCAAACACAAAAAATAAGCATGTATGTACATATATACAAACAAATACACCATAAGAGACCCCCCCCCAGCTAGCTATTAGGAGGGTAAATACCCTAGGAGTACCACAGAGGGGAAGGAGGGAGGGTAATCCTGACTGCAGATGCTATCCAGTTCGGACATCTACATTTATGGTAGGTACAAAACTGTACTATGTCCTTCATGGATGCATCTGCAGTCATAACAAATGGGTAGAATACCATAGCCAAACTAGGGGAGGAGGAATAAAAATTATGGTGTAGTTAGGATCCCTTGCAGTACAGCAGTGGCAAACCCTGCTCGGGATCTAGAATATAGAGGTAAATTATAATGCTTGGCAAATGTATGCACGGAGGTCCAAGTAGCCGCCTCAATAATGTCCTTGGTTGCCACTCCTCGTAAGAAAGCTGTGGTAGTGGCTGTAGCCCTTGTAGAATGAGGTCTTATGTTCTGTGGAATTGGTTTTCCATGGTAGGAGTAACAGAATCTTATGCAATTTCCTATCCATTTGGAGATTGTCTGTTTGGAAATTGCTTTTCCTTCCCTTCCTGTTGCATAGGCTACAAAAAGCTGGTCAGTTTTTCTGTTACTTTTGGTTCTGTCCAGGTAGTAGCGTAACTGTCTATGTACATCCAAGGTATGCAGCATTCTTTCACCTCTGTTTTGTGGATTGGGAAAGAAGGTAGGTAGGTAGGTGGATTGCCTGGTTTAAAGACACTCTGGATACCAACTTAGGCATAAATGTAGGATTAGTTCTCATGGAC
Source organism: Protopterus annectens (assembly GCF_019279795.1). Taxonomy (NCBI): domain Eukaryota; kingdom Metazoa; phylum Chordata; order Ceratodontiformes; family Protopteridae; genus Protopterus; species Protopterus annectens. The sequence goes on along the minus strand of NC_056744.1, from coordinate 849,643,625 downwards.
ACCCTATCTAGATGGAAGATTAGGAAGGGTTGCACTGCCATTAAGGCCTGTAGTTCCGAAACCCTCCTTGCTGAGGTAATAGCCAGTAGGAAAGCAGTTTTCCATGACAGGTGTTGTAGATCTGCTGTTGCTGCTGGTTCAAACGGAGGAAGTGTCAACTTTTCTAGCACAAAGTTCAAGTCCCATGCTGGTAATGGTGGTTTCCTAGGAGGTTTTACATTCTTGATCCCTCTGAGGAACTGCCTGAGTAGAGGATGTGAAAAGACAGGAGGATCAAAGCTGTATTCTGCTGAAATAGCTGATGCATGTATCTTGATGGAGGAATAGGACAGGCCTGTATGTAGAAGCTCTGCCAAGTACTCCAGAATGTTAGCAATATCTATGTTAGGCACATCTTTTCCTCTTTCAGTACTCCAAATGACAAACCTTTTCCATTTTCCTGCATAGTTCCTTCTTGTTGAAGGTCTGCGGGCTTCAAGGATAATGTCTTTAACCCTTTGGGAAAGGTCTGGGCTAGTTGCTGCTATGTGATGTTCCAGGCAGTCAGTTGCAAGGTTTTTAGGTTTGGATGCATGATGTTGTAGTTGTTCTGAGTTAACATCAAAGGCATCAGGGGTATTGACCACATTTTCTCCCGAGACATGCTCCTCAGCAATGGGTACCAGTGTTGTCTTGGCCAGTTCGGAGCTATCAGAATTATCCTTGGACGTTCCTCTTTGATTTTCAGTAGTACCTTGTGCATCAAGGGTAGAGGTGAAAATGCATATGCTGTCAGACCTTTCCAGCTGAAGGATAGAGAGTCCACCTTCCATGCAAGTGGGTGGAATGTCCTTGTGCAGAATTTTTTGAGCTGGTGATTGAGTGGGGAAGCGAATAGATCTATTTGTAGCATTCCCCATTTCTTTGTGATGGCCTTGAAGATGTCCGGGTGTAGCATCCATTCGTGAGCATCCGAGGTGGTTCTGCTTAAAATGTCTGCTAGGGTGTTCTCTTTTCCCGGTACAAATATTGCCTGTAACTGGATGTTGTAGCTGAGAGCCAGATTCCAAAGGTCCAAAATCATTCTGCATACGGGGTATGAATGAGTGCCTCCCTGTTTGTTGATGTACCACATGACTGTGGTGTTGTCTGTCCTTATCATCAAATGGCCTTCTTTGAGGAATGGTCTGAATTTTTGGATTGCCAGTTTTACTGCCAGCATTTCTTTTTGGTTTATGTGTAGGTGCAGCTGGTCCTGAGTCCACAGTCCTTATGCGCATTTGTCCAGCATGTGTGCCCCCCATCCTAGGTCTGAGGCGTCCGTTGTGATGGTTTGGCTTGCTCGAAAGTTGTGGAAGGGTAAGCCTGGGTTTGACTGGCATACTTGAGCCCACCATAGGAACTCCTGTTTTAGGCATGGGATTAGTGGTATTTCTGTTTCTAAGCTGTGCCTGTGTTGAGACCATAAATTCTTTAGGTACCACTGTAGCTTTCTCATATGCAGTCTGGCATGTGGGACCAAGATTATGCATGATGCCATGAAGCCCAAGGCCTGCAGAACTTTTCTTGCTGTTAGTTTGTTCTGCTTTGTTAATGCCAAGAAGTAAAGAGGGAGCTCTTTTGTTTTTCTGCAGTTAGGAATGCCATTTGTTTTACTGTGTCCAATTCAGCCCAAGAATGTTCTTGTATGGGATGGTATCAGCCTTGACTTTTGTAAATTGACTGTGTATCCCAGGGCTTGTAGCAAGTAAATGACCCTTTGTAAATCTGTTGTCAGCTTGCTTTTGTTGTCCGCTTGTAACAGGCAGTCGTCCAGGTATGGATAAATTTGGATTCCTGTAGTCTGCAGTGAGCGATTACTGATGCCAGGCATTTTGTGAATACTCTGGGCAGTAGATAAGCCAAAGGGCAATGCTGAGAATTGATAATGCTCTGATCCTGCAAGAAATCTGAGGTATCTTCTGCAATTTGGTCGAATGGGGACGTGCAGGTATGCCTCCTTGAGATCTAGAGTTACCAGCCAACACTCCTTGCCCAGCATGGGAAGAAGTTGCTGTAGGGTCAGCATTTTGAATTTTGGGACAATGATGTATGTGTTTAAGATGGACAGGTCGAGAATAGGTCTCCAGCTTTTCTCTTTTCTTGGCACTAGGAAGTGTGTGGAGTAGAATCCTTTGCCCTGTTCTGTTATTGGTACTCTTTCCACAGCTCTCATCTTTGTTAATTCCGCTATCTGCTGCAGAGCTTCTACTTTTTGATTTGGAGGCAGGTTTGGCATTCCTCTTTTTACTGGTAAGGTGTGGAAGTGGAACCGGTAGCCTTGGTCTATGGTGTGCAAAATCCACTTGTCTTTTGTGATATAGTGCCAATTTTTCGAAAATAAGGTTAACTTTCCGCCTAATGGTGCAGCTATTTGCTCCCTGGTAGGCGGAGTCAGAGCCAAGTCACTGTGATTGTCCTGTTGCAGTGGCAGTGGTTGTGTCTGTGCCTCGGTTATTGCCTTGCCACTGTCGTCCTCTGTAGGCACCTCCTCTGGATTGATTTCTGCCCCTAGTGCGTCTATTCCTGCCCCTTTGGGATCTTGTGGAGTCAGGAAAGGACCAATTTTTGGCAGGTCAGTTCCTGCTAAACCTTGGGGGCTGAACCTGTAAGAAATCTTTAACTGTTTGTACAGATTTTGCCTTTTCTTCCATTTTCTTCATTACCTGCTGGGCAGGTTCCCCAAATAGACTGGCCTTATCCATAGGAGCATCTAATAGCTTTGCTTTAACATGATCCGGTAAGACCTGTTCTTTCAACCATGCATGCTTTCTTATCACTGTGCCAGTCATGGCTGATCTAAATGAAGCCTCCAGTGCATCATAGCCACATTTTAAGGAATGGTTACTAACCTGTTGGATGTTATTCACCATTTCTAATACATATTTCTTATCTAAAGATTCATCAGAGGACAGTTTTTTAGTTAACTGATCAAGCATAAACTCTTGGTATTGGATCATGTGAAACTGACAGTTTAAAGCTCTAGCTGAGAGAGTAGCAGAGGTGTAAACTTTTTTCCCCCATCTCTCTAAGGATCTGGATTCCCTTTCAGAGGGAATAGGGGTTTTTGCTGTGGTCGAGGCTACTGCCTTAGGCCCCTGGGATATAGTTTCGGGGTCTGCAAGTGGGGCCTTGTATAGGTGGTGATGAGTGTCTGGCACCCTGTAAAATCTATCTGGTTTGGCAGGGGCTGGAGGTAAAGAATCAGGTGCAGTGCAGACATCATTAAATGCATCGTCCACAACAGGCAGAACAGGAGGTATAGCTAAGGGCCTATGTTGTGGCAAGTGCAGAAAAGTCCTAAGCCTTTTTCTTGAGTCTGAGAAAAATTGTCCCTGCCATTGGAATTGTTCTCTCATGGCATGTAAGTTTTCCCCAAAGGAAAATTCCTCTGGTGGAGAGGCAGCTGGAATGGATTCTTCAGCATCGGAATCTTCATAAGTGGAAAAAGGAGCCTCTGGCTGGTCTGTAATGTCTGAGTCATCCGCAGAATCGTCAGAGGACACTGGCTCGGGGGGCTCTGCTCTAGGTCTCTTTTCTGGGGGCTGAGAGGCCCTGTCTGGGTGGGATTGGGATCCCCTAATTAAGGATATTAAATCTTCTGCCAGAGTAAGCATTTGTGAACTAGAAGTGGGCCCGCGAGTGAAGGGTTTAACAGGCACTGATTTAGCAGATTTGGCTGCTTTAGCCCTGGCAAAGGCCTTAATAGACATGGCTGCAGGAGGCCTAGCAGCACCACGTGCTGGGATAGAGACATCCAAAGGGATGGTGTCTGATAAATCACTAGGAACCACAGTTGTAGGCAAAATTTCTGAGGCCGATTCAGGTAAGGTAGCAGGAGCCTCAGTAGTAGTCATGGATTCGGCTGAAATTTGACCAGTTTTCTCGGTTTGGCGAAACCGAGACACTCGGCTTGCTTAACCGTGGTTTCGGCGAAACCGCGACCGCGAGTGTCGGTCTTTTCTTTGCGTTTTAACAATTTGGGTAGTCGGAGGATCCGGCGGCATAATGTACGCAAAATCTGAGCGAAAAACTGTTCAGCAAACTCCGACCGCGCCTAAGCGTTCGTCGGTTGAAGGAAGCACAGGCCGAACAGGCTGCTACGTCGTGGTCTGGGCCTAAGCAAGGCAAACAGTAAGAGTGGAAATCTTTATGAGGTATTTGTTTCCCACAAGTTAAACAGTTATTGACTTTTTCTGACATCGGCTGAGGCAAGAAAGAGTCCCCAACGGGTACTTAGCTTTTAGAAGTCTTGGTAGTATTCGGTAGTAGTAATCTCTGGATCTGACCGACCGGCACTTGCGAACAGCTTCTGCTTGAGCACCGCGGCAAGAAAGACTGGGGAAAATGGCGTCGGCTGATGCCTTTATACCCGAAGACCAGCAGAGATGACGTCGGGTGAAGTGCGACATCAGCCGAAGCCGGACCCAGACTTTGGAATCCGGCCAACCGAAGGGCTGCCTGACGACAGGACAACCCATTTGTTATGACTGCAGATGCATCCATGAAGGACATTGGAATCCTCTGCATCAGAATCCTCATAAGTAGATAAGGGTAAATCCTGGTAGTCAGACGAAACAGAGATATCAGATTCCTGATCAGAAGAATCAGAAAGAAAATCAGTTCTAGGTCTCTTAGAGGGGAAGGCTGGCTTCCCCTAATTAAGGTAATAAGGTCTTCAGCCATTCTAATCATTTGTCTTTGAGGCATATGGGCCTGAGAATGCTTTTTGGTTGTCGGTTTTCTAGGCTTAGCGCAAGCTTTAGGCCTGAGGAATTCAGTATTTATAGCTTGAAACAAAGTCATCGGTTTGATATGAAAATTGGTAGGCTTGAATACACCCTCAGAAGCCGGTGCCTGCACAGCGGCTCCGGACCCATCCAAGGTAGAGACATCCACAGGTTCCATAGTCGAAGTAGAGGCCTGCGAATCAGTAGTAGCGGGTATCAGGGGCTGCAAAAGCACCTCACTGAGTACCGGCGGAAGCGTCGTTGGCAGTTTTGGACCTATGCAGTCTGTCTTTATCCTTACGTTTTTTCGGAAGATCAGTAGTCAGATGGATTAATGAAGCGATTTCGGAGTACGGAGATAGAGAATGAAAGTATTTAGCTACAAAAATAGCCCAGTGACAAACAGTTCGGGTGTGGAACAAGGCACAAAACTGACAGCGAGGGACATCGTGGTTTGGGCCTAAACAGGTGACGCAGTAAGAATGAAAATCTCTATCAGGTATTTGTTTTCCACAGGCAAGACAATTGTTCATTTTTTCTGACATCGGTTAGAGCAAGAAAAAAAGATGTCCAACGGGGTACTTATCTTTTTGAAGACTTCAGGTCTGAAACTCGAAAACGAAAATTTCAGGAGTCTGCCGACCTGCACTTGTGAACTGCTTCTGCTTCGTCCACTGCACGGCAAGAAAGACATGTAATGGCGTTGGCTGCATGTTTTATACCCCTGACGACCTGACGTCATGGAAGAAGCGACAGCATCCGATGCAGAAATCCGAAGACTCTGGTATTTAGGCCGGCTGAGAGCTACCTGCAGAAAGATAACCCAAATGTGATGACTGCAACAGTGAAACACGAAGAACATCTTAGTAGTTTTCGAAAGAATGGCAGACGCAAAAGTAGTAGTCAGTTTGTGTCGAGAATCGGTAGTGTGAAGTACTTCCTCAAAAGCCGGTGCCTGCTCAGTGGCTCCAGACCCATCCAAGGTAGAGACAACCGCAGGATCCTTAGTCGAAGAAGAGTTTTGCGGCATACCGGACTCAGAAAGGGTATGGGTAGCGACCTGCGAATCCACAGAAGTGGGCATCAGGGGCTGTGAATGCGCCTCACTGGGGACCGGAGAACTGACGACTAGCTTAACGGTAGCATCTTCGGTAGGTTTGGACCTGTGCGGTTTGTCTCTGTCTTTATCCTTACGTTATTTCGAAAGATCTGCTGTCGGATGGCTTACCGAAGCCATATCGGAATTAGAGGACTGTAAGCGAAAATATCTAGCTACACTAAGGGCCTGACGATGTATAGTTCTGGCGTTAAGGAGTGACAGCAAGGGATGTTGTGTTCTGGGCTTAAGCAAGTGACACAGTAAGAATGAAAGTCTCAGTGTGGTATTTGCTTTCCACAGGCGAGACAATTGTTAACTTTTTCTGACATTGGTTAGTGCAAGAAAAAAGAATCCGCAACAGGGTACTTAGCTTTAGAAGACTTCAGCTTCAATTCGGAAGACGAAACACTGGTAGCGGCCAACCGGCACTCGTGCGAACTGCTTCTGCTTCAGGCTCCATCGCAAGAAAGACTGATGTAATGGCAGTGGCTGCCTTTCTTTATACTGCTGATGACTTGACGTCAGTCCTGAAGTGACAGCAACCAATGCAGAAATACTAAGCCTCTGGTATTCTGGCCGGCCAAGGGCTACCCTGTCAGGGATAACATAAATGTGATGACTCCAACAGTGAAACACGAAGAGCATCCACATCTTCTTCTGCCCTCGCTGATTCCGGGAAAAGGATCTTTGAGAGTTCGAGAAAAGGATTCCAACAGCAGACAGTGCCTTCCCGTCTTTCTCACTCTGGACCAAGGTGTCACGGACGGTCTTTCCAAAGAGGGAAGAACCGTTATAAGGGGCATTAGCAAATGACACCTTGAAGGGTTCTGTGAACTGATACAATCTGAGCCAGGTGTGAAACCTCATGACAATGCCAGATCCAGCCACCCTAGCCACTCCTTCGGTAGCGTGCAAAAGGAGTCGCATGGCTATATTAGAAACCACTGTCAAAGTAGACATCTTCACAAAGGACTTGCGCCTGTCCTCCTGCGAAATGAACTATGGGGGCGACTTAGACAGTTCCTTAACCAGGTCTTGCTGTAGTCGAGTGACATGGGCCAAATAGTTCAGCGCCCTTATAGAAAAGGTTGCTAATGCATATGCCCGCTTCCCTTGATAATCCATCGTTCTAGACTCTCAGTCAGGAGGATGGACCGAGGAAATCTCCTGTGCTAATTCCTTCTTTGTGGCGTCTGCTACCACCATAGCGTCTACCAGGGACCCTTTATTCCACGCAGGTCTGTCTGCCAGGGAGCAGAAGATTTTATCCAGGCGCACTGGGATAAGTTCCACTGTGTCCAGTTCCTTCCAAGCCCGTGAGCTTACTAAGTCCACTAATGGATCCGCAGGGGGAGGGGGTTGGGAGACACCCAGGAAGTAGACGGGCCCATGCCGAAGGCCTCCAGGAACACAGATTCGTTGGAAGGTTTTGGGGTGGACCAACCTCCCCACTGGCGCAATATTTCCATGATGTGTCCGAAGGAGACATCCTTGGGAGGCGATCTGAGGGAACCTTCCCTTCATCCAAATCAGTGTCCTCAGAAAGGGATTCTGGAGAGGAGTCCAAGTGCCTCATCTTGCACGCATGCTTGCGAGGAACCTCTCTGGTGGGGCTCAACAGAATGTGCTCGCAAAAGTACAGTTGTGTACACTTACCATAAATGTAGATGTTCAAGTGTATTCACTGTTGCAGTCATCACATTTGGGTTATCTGCTTGCAGCAGCCCTCAGTCGAACTGATTATCAAAGTCTTGGGTCCTGCGTCAGATGCGGTCTCATCTTCCATGACGTCAGGGGTACAAAGCATGCAGCAGACGTCATTACAGCAGTTTTTCTTGCCCCAGATGTCAGGTGCCCCCATAATGGGAAGCAATTTTATACACAAGGTTACACCTCCAACCAAAAAAGCAAATACACCAAAAAACTTTAAGCATAGCAAACAAGAATAGTCAATAGAAGTCAGGGGGCTGGAGGGAGGGTAACCAGGACTGCAACAGTGAATACACTCAAACATCTACATTTATGGTAAGTGTACACAACTGTACTATGTTCTTCATGTTTCACTGTTGCAGTCATCACATTTGGGTAGATTCCCAAAGATAAGGATGGGAGGGGGTAATTAGATAGCATTAGGACCAGCTATAAGGCCCTGGAAGACTGCAGTGGAAAAGCCAGCTCTGCATTTGGAAAAAATTGCAAGTGGTAATGCTTGGTGAAGGTATGTACAGAACTCCAGGTAGCAGCTTCTAGGATGTCCCTGGTGGGGACACCTCTGGTAAAGGCTGTAGAGGTAGATGCAGCCCTGGTTGAATGTGGTCTTATCCCCTGTGGGTTAAGTTTTCCATGGTGCTTATAGCAGAAATAAATGCAGTGGCCTATCCACTTAGAAATGGTTTGCTTTGAAATGGCCTTCCCCTCTGCCCCTGCAGTAAATGCAACCAGCAGCTGTTTAGATTTCCTGAGAAGTTTAGTCCTGTCCAAGTAAAATCTAAGTTGTCTCTGCACGTCCAAAGAGTGCAGTACTGGTTCCCCTTTGTTCTGTGGATTAGAAAAGAAGGTTGGCAAATGAATGGACTGATTAAGGGCCACACTGGATACCACCTTGGGCATGAAGGAGGGATTGGTCCAGAGGGACACCCTGTCCGCATGAAAGATGGTGAAAGGCTCCACTGCCATGAGAGCCTGTAATTCCGACACCCTTCTTGCTGAAGTGATGGCTAGAAGGAAGGCTGTTTTCCAAGAAAGGAATTTCAACTCTGCATTTGCAGCTGAGTCAAAGGGAGGTAAAGTGAGCTTTTCCAGTACAAAGTTAAGGTCCCAGGCTGGAGTAGGGGCTCTCCTGGGTGGCCTTAAATTGTTGGCCCCTCTGAGAAACTGCTTCAGCAGTGGATGAGAGAAGAGGGGTGGTTCTGTAGTGTAATGAGCTGAAATGGCTGAGGCATGAATTTTGATGGAGGATAAGGAAAGGCCCTTGTGAAGCATCTCAGTTAAGTACTGAAGAATCTGAGGTAAATTAGGCACTGCTGTGCCCATCCCCTGAGTTTAGCACCAGGAACAGAATCTTTTCCATTTTTCAGCATAGGATTTTCTAGCACTAGGCCTCCTTGCCTCCAGAATGACATCCATCACTTGCTTATTGAGGGATGGTAGTGAAGAGATCAGGTTATTAGCTAGGCTGCCAGGTTCAGAGTTTGAAGCTGTGGGTGCAGAATCTGCCCCTCTTGCTGGGAAAGCAGGGCAGGAGTCTGAAGCAGGTGGCAAGGTGCCAGCAGTGACACACTGCACAAGGGGGATACCAGTGTTGGCGTGGCCAGTCTGGTGCAATCAGTATTGTCCTTGGTTTGTCCTGTTTGATCTTTAGCAGTACCTTGAAGAGGGGAGGCAGAGGGGGAAAGGCATAAACCAGGTGAAGGACTGGGCATCCACTTTACAAGCTTGGCTGTGGGGAGTCCTTGTGTATAATTTGTCCAACTGGTAGTTCTGGGGGGAGGCAAACAGGTCTATCTCTGGGCTCCCCCATTTGTTTTTCAACATGTTGAATATCTTTTGTTCCACTTTCCACTTGTGTTGATCCATGAGATTTCTGCTTAGGTCATCTGCCAGTGTATATAGCTCTCCTGGCAGGAATTGAGCCTGTAGATGCACTTGGTAGCTCAAGGCTGTGTTACACAGAGCCATGGCTTAGTCTGCAGAGAGGATATGAGTGGGTTCCTCCCTGCTTGTTTATGTACCACATAACAGTGGTGTTGTCCGTCTTTACCAATAATTGTTCTGGAAGATTGTGGTCCTTGAAGGCTGTCAGAGCATTCTGTACAGCTAACATTTCTTTTTGATGGATATGCAGGTGCATTTGACTTGAGTTCCATTTGCCCTGAATGCACTTCCCTGCCAAGTGAGCCCCCCATGCATAGTCTGATGCATCTGTTGTTTGGGTTTGGGCGGCAGGGGGTAGAGTGAATAGCAGTCCCTTGTTTTGGTGGCAGGCCTCTGCCCACCACAGGAACTCTATCTGTAGACAAGGAATGATAGAAATCATTGATTCTAGACCCTGAGAATGCTGACACCATAGGCTTTTTAGATACCATTGTAGTTTCCTCATATGCAGTCTTGCATATGGAATTAGTATAATGCAGGAGGCCATGAACCCCACGGCTTGCAGTATTTTCCTTGCAGATAGCTGGGTCTTTGTAGCCAGTAGTTTGAAGTAGGCTGTCAAATGAACTTGTTTCTCTGGCGTAAGGTACACCATCTGGGAAGTTGGATTCAAGCTTGCTCCCAGGAATACAATTTGTTGACAGGGTACAAGATATGATTTATTTTCGTTTATGGTGTACCCCAGAGAAGTTAACAATTTCCTTAAAAATGCCAGACTTAATAGTATGTCCTGGCTTTCTCCCTGAATTAGACAATTTTTCGTCCAGGTATGGGTATATTTGAATGTTTCTTTGCCTGCAAAATGCAATGACTGGAGGTAGGCACTTTGTGAATACCCTGGGTGCAGTAGATAAGCCAAAGGGCAGTGAAAAGAACTGATAGTGCATGTAGCCTGCTTTGAAGCATAGGTATCTTCTGCAAGATTCCCTTATTGGGGTGTGCAGGTAGACTTCCTTTATATCCAGTGTTGCCAACCAGGCATCTTTGCCTAGCATAGGAAGCAGCTGATGAAGAGTTAGCATCTTGAATTTTGGGATCACCAAAAATGTGTTTAGGATAGACAGGTCCAGGATAGGATGCCAGGAATTGTCTTTTCTGTGATTCCTTGAGTAGAATCCTTGTCCCCATTCCTCTTCTGGGACAGGCTGAATAGCCCTGATGCTTAAAAGAGAGAGAGCTTGCTTTTGAGCCTCTGCCCACTGACTTGGGGGTAGATCTGGCCAACCGTTTAGGGTTTGTAAGGAATGCAATTGGAATCTGTATCCTTGGGAAACTATATTTAAAACCCATTTGTCTCGGGTAATGAATTCCCAATTTTTTGCCTGCAGGGCAATCTTTCCCCCTAAAGGAACAGTCAGTTGTGCAGGGCTTGGAACATTTAAAGTTAAGTCATTGAGACAGTTTACCATAGGGGGGAGTCTTACTACTCCCTGCTTTGGAAGTGGGAGCCCCCCACTGCTTAGTCCTGTGATTACATTGGGACTGAAGCCTGGGTGTTCTGCTGGTTCTGGGTTTGGACAGAAAAGACCTGGAAAAGGCAGAAAAGGACCAATTCTTAGAGGGCCAATGCCTACTAAATCTGGGAGGCTGTACTTGCAGAAAATCTTTAACAGTTTGCACAGACTTAGCTTTTTCCTCCATATTTTTAAGTACTATTTCTGCCTTGTTGCCAAACAGGTAGTCTTGGTTTAAGGGAGCATCCAGTAACTTAGTTTAACATGATCTGGCAAAGACTGCTCCTTAAGCCAAGCATGCCTTCTAAGTACAGACCCAGTGACAGCAGCCCTGCAAGATGCCTCTAATGAATCAAAACCACATTGCAAAGTATGTTTTCCAACTTGTTTAGCAGAATGCATTAAATCCTGTAAATCTTTACTTTCAGCACACTCAGGAATCAACATCATTTTCTCTTTAAGCAGTCCAATAATATGCTGCTGATACTTTAACATATGAAACTGGCAGTTTAAGGCCCTAATGGCCAAGGTTGCAGAAGTGTATACCGTCTTACCCCATCTATCAAGCGTCCTGGAATCTCTATCAGAGGGGGTAAGATTTTTGGCAGTAGTAGCCTTAATGCCCTTGGGTCCCTGTGAAATAGTCTCAGGATTCGCAGTGGGATTTTTAAAGAGGAACTTGTGAGAGTCAGGAACCCTGTAATACCTATCAGGCTTTCTGGGAGCATGTGGTAATGAGTCAGGGGCCAGGCTAGATTCCGAGAAGACATCATCAACAATATCCAGTACAGGAGGGATGGTCAAAGGCCTGTGTTGGGGCAGGAGTAAGAAATCCCTAAGCCTCTTTTTGGAGACAGAGTAATCTTGGCTCTCCCAGTGAAAATGTTCCTTAAGAGTATGCAAGGTTTCACCAAAAGAGAAACCCTCTGGAGGGGAGGCAAAGGGAATGGAGTCCTCTGCATCAGAATCCTCATTGGTAGAGAAGGGTAAATCCTGGTCATCAGAGGAAACAGAAATTTCAGAGTCCTGATCAGAAGAATCAGAAAGAAAATCAGTCCTAGGTCTCTTAGAGGGGGAAGGGTGGCTTCCCCAATTAGAGTAATAAGGTCTTGAGCCATTCTTATCATTTGTTTTTTAGGCATAGGGGCCTGACCATGTGGTCTGGGCGTCGGTTTTCTAGGTATAGATAGAATTTTAGGCCTTGAAGAAGAAGATGGCGTCAGTTTAATATGCAAGTCAGTAGGCCTGAATACACCCTCAGAAACAGGTTGCTGCACAGCGGCTCCGGACCCATCCAAGGTAGAGACATCCATAGGTTCCAAAGTCAAAGAAGCATCTAGTGGCATACCGGACTCTGAATGGGTCTCAGTAGAGGCCTGCAAATCTGAAGTAGCGGGTATCAGGGGCTGCGAAAGCACCTCACTGAGTACCTGGAACTGGCAACTGGCTTAGAAGCGTCGTCAGCAGCTTTGGACCTATGCGGTCTGTCTCTGTCTTTTTCTTTGCGTTTTTTCAGAATGCGGTAGTCGGGTGGCTTACCGAAGCCATTTCTGGATAATTGAACCGAGTACCAAAATATTTAGAAGTGTAAATAAACCACCGACGGATAGTTTGAGGTTTGACTAAGGCATAAAATCGACAGCGAGGTACGTCGTGGTCTGGGCCTAATCAAGGAATACAATACGAATTAAAATCTTTATGAGGTATTTGCTTTCCACAAGAAATACAATTGTTAACTTTTACTGACATCGGTTTAGAGCAAGAAAAAGGTTCCCCAACGGGGTACTTAGCTTAGTTGAAGACTTAAGTTCTGAAACTTGAAAACGAAAATTTCAGAAGTCGGCTGACCAGCACTTGTGAACTGCTTCTGCTTTGGGCACCGCACGGCAAGAAAGACTGATGTAATGGCGTCAGCTGCATGCTTTATACTCCTGACGACCGGACGTCATGGAAGACGAGACAGCATCCGACGCAGGACCCAAGACTTTGATAATCAGGCCGACTGAAGGCTACTGCAATCAGATAACCCAAACGTGATGACTGCAACAGTGAAACAAGAAGAACATCCACATGTTGTTCCTCAAGGGAAACTGCCTGGGGCTCCTCGAGCACGAGCTGTCCCTGCAATAAAATGACAGGAGTCACACCAAAAGCACAGGGAGTCGGGGCGAAGTCTGAAGATATAGTCAGGGGCCTCGACCCATTGGAGAGGACCCTTTCCACCACGTCGAGCGCTGAAGGACAGCGAGCTTCCTGGGACACTAGTAAGGAAGCCGCTCTCCCCGGATCCGATGTGGGGATCGGAGCCGGGCCTGAAGTGGTCGGAGGGCTGGAGGAGGTGGCCGTGACCCGACAAGGTGAGAGCTGATGGAAAAAACTCCACCCCCTCGGATCAGACACCCAGACTACGGCTCCGAGAGCCACATGGATCTGAGCAAGTTGGATCTGACGAGCTCCAGGTAGCTGCTGGCGCCGAGGAAACTGGTATCATCGGCGCTGTCCCCCTAACTAGGGAGCCTCTCGGATCCATGAACTCCAAAACTGGGGGTCGAATTGGAGAAGGAGATACGGGTGTAAAGAAGGGAAAAGAGCTCCCCCTCCAGAGGGAGGGGGGGCAGGCAAGACTCCCATCTGAATTTGTGTGCAAATAAATATTCTCATTTTATCCATGTCAGCTTCTGTAAGACTGCAGGTAGACCGCGACGAGGCTACGGACTCCGACCTGGCGAGTCGGAGAACCGAAGCCCTGGAAGATGGCCTGGGCTCCTCCAGCTCCGGAGAAAGGCAAGGCGAGTCAGGTCGGATCCTAGCCTGAAGTTTAGGGGGAGGCCCAGCTGGAGCCGAATGGTCCAGGGACCTCTCTCTCTTGTCAATCTTGTGCTCCCTTCTCCTTCTCTCTGCCCTTTCTAAGCTCCCCTTCCACAGAACTAGTGGCAGAAGGTTGAGTCCCAGCCTGGGAGGGAGAGGAAGCGAGGGTGGGAGCGGAAGGGGAGGCAGTCACAGATGTGGCCGAAGCAGAACTGGAGGCAGCCGCCTCCATAGAAGGGAGCAGGCCCTTCATAATAAGTTTAGCCCTGCAGTCTTTAAGGGCTTGCGGGTTAAAACCCGTGCAAATACTGCGGTCAGTGCAGAGATGAGCAACTCCCAAACAAAGAACACACAGAGTGTGGCAGTCGGCAGGTGACAGTTTGTGGCCACACTCCGTGCATCTTTTAAAAATTGGCTTTGGCTGATCAGCCATAACCATAGCAAAGTCTCTACTCATAACCCAGAGCTCAGCCAAGCAAAGCATGGCAAACGAGATATGAGGGATGGGAGGTAGTGGAGGTGTATTATGGGTAGGGGGAGGAGCTTGGAGCAGATGCTTGTGAAGTTGCCGGCTCGGATCTAATACGGATCTGGAACCCATAGGTTGAAGATCAAATGAAGTAAACTACTTCAGATTGAGGGATAATGCATAAAGGAGACAGGAGGGCCAATTGTGAAGTACAGCATCCGTCAAGTGACTCCACCAGTGGCGGGAACAGGGCAAAAAACTGTCAAGCTTGTTTCAGAGAGGAGAACCAAAAAGGTTGCAGCATGGTTGGCCCCAACAACAGAAATTCATTTCTGCTCCCATTGATGCTGAAAGACCACTTGTCAGGTATCAGAATGGACCTGCTTGTCTGCAATTACAATGGACTTCCCCGGGATATACATTACTATCAGAAAGCGACTGAATCACCCATTGTCATACTCTCACAGCTTCTCAACAAAGAAGGTAAGATCTAGTTCCCCCTTGTTGTTGATGTACCAGACCACAGACATATTGCCTGTCTGAATCACGACAGTCCTGGTTGGCAGACTGTCTTGAAAGGTTTGCAACATTAGGAGGACAGCTCTCATTTCCAGGACAGTGATATGCGTGCCTGCCTCTTTGGGAGGTCATGTGCCTTGAACCGTCCTTCACAAAAATGTCCCCCAACCCGACCTAACAGGCATCCGTGGTCAAAGTGGCCTTGGGTTGAGGGAGGACAAAAAGACAGCCTTCTTGTATTTGAGTGGACTGAATCCACCACAGGCGGTATTTTTTGCAAGCTTGAGTTA
Source organism: Protopterus annectens (assembly GCF_019279795.1). Taxonomy (NCBI): domain Eukaryota; kingdom Metazoa; phylum Chordata; order Ceratodontiformes; family Protopteridae; genus Protopterus; species Protopterus annectens. The sequence continues at coordinate 849,628,584 of NC_056744.1, read as the reverse complement.
TTCTGACTGGACTGGATAATGGGTGTTGGAGAATAGACCAGCGAGTTGCCAAGTGCCCACTGAAGGATTCTCATATGGAACCTTGCCCATGTTCCAAGAGTCACTGCCACTGACATGGCTCCTAAGGCTAGGAATATCAGACGAGCTGGGAGTCAAAAATTCTGAACCATCTTTTTGACCTGGAATCAAACAGTTTATAGCCGAGAAAAAGGAAGTGAAGCTATTTGAGCGGCCGTATTGAAGTGAGCACAGATATATTCCAAAGTTTGAGTTGGAGTGAGCTAACATTTGTTGTAATTGAAAGATATCCCAGATGATAGCACACAGCTGGAGTAAGTAGTTACTTTCTTGATTCAGTTGATGATGCATGGTTGGAGCAGTCAGGAGCCAGCTGACCAGGGATTGAAACACTCAGAATACAAGCCATCTCAGGTGAGCTGCTATGACAGCCATGCACTTGGTAAACACACTGGGGGGGCTGTGGTTTGAGTAAAAGGCAGTGCTTCGAACTGAAATGACTGGCTCACAGCCGGAAACGTAGACATCTTTTGGCTCGCCTGTTCATTTTGATATGATAGTATGCATCTATCTAGCACATCCAGTCATCCTTGTGCAGAAATGGCAGAATGGACTGAACAGTAACCATCTGGAACCTTGTGTACTGAACCAATTGATTTACTTTGGTGAAATCCAAAACTGGTCTCAAGTCCCCTGTCTTTTTTGACACTAAAAATAATCTTATAAGTTCTGGACTCTCTCTCTCATCTGCGGGGACCTCTTAGATGACTTTTTTCTAGCAGCGTTTTTATTTCTAGTGCTGCTGCTTCCCTCCAACTGGGTGGAACATCAGGGATTTTCTTCTAAACTGATAGCGGGGGTTGGGAAAATGGTATGATACAACTTTTGGATATAATCTTCCACACCCATGAATCATTTGTTGTATCTAGCCAGGCTCTCTGGTGCAGGGCTAGATGAACCCCTCAACTGACACCAGAAACAGTCAGGCCTCCATTCAGGAGCAATGACAGGATCGGTCTGAGAAGGAATTTCTAGAACTCTGACTATGTGGACCACCTCTGCCATGGGGATGAAGTCTTCCATTTGTACTCCCCCCTCTGCCCCAGAGGGAACAGTCACCAATGTGGATCTCAAAAGGAACCCTGGGAATTCTTAAACCACATGTATCACCTCTTTCATTCTAGAAAAGGACCGTTGTGGAGTAGAAAAACATACGCCCACAGCAGACAAGGTATTCCCCTCCCTATTCACTCCTAGACAGCATGTCTTTCACTTTGGGGCCAAATAACGATGTTCCGTCAAAAGGTGCATTGACAAAAGTAGATTTGAACGGTTCCACAAAGTCACATAAACACATCCAGGCATATCTCCTAATGGAAATGCCTGAACCCGCCGCCCGTGAGGTACCTTCAGCTGCATGTGAGATAAGCCTCAGATGAAATGTAAACAGACTGAAGGGTAGCCAACTATGAAGAAATGGTACTTCCCTCCTTGGAAGATATGGTCCCAGAGAAAGACTTGGTATGCTCTTTGATCAAATCTCTCAAGTCTTGTGAAATATGCCAAACAACTCAGCCACCTAAGAGTGCAGGTAGCTGAAGCATAGACATGATTCCCAAATCTGTCCAGTGCTCTGGACTCCCTGTTACGGGATGGCCAGAGGAACTCTGTTCTACCAGCTCCTTTCTGGTGGCCACGGCAACACCCACAGCATCAACAGGAACTCCCTTACTCCAGTGTGATCGCTCTTTAGGTGGTCTGGTCTCTTGAGTATAGCCTCAACTGTGTCTAGTTCCTTTCATGCCCATCGAGAGGCTAAATCTAAGAGCTCATTGGTGGGTGCAATCACCAAAGCCAGGCCTCCAGAAACACTGATTCCTCTTGGGAAGGGTTACTGGGGAACTGATAAGTAGACATCATTAGGATTAATTTGGTTTTCCTATCTATAAGAGCATGGGAGTTGAAGCCCTTGCACATATCACATTGAATCTCTAGGTGTTTATGGTCTAGACAATAAACACACAGTGTGTGTGTGTGTGTGTGTGTGTGTGTGTGTGTGTGTGTGTGTGTGTGTGCGCGCGTCTGTCTGAATTGGGGATTTTAAGCTCATATGCCATACATTTCTTAAAGCCAGACGGCTTACCTGACATGTTAAGTCAAGCCCAAACTAAGTAAGCAAAAAAAAGAAAGCTTTTTTTTTTTGTTTGTTTAAACTAAAGAAGAGGGAAAAAAGGAAAAGGGAAAGAATTCCCAGCGATGGTAATTTAGAATACTATAATACAAGAGGAAAAAAGGGGAAACTACCAGCAATGGTATTAACAGTATTCAGAGTACAAGAAAAAAGGAAGCTAATATTTGTATAAGGGGTTTAAGGGAGGGTTTAAGAGTAATAAGGAAGAAACAAAGGTGTCTGCAGTTAAACTTACTGATTAATGAGAATTTACTGAAGAAAGATGATACTAAAGCTAGAGAGCTCACAATCTAAGTCCGATTGGAATGGCGGCAAATGAGATCTGAGGGATGTTAGGTTGATGGGGAATTACGGGTAAAGGGAGGAGCTTGAGAGTTTAAGTGTTCTACAATCTGGAACAATTGGCAGAGTCGGATCTGAGAATTGGATCCAAATCCAACTGTTGAGAAATGAATGAAAATGACATCAGATTTGGACATTCGACCATAATAAACTGGTGAAAAATTGCATTTTTTACTATATATTTACTTCTTGTTAGATAAAGTATAACAAAGTGGATATATGACTGCATATTTGGAGGGGGGGTAAATAAATGTTCTGGTACAGTAGAACTGGTTATATCCCCAGATGTTCAGTTTCTGGATATATTAACATTTCACTTGGGGACAGCAGTACTGTTGGACTGTGCAATGTACATGACATGCCTAGATTAATAACTGTAATCACTGCATAGGATAGGGTTAATATGAAAGAATGAACTAACATGTTTCTAGATCTTCTTAAATACGTTGGTATGAGCATGCCGATAATACCGGTAGGTGACTTTAACTGATATTCACAAGAAACATCAGGAGGAGACACAGATGTCAGGACTTGCAAAGCCCTGTATCAAGCCTTTAATCCATGTCTTACATAGGGACAGGACTTTTATATACATAAAGGGATACTTGAGGACTGAAACTGATTACTCACAGCATGTGTCTGTCTGAAGGTGAGGATGAAGTGAAGCAGTGGTGTTTTTGGACCATACTGCCATTTGGTCTGTCTTTTGTGGTACTCAAAAAGTGATCAAGTAAGGGAAAGATGTAAGGAAACTGACAGGACACTGGGGTTCCTTAACTATTGTGGAAAGACAGAGGGAGAGAAAGCAGTTTTTCTCAGACATCACCACCATGAGAGAATTCTTGCTCATTTTGGCAGCTGTCATATGAAAAAACTGTATATACTAAAGGTAAATACTAGGCAATTCGAACACAAACTAATACAAGCCTAGCCAATAACCACAGGTCAGAATCAAACACTGCACCTTTTATCGCTATGAGGCAAAGATCTTAACCATTACACTAACCCTCCCCCTTTAAAAACACTAGACAATCAATCTGCATATTCAAACCTAGAACAGTCCAGTACCCTACCTGCTTAGCTACATATTTAAGCTGTCTATATCTACAGAGAAAAAATGGCTGCAAGGGAAAAGCAGACTGCTCATTGTGTAAGTTATGATGAGGTAATTGGAGAGGATGACATTCACTGCAACACTTGCTTTATGAAACAGTCTATACAGGATGCCTTACACAGACAAACATGTAGGCCGGCGTAGCCAAGAGGAAGTTAATCTGTACATAGCCAGGAAATTACACAATGGAAACTGCTTCAGCAGAAAGACTGACTACACACCACAGTAATTTGTCCATGGTGGAGCAGTACTTAGAAATGAGTTACAGAAATGGCTTACAAAATGACTGAAAGCTGATTAATAGCTCAATTTCATCTGTCTTGTGTGAAAAAAAAAGAAAGTGAGAAATCAGAGGCAGTGATATTGTTAACTTCAGTCAAATTTAGTTCCTGGCTAGTAAGTACAATGCCTGGATGCCAGCAAAGACATTTAAAGAACCAGAAAGAAATCAAGTCAGAAAAGGTGAAGAGAAAACAATGACTAGGAATAACCCTGCAGCTGTTCAGCACAAGGCAGTTCAAAGCTTCAGCTCTGATATGTACAAGTGACGGCTTCCAGTAATTTAGAGGAAGAAATAAATCAAGAAGTTATGTACTCACCATAACGTTTGATGTATGTAGTCCATCTCGCCTCACATTCTTACCCGTGGGTTCGGAGCCGAATATCGGCTCCTACTCGGCCGATTTTACTAGCTCGAAGTCTCTCATTGGCTGGGCTAAGCAGATATCCCATGGTGCCCTGCTCCATATCCCCAGATCTAGTTTGCTGCGAAAATCATTTGTACTCCATACACACATCACATCCACATAAAGAATAAGCTAAGCAAGGGAACTCTGTAGATGACAACCTAACCTCCAAATCCAGGAAGGGAGAAGGTGGGAGGGTAAGTAAGAATGTGAGGCGAGATGGACTACATACATGGAACGTTATGGTGAGTATATAACTTCTTGATGTTATGTAGTCCTTTCTCGCCTACATTCTTACCCGTGGGACAGCATCCCTAGCACCTACATCCTGGGTGGCTCATAGAAAAATACTCCTGAGAACTGTGGAGCCAAAGGAAGACCTGCCCCTGGAGACCATGTCCAATTTGTAATGAGAAACAAAAGTGTGAGGAGAAGCCCAAGTAGTTGCAGCACATATATCATCCATTGACAATCTAGCTTGATAGGCTGTGGATGTAGAAACAGCCCGGGTAGAATGTGCCTTGACTGGAAATGGCAGATTTTTACCTCCTGCTTGATAGATGAAAGAGATACAACTGGCTATCCATCTAGACAGTGTGACCTTGGATACGGGAGAACCCATTCGGTTTTCTGAAAAGGAGACAAAGAGTTGGTCAGATTTCTGGATATCTTTTGTCCGGTGTAGATAGAAGCGTAACTGTCTATGTACATCCAACTGGTGAAATCTAAAATCTGCCTCGTTAGAAAAATGGGGGAAGAAAACAGGCAGCTCAATGGACTGATTCATGTTAGACGTGGAAGCCACTTTAGGAAGGAACGAGGGGTTTGGTCTAAGGGAGACCCTATCTTTATGGAAGATTAAATATGTGGGTTTGAAGGAGAGGGCTTGAATTTCCGAATCCCACCTCGCTGAAGTGACTGCTGTTAAGAATGTTGTTTTCCATGTCAAGAATTTCAATTCACAGTTAGCTGCAGGCTCAAATGGTGGTAAAGTAAGGGCTTGTAGAACAAAATTGAGATCCCAGGGAATGATAGGTTCGGACACTGGGGGACGAAGCAACAGAGTACCCTTGAGGAATGCTTTGCATAGTCTGTGTGCCATGAGACTAGGTTCATTCGCTACGTGGAAATTAGATATCGCCACCAGTTGAACTTTGATGGTGGCTGATGCGGACCCCTGATGGAAAAGCATAGACAAGAATTCCAGAACTGAATCTTTTGGAGCTGTGTAAGGATCAGTGCCTCTAGTATGTGCCCAGATAGAGAACCTTTTCCACTTACTAGAATAAATCTTTCTAGTGGATGGTTTATGAGAGGACGATAATATATGGACCACTTCCGGTGAAAAATTATGATGTCTGACTAATGATGGAAGTGGAGTAGCCAGGCTGTCAACGGAGGGTCATCAGAGAGGGGTGGAACTGTCCCGACATGTGTGTCAGTAAATCTGGTTGAGGATCCAGAATCCAAGGAGTGTCCACAATGTATGGTTGAAGAAAGGGGAACCAGACTTGACGAGGCCAGTGTGGAGCAATCAGAATCATTCTGCTTCCCAAGGATTGCGCTTTCTGAATCACCCTTGACAGCAGGGGAAACGGAGTGAAAGCATAAAGCAGACCGGAGGGCCAATCGTGAACCAGAGCATCCCTGGGTGATTCCCCCTGTGGGGGGGATCAGCGTGAAGTAGTTGCTGCATTTTGCATTGAGAGGGCTGGCAAAAAGGTTGCAGCAAGGCTGACCCCATCTGCTGAAGATTCGCTCTGCAAACCAGGCGATTCAGGGACCACTTGTAAGGCATCAGGATAGTTCTGCTTAGCCTGTCCACTATTACGATGGACTTCCCCGGAATGTGCGTTGCCACTAGAAACCGTTGGGAAGCTATTGCCAAATGCCACACTCGCATAGCCTCTCTGCACAGAGGGTAAGACCGGGTTCCCCTTTGCTTGTTGAGATACCACACTACTGACATGTTGTCTGAGTGTATCGCAATCGTCCCTACAGGAAGAACCCTCTGAAGTGCCTGCAACCCAAGAAGCACTGCTCTCATCTCCAGGACGTTTATATGCAAATGTATGTCGTGTTCTTGCCACGTGCCTTGGACTGTCCTGCCAAGATAATGCCCCTCCCACCCCATCTGGGAGGCATCCGTGGTCACTGTGGCAATAGGGACGGGTGGAACGAAGGGCTTTCCCTCGTTCAAATTGTTGGTGCACAGCCACCAACAGAGGTCCTGCTTGCACCTGTCCGTGAGTAAGATGGGATGAGATAGTGGGAGTCTTTGGAGAGACCATTAAACAGAGGAGCCACTGAAGAAGTCTCATGTGTAATCTCGCTAGAGGGACCAACATGACAGTTGCTGCCATGGTCCCTAGGAGATGGAGAACTAGTTTTGCCTTCACTTGTCTCAGGGGCATCAGCATGTGTATCTGTTGTTGTAATACTGTGATCCTTTCTTGTGGTAAAAATGCTCGCATTCGAATGGTGTCTAAATCTGCTCCTATAAAGGTGACATGCTGTGAGGGCAATAAGGCAGATTTTTCCCAATTTATTGTTATGCCCAACTGGTGACATAGATTGATGGTAGCGTCCCTGGTTTGAACTAGTTGATGCCTGGTGGGGGCGGTAAGGAGCCAGTTGTCCAGGTACAGAAACACCTGGAATCCCTGACGTCTCAAGTGAGCCGTCACCACCGCCATACATTTGGTGAACACCCTGGGGGCTGTGGTGAGACCAAAGGGCAGGGCTCGAAACTGGAAGTGACTGGCTCCCAGCCAGAAGCGTAGGTGACTCCTGGATGCTCTGTCCATTTTCACATGGTAGTAAGCATCCTTGAGGTCGATGGAGCACATCCATACCTCCCTCTCCCAACAATGGGAGAATCGGTTGTAGTGTGACCATATGGAACTTGGACTTGTGTACGTGACTGTTGAGTTGGCTGAGATCTAGTATGGGTCTCAGGTCCCCTGTTCTTTTCGGCACCAAAAAGAATCTTGAGCAAGTCCCTAATCCGATTTGGTCTGAGGGGACACGCTGGATAGCTCCTTTTTCTAGCAGCTGCGAGACCTCTGAGGCTGCTTGATCCCTTTGACTGGGTGGTAAGTCCGGGATTTTTCTGATTGGCGGGGGAACTGATGAGAATGGAATGAGGTAACCTCCGGAAATTAATACCCATCGGTCCTGGGTGATTCTTTCCCAGGCTTCCGGATATAACGAAATTCGACCCCCGACTGGCTCTGGATAAGCGCAGTCGGGCACACCCTCAGGAATGAGAGTATGGAGAACCACGGAAGGAGTTGCGGTCTCCCGAATTGCGGGGGCCCCCTCCGCCTCTGAGGCTACGTCTCCCTGAATAAACCCCCTCCCCTGCCTCTGGAGGGGGGTTCACCTTGTGCGGCAGGAAAAAAACCTCTGTGATTTCTTGACCCCCCCCCCGCTGGGCCTTGGGATAAGGCCTAGAAGGAAGGGAAAAATGGACCCCTATGGCAGACAGGGTCTTTCCCTCTTGCTCGCACCTGGTGAGGGTGTCTCACTTTGGTTCCAAACAAGGAGGAACCATCAAAAGGGGCGTCAGTGAAGGAAGACTTGAAGGCCTCCGCAAAGTGACACAGGTGCAGCCAGGCTTGCCTCCTAAGGGCGACCCCTGAGCTTGCTGCCCTACTCACTCCCTCGGCTGCATACGAAATGAGCCGCATGGATGAGTTGACAATGGAGTTGAGGGTAGAAACCTGGGCGTTAACCGACTGAGCCACCGCCTCAGGAACGTTACCCGCAAGAGTATCTCCTAACTCACTGAGGAGATCTCTCTGTAGCCGAGTGAAATGAGACAAGTAATTCAGCGACCGTAATGTAAAGGTCGCTGACGAGAGGGTACACTTCCCGTACCGGTCCATGGTCCTAAATTCCTTGTTAGGAGGATGGACGGATGAAGAAGACTCTGCTACCTTCTGAGTGGCTGCCGCCACCACCATGGCATCTACAGGAACACCTTTAGACAGAAACTCTTTGCCCTGGGGGGGGGGGGGGGGACTTGTTGAGACGCCTGGGCACGGCCTCCACAGAATCAGGGTTCTCCCACACTCTTCGACAAATCAGGTCAAGGAGCTCGTCGAAGGGTGGAGACACCCAGGAGGCAGAGGGTTGAGCACCAAAAGCCTTAAGGAATACTGACTCCTCCTCGGAAGGGGCTTTGGAAGGCCAGTCACCTCTGTTTCAGTATCTCCAGGATATCGGAGAAGGAAACATCATCAGAGGATGACTTGGGGGACCCCTCCGATTCCTCAAGGTCAGTATCGGAGGTGAGAGACTCGTCTTGGGAGTCTATGTGCTTCCTCTTGCACGTTTTCTTTCTGGGGGCTCCTCAGGCACCAACTCTGAAGGACCCTCAGAAATTTGGGGACCACTCGTGGGGGTATCCCTAGGCTCTGGTGCTCTGCTGTCCATGGATGGGTGGTGAACAGAAGCTCTCACCTGGCCAGCGCAGTCCGCATCACGTGGCGCGGAACACTCTGGCTCCGAAGACACAGATGCGCTCAGAGGAGGAATGATCAAAGAAGGTGTTGGGGATGGGCTCCGGAGCAGAGAACAATTTTGCCAAAACTGGTGACTGGAGGAGCTTCTGAACCACCCTATCCACATCCACATCCGAAAGGGTCCTGGAGGATTTGGAGGACGGATGGAGAATGCGATCTCCTCTCAGGAGAAGCAGGTTTGATACTAGGGCAATTGGCTCCTAGGAGGTTCCAATACAATTGGAGCCAACGCCGGTTCCATAGATATCTATCCTTCCTGTGGCCCCGAGGACAGTGGAGCCGAGGAGGTTGATGCAGTTTTAGGTATTTTCGCCGGAGGCTCTGATGAAGCTGACGGAGCCTGAGATCTCTTTTTGGACTTGCCAGATATAGACTTGCCACTGGAAGCCGAATCCATAGCCTCTTCCTAGCCGGTTCCATAGATATCGATCCTTCCTGTGGCCCCGAGGACAGTGGAGCCGAGGAGGTTGATGCAGTTTTAGGTATTTTTGCCGGAGGCTCTGATGAAGCTGACGGAGCCTGAGATTTCTTTTTGGACTTGCCAGATATAGACTTGCCACTGGAAGCCGAATCCACAGCCTCTTCAAAAGAGGGTTTCAATAGTCCCTTTAAGATTAGCTTATTCTTTCTCTCTTGGAGAACTCTAGGGCTGAACGCATGACAAAAGCTGCAGGATTCCTGCAGATGGATGGCTCCTAAGCAGTAGACACAAATGGAATGTCCATCGGTTATGGGCATTTTGTACCCACATTTTGAGCACTTTTTAAATCCCGAAGGTTTATGCTCCTTCGTATCCAAGTCAGTACAAGAACAGGCGTTCAACTCTACAAAGGCGGGAACGGCACTGAGGTAATCAACACCAAAGCAGCGATCAAACTGCACCCAAAACTAGCACAATTTCAACAAAGGAACACAAGGAGAGGGTAGCCAAAACCTCTAATTTAAACAGTTTGGTAAATACAGAAGGAAACAGAGGAGAACTAGGCCCTCAAACTGAAACGGGCCTAACCTAGGGAACAGTAAGAGGGATACCACACAAAAACTCACAATAACCAAGCCTAACACACCAGACAAAATTAGACAGCTTTAAACAACAGCTATGAAAATAGCTTTTGATTGAATCAAACTTCTCTTAAATTAAGAAAAGAAGGTACTTAGCCACAGCCAAGCGAGACCACGTCCTAGCTTCACAAGCGGCAAACAAGATCTGGGGATATGGAGCAGTGCACCATGGGATACCCGCTTAGCCCAGCCAATGAGAGACTTCGAGCTAGTAAAATCGGCCGAGTCGGAGCCGAATATCCTACGGGTAAGAATGTAGGCGAGATAGGACTACATAACATCAAATGTACTCAGGATTATAAAAAAATAAACACTGAGGGTGTACATCAACTTGCATAACAAATGGCTGAAAAAATACAAGCTTTAACTATTCAGATGAACTGATAAAAAACTACAAAAATCATAGGATGAAATGAAGAAAAGGCTGGCTACTTATGAGAATTCTCAAGAACTGTTTCAAAAAATGGCAGAGTTAGCAGAGGTATGCCCAGAGAAAATCTGAGATTTGCTGCTGTACCAGAGAAACTGGAATGAACTGAATGCATTAATGTTTTATGAAAGGCCAAATAAACTGGACTGGTATTCCACAGCAGAATTTGTTAATTAAAAGACACAAGAAACAGAGGTGGTCCAAACCTGGCCATGAGAAACCAGCCAATACCCCCTATCATATCAGCAGAAACAGTTGACCCTGGCAAAAAGTACAGTTTTGTACCTACCATAAATGTAGATGTTCGAGTGTAAACACTGCTGCAGTCAATACACTTGGGTTATCCTGCCGTTAGGCAGTTCTCCAGTCTGCCTGAGTTCCAAAGTCTTGGTCCGGCATAGGTTGCTGTCGCCTCCTCCCTGACGTCAGTGCAACAGGGGTATATAGGATTCAGCAGACGCCATTTTCTTCAGTTTTTCTTGCCCCAGATGTCAGGTGCCCCCAAATAGGTAAGAAATTCAAATTGCTAATAAAACATACATAAGAAAAGCAAACAACCACTTTCAGTTACCAGCAAATACTCCCCATAGGTAGTAAAGGGTAGAAGGCATAGTGCACCAGCAAGTAAGAGGGGAAGGAGGGAGGGTAACCTGGACTGCAGCAGTGTTTACACTCGAACATCTACATTTATGGTAGGTACAAAACTGTACTATGTTCATCGTGTTACACTGCTGCAATCATTACATTTGGGTGGAATCCCAAAGCTGAGGTAGGGAGGCTGGTTCTATAAGGCATTAGGGGTGGCTATAAGGCCCTGCAGCACAGCAGTGGTGAAGCCAGCTCTGGATTTGGAGTATAAAGGCAAATGGTAATGCTTGGTGAAGGTATGCACAGAACTCCATGTTGCGGCTTCCAAAATATCCTTGGTAGGTACTCCTCTGAGGTAGGCAGTTGAAGTGGCTGTTGCCCTGGTGGAGTGAGATCTAATGCTGCTAGATACAGGTTTTCCATGGTGAGTATAGCAGAAACGTATGCAATGTCCTATCCATTTTGAGATAGTCTGTTTTGAAATGGCTTTTCCCTGTGCTCCTGCAGCATATGCTACCAATAACTGCTCAGATTTTCTGAAAGCTTTGGTTTTGTCCAAGTAGAAGCGTAACTGCCTGTGAATGTCCAAAGAATGTAGTAGTCTCTCCCCTTTGTTTTGTGGTTTTGGATAGAAAGTTGGCAAGTGAATAGTTTGGTTTAGAGCCACACTTGATACCACCTTTGGCATAAACGTAGGGTTAAAGACACCCTGTCCTGGTGGAAAATGAGGAAAGGTTCCACTGCCACTAGGTGCCTGTAATTCTGAAACTCTTTGTGCTGATGTTATTGCCAGTAGCAGAGCTGTTTTCCAAGAGATGTATTTTAATTCTGCTGTGTTAACTGGCTCAAAAGGAGGTAAAGTTAATTTTTCCAAAACAAAGTTGAGGTCCCAAGTTAGGGTAGGTGCTCTACGGGGCAGTCTTATGTTTTTAGCCCTTCTGAGGTACTGTTTGAGCAAAGGATTAGAAAAAATTGTTGGATCCGTGTTGTAATGAGCAGAAATGGCTGAGGCGTGGATCTTGATGGATGAAAAGGAGAGGCCCTTGTCCAGCATCTCAGTTAAATATTGAAGTATCTGGGGAATGTTTGGGACAAGAGGGTCAAAGCTGTGCACCTGGTTCCAGGCACAGAATCTCTTCCATTTATCCGAGTAGGCTTTCCTGATGCTAGGCCTTCTGGACTCCAGAATGACATCCATAACAGCTTTGGAGAGAGGCACTGCTTGCTTGACTAAAGAATTTTCCATGCAGCTAGGTTTAAGGTATTTAGCTGGCTGTGAAGTATATGATTGTTGTGCTGTGTCAGCAAATGTGGGATTTCAGGCAAAATCCAGGGTGGTTCTTGTGCTAAGTTCTTTAGGATTGGGTACCAGTGCTGGCGTGGCCAGTCTGGTGCAATCAGGATCATCTTTGGCTCTTCTTGCCTGGCCTTGAGTACCTTTGGAAGGAGAGGTAAAGGAGGGAAAGCGTATACTTGTAGGTTTTTCCAGCTGAATGAGAGGGCATCCACTTTCCATGCTTGTGGATGGTAACTCCTTGTGCAGAATTTCTGTAGCTGGCAGTTCACTGGGGATGCAAACAGATCTATGTCCAGGCTCCACCATTTTGTGTTATCATTCTGAATATTTGTGGATTCAATTCCCCTTCATGAGGATCCATGATGTTTCTGCTTAGGTCGTCTGCCAGTGTGTTTTTCTCTCCTGGCAGGAATTGTGCTTGCAGATGAACTTGGTAGCCTAGAGCTGTGCTCCACAAGGTCATGGCTCGTCTGCAGAGGGGGTAGGAGTGTGTGCCCCCCTGCTTGTTTATGTACCACATAACTGTGGTGTTGTCTGTCTTTAGAAGTAGTTGTCCTGGATGCAGCAGGTCCTTGAAAGCTATAAGTGCATTTTGCACAGCTAGCATCTCTTTTTGATTGATGTGAAGATGCCTTTGCTCTGTGGGCCACTCGCCCTGAATACATTTTCCTGCCATGTGTGCTCCCCAGGCGTAATCCGATGCATCTGTTGTCAGTGTTTGCCTGGCTGTGGGTTGAGTAAAAGGCTGTCCCTTGTTGAGGTGACAAGCTTGAGCCCACCATTGAAACTCTTGTTGAAGGCAAGGAATTAGTGGTATAACGGTTTCCAAACTTGGACAGTGCTGAGACCATACACTCTTTAGGTACCATTGTAGTTTCCTCATATGCAGTCTGGCATATAGAATTAGTAGTATGCAAGATGCCATGTAGCCCAAGGCCTGCAGAATTTTTCTTGCAGGGAGTTGGGTCTTTGTTGCCATCAATTGAAAGTATTGAGTCAGTTGTCCTTGCTTGTCTGGCGTGAGATAAGCCATCTGGGCCGTTGTGTTCAAGCTAGCACCCAGGAATATTATCTGTTGTGAGGGCACTAGTTTTGATTTCTTTTCATTTACTGTGTACCCCAGGCAACTTAATAACTTTTTTACGAACACCAGATGCTTTAGAAGAATGTCCTTGCTCTCTGCTTGAATCAGACAGTCATCCAGGTATGGATAAATCTGAATTCCTTTTTGCCTGCAAAATGCAATTACTGGTGCCAGGCACTTTGTGAAGACCCTGGGCGCAGTAGATAAGCCAAAGGGCAGTACAGAGAATTGATAGTGCATTGAACCAGCTAGAAATCTGAGGTATCTTCTGCAGTTTTGTCTGATAGGGACATGCAGGTATGCCTCCTTGAGGTCCAAAGTCACGAGCCAAGCTTTCTTGCCCAGCATGGGAAGAAGCTGCTGTAGTGTCAACATTTTGAATTTCGGAACATCCAGGTAAGTGTTTAGAGAAGAAAGATCCAGAATGGGTCTCCAGGCTTTGTCCTTTCTGGGAACCAGAGAGTCTTGAATAAAATCCTTGTCCTTGCTCCTATGGTGGTACCTTTTGAATAGCTCTCATATCCATGAGTGCTGTAATTTGTTTTTGAGCCTCTGCCCATTGACTTGGTGGCAGATTTGGCATTCCTTTTAACCTTGGCAAAGTGTGAAAGTGGAACCTGTAACCTTGAGATACAATGTTGAGAACCCATTTGTCTTTGGTGATGCAATGCCAATTGTGATAGAAAAGTGCCAGTTTTCCTCCCAAAGGGGCTGCCAAGAGAGAGCTGTTTGGCAGCTGTAGTGGGAAGTCATTGAGGCTGCTTTTTATAAGGTTGTGGCCCGTCTTCCCCTTCTTTCTGGCCTGGAGTACCCCATTGTCGTGGCCTGTAAGGACCTTGTGCTTGACCTCTACCTCTTGGAAGTCTGTATCTGCCTCTTTGAGGTCTGTCTGTGACTGGAAAGGACCAATTCTTTGTTGACCAATTTCTGCTAAAACGAGGTGGCTGAACCTGTAAGAAATCCTTCACCGTTTGCATAGATTCTGCCTTATCCTCCATCTTCTTTAATACCTCCTCTGCCTTAACTCCAAACAACACATCCTGCTGCAAAGGTGCATCCAATAATTTTGCCTTAACATGATCTGGTAACGTATGTTCTTTTAACCAAGCATGCCTTCTAATGACAGAGCCTGTAACTGCTGCTCTACAGGTGGCCTCTAAGGAATCAAACCCACATTGCAAAGTATGTTTTCCCACTTGTTCAGCTGCATGCAATAAATCCTGCATTTCTTTAAAATTAGGAGGACCTGAATCTGGAAGCATCTTTTGTTTCAACTGAGACATCACAAATTGATGATATTTTCGCATGTGAAACTGGCAATTTAAGGCTCTCATTGCTAAAGTTGCAGACGTATATACTTGCTTTCCCCATCTAATGCTCTGGAATCTCTGTCAGAGGGAACTGGGTTTTTTGCTGATGAGGCCTTAATCCCTTTGGGTCCCTGAGAAATAGTTTCAGGGTCAGCAACAGGGCTTTTATACAGAAATTTGAAAGAGTCAGGGACTCTGTAATATCTATCAGGTTTAACTGGGGCTGGAGGTAAGGAGTCAGGGTTTAAGCTGGATTCAGTGTACACATCATCCACAATATCTAACACTGGCGGAATAGTAAGGGGTCTGTGTTGGGGCAATAAAAGGAAGTCTCTGAGCCTTTTCTTGGATTCTGAGTAATCCTGGCCTTCCCAATGGAAATGCTCCCTCATGGTATGTAAGGTCTCCCCAAAGGAGAAGTCCTCAGGCAGACAGGCTGAAAGAATTGATTCCTCAGCATCAGAATCCTCATAAGGGGGTAAGGGATATCCTAAGTCTGAGGATGAATCTGAAGAAAAGGACACCTGGTCGGAAGATTCATAGTCTGCATCCTGTCTGGGCCTTTTATCAGGAGGGGAATGGGAACCCCTGATCAGAGTGATTAGGTCTTCGGACATTTTGAGCATTTGTTTCTTAGGCATGGAAGCCTGTCCAGGGGAATGCTGTATCTGTTTCTTTGTTTTTAAGGGGGCCTTAGACTTGGAAGAGGGTTTAATGGTTAATTGGGTAGGTCTGAAGACACCCTCTGAGGCTGTCGATTGCTCAGCTACTTTGGTTCCCTCAGAAGGGTTAGTTTCGGTAGGCTGAAAACATGGAACATCCGAAGGCCCAGCCAGCTCCATGTGGGAGTCGGAGGTGGTCTGTGGTTCTGTGGAAGCGGTCGTCAGGGGCTACGTAGGCGCCTCGCTGGAAACCGGCGACTGGCCTAGAAGAGGCCTCGTCATCAGTTTTGGGCCTCGGATGCCTGTCCTGGTCTTTGCGCTTTTTATGTAATCTGGTCATCGGAAGTTCCGACGGCATGGTGTAATTGAATTTTCTGCCAAAATAATGTCGGGCAAAATCAAACCGACGTTTAATAGTGCGCTTGTTAAACCTAGCACAAAAAGTACAGTTTTGTACCTACCATAAATGTAGATGTTCGAGGATCCACATTGCTGCAGTCCTAACTATTGGGTAGTCCGGCTGTCAGTCCCGAATACCAAAGTATATGGCTGGCGGCGTCGGGGCGCGGCGCATTAGACTGATCAGTACGTCCAGGGTACTTCACGCGCATGACCGACGCCATCCATTCAGTCTTTTCTTGCCCCAGATGTCCAGAAGACCCTAAAAAGAGGCAAAATAATATATACAATAAAAAAAATATGTACATACAAAAATATCAGCATACAACCAACCTCACCACCACAACCCCCCCTAAGATTACAGGGAGGGAAGGAGGGAGGGATTACTGCAAAGTAATGTGGAACCTCGACACATTACATATATGGTGGTACAAAACTGTACTATGTTCTTCATTCCACATTGCTGCAGTCCAAACTAGAGGGTAGAAAGAAAAAGCAGAGGTAAGGCTGGCAAATCATAAAATAAGAAGGCAAACCTGCCAACATGCCTTTGCAAAATAGCTGTGGCAAAACCAGCCCTAGACTTAGAGTAGAGAGGAAGGTGATAATGCTTAGAATCCTCATGCACTGAACTCCAAGTAAATGCCCCCAGTTGCCACCCCCTTAGAAATGCCTTAGAAATGGAATTGAAGTGGCAGTAGCCCTAGTGGACAATGAACAAATGCAATGCAAACCTGATCCGCAAAATGGGGGAATAAAAATAAATGCAAAACCCAATCCACTGCAAATAAGTTTGTTTGAATAACAAAACAAACAACTACTCAAAAGCAAAAGAAACAAACAACTGCTGAGACACTGCTAAAATCTAACGTCCCTGCTTAAATAATAACGAATTATGGGGGGGGCAAAAGTGGTTGTGTAAATTTTCCCCTTTTTTATTTTGGGGGTCTGCATAAAAGTGTAGGCAAAAGCCGAACTAGAAACCACCTTAGGCATAAAACTTAGGCATAAAGGAAGGAAGGGCCTATCAATGATACCCTATCCTATCAGAAAATCAAAGAGCAGAAGCCTCTAGTAAGGGCCTGCAACTCAGACACAAGTACAACAGAGCAGCAGTCCCCACAGAAAAGCAGTTCCATATGACAAGTTTTTCCTCAACAAAGTAGAGAGTAGGAGTAAAAAGGTTGTAAAGAGTAAGTTTTTCTCCAACACCGTGAGGGACCCAAGCAGGGGAGCTTAGCTTCAAACTATGGTCTTTTGCAATCTTAGCGAAAACTTGAACAGCATGGATTCATCGGAAGAGAAAGAACATGCAAGTGTGAAATTGTTCCAGCAGATGAGGCTGAAGCTCACACTCAAATTACCTTCAGAAATGTAAGAATTTTGCTCACACTGTAAAAAAAATCTCTTCCAATTCTTAAACTGACACTAAAATCTCTCTAGTCTTCTTCTTCCATTTTTCTTAAATTACTAGGTCTTCTAGCTTCCATAATCACATTTAAAACATTTAAAACTTGTTGAGCTGTTTGAGAAGTGCTGTGTTTCAACACAGAGATTACCGGCTGTTAGAGATAATTGACATTGAGCGACATTGAAGAGCCATTGAGGGCTGAGATAACAGATGAAAGTTCAAAGGTAAAGGTGCTTGAGGCTCTCTTTACCTAGTAATTAGTAGTGGGTGTTGCGTGTTGCCTTTGCCAATCTGGAAATATCAAAATCAAGAGGTTGTCTTGTCTGGCACCTTTAAGAGCACCTTTGGAAGAAGAAGAGAGAGCATCCAGCATACACATGAAGATTTTCCAACTGCAAGAAAGAGCAGCTGTGTGTCTAAACTGAAAGTGTGAAAAAACCCTTTCTGCAAAACTTTGGCAGCTGTGGTTTAGGGGTGGAGATGCTTAACAGATCTCATTCTGGATCCATGACGAACTGCTTAACACATTCGCTAACATGAAGATGCAGTTTCAGAAACCTTCCATTGAAGAGTTAGTTGCAAGCTGTGCTAGTCTACAAATCATTCCCCGCTAAGAGTTCCTTGCTCAAAGAGTGTTCCCTGTAAGCATTGCTTGCTCTCCCATAAAATGTTTGCTGTTAGAATGTTGAGAGGATAAGAATGGATTCCCCTTGTTTGTTGATGTACCAACTGACACGCTAACACAGTGTTCATGTCAACATGTAGATGAAGAAGTGTGGCTCCTTGAAAGCCATTAATGCAACTTTCATTTAGATGAGCTCCCCATGTTGATGTAGATGTAGTATTCAAGAAATCTGACCCCGCCTCTCAACTTTCCATAAGATCTTGCTCCCTTAGCAATGCGTCTGCCCACATCAAATCTTTTTGAAGGCAAGGTTGGCCGGTCACAGTCCAAATTTGTTTAGGGTGTGTTGAGCCCAATTTGAGAAACCACAAAATTTTTGAATATGTTTGATTATTTTTTGACAGTGTCACAAGAATTGGCAGATGCCCAGCCCCACATTTTTGAGATACCATCATTGCAGCTTCCGGACTGAGATAGATGCATTGGGAAGGGACAGACAGATAGATGCCATGAACCCTAATGCTTGAAGGACTGTCCTTGCAGTCTCACACCCAGAATGAGATAAATGGTAGTCTGGGGATAGACTCTTTTGTGCTCACACAGAAAAACATGTCTTCATACAGTATTCTCACTCACACCCAGAAAAGCACATGTCTTGAGAGGGTTTCTAGCTGGACTTTAACATAGATTCAGAATCTGATAGCATCTTCCCTTTTCTATAACATATTCCAGATGCTGTAAGCCATCTTCTTCTGAAGCCAGAATCAGGCAATCTGAAGAAGTAAGATAGCAGAGAATTCTTTAGCTCAATGAAGCTAATGGGCGCAGTAGAAAGATGTTTCTGGCACTTAGTCTTAAGCCAAAGATAAGGGCAGCTTCTTGAGATTATGACTGATTCCAGGAATTTTTAGATACTTGAGGCAAAAAAGTCTATAACGGGCCAACATCTAGCTTCGAGGGAATGTCCAGATAAGTATCCAAAGATCTTTAACCAAATTGGCTCTCCAACTTCCCTAACGCCAGATAAAGGAACTTGGGAATGTCCAGATCCAGGTTGAGGATTCATAAATCGGGACTGGCTAGATGGCCCCTTCCTCTTTGGTACTAGGAAATTTTGAGAAGTAAACTTCTCTAGAGGAGGAAATATTTGGGGCCTTTGAAAGCCTAGGCAAAGTATATAACAGAGAAAGCTGTTTTGTGAGGCTCTTTCACCCAAAGAGGGGGAAGTAACTGGCAAAACTTTTGGCAATGTGTCTTGAAAAAAAACAGCGTTGCATTGGTGAATGATATCCAACATTTTGTCCAGGTGATTAAATAAATCCTCCCTGGACTGGTGAGAGACAGAATTCCTTCCTAGCTGAAGCTGACAGACGAGTGGCTACTGAAAAAGAAGTTGGAGGGTCATTGGGTCTGTTTAAAGGACTACCCCCTGCCTCACCAGAAGTCTGAGGAGGTGGAATCCCTATTAGCTGCCTAAAAAGACTAAACTGGCTCTGCTCCCAACCATCTGGCCACCTTTTCCCAGACTGCCAATCATAAGCCATATATGTTAACCTGCTAGTAGGCCAATTTCTACTAAGACTTAGCTTACCTGCAAAAAATTGCAACAGCTTGCATAGACTTAGCTTTGTCTCCATTTCTAACAACAGCAGCCCTTGGACCTAAACAAACAGTCATGACTGTATCCCGAGCTCTGTACAGCTTGTCTTAACATGTTCAGCTTTAAGACCTGATTCCTCAACCCACACGAGGCAACCAGAAACCCTTACACTTAAGCCACAAAGCCAACCTGTACAGCATCAAACACATGATTGCAATGAATGTTTACTTTCAAATTTCAGACACTGAAACTAAATCCAGCAACTCTTTACACTAGATACCTTCTTTGAAAAGCATCCACCTTAGATTTCAATTTTAAAAGGTGATAATTTTGGTTAACAGAGGCTCCTTACTGACAATTCTTACCTGAGAATCTAAAGTGGGGTCTCTTTATTTCTTACTCCCCATCTATCCAAAGCCAGTTGCCTCTTTATCAGTGCGGGGAGGTTTAACACAACAACTGAGGCCTTTAACACCTTTAGGTCCCTGAGAAACAGTTTCAGGTCTGCCACAGGAGCTTCAGGCAAGATATAGCTGAGGCAAAGAATTTTCTCAGTAGTGGAGCCTCAGCAAAACAGGAGAGAATCATTCAGAATCAGAGGGGGGGGAAGCCAAAGCAAAAACATCTTCCAAGACAAAATGAGAAATCAGGAGGCCTATGAAGTATGCTGGGGTCCTGGAATTAAGAGAAAAGCCTTTTGGAATGCAAAAGTAATCCTGGCCTTCCCATTTAAAGTGCTCCCTGTCAGAAAATCAAGTCTCAGAAATGAGAGAAGGCCTCTTAGGAGAAGTTGCATAGAACCTCTAATCATAGTAATCAAAATCTTGGAGGATACTCCTGCAAATCTTTAGCACAATCAGCAGGGCATATCAGGAGAAGCCCAAGCTGAAGCCTCAGGTTCCACCAAAGCTTCTCTTATTTTGAGGTGCAGTTTGAGAGGCTCATAGTAATAAAATCTGGGAAGAACCCCTACTATTATGTTTCTAGGCCCAGCCTGAAGCTGGCTAGGAGAAGCCTCCCACTGAAAAAGAACTGAAACTACCTTCTCAAACCTGTTTTGGAAACCAGCCTGGAGGAAGAACATAAGAACACAAGAGAGGGAAGAACAGTTACCCATAGCTTGTCAGCCTGGCCTACTTCCTTTGAGAAGGCACATGAGAGCTGGGTAAAGTCTCTGACTGCCGTTCCGCTCAGAAATTCTGTTCTCTGGCACCACTGAGTTTTCTAAAGAACCCACGTCCGACATCCGGGTTCAGAGCCAGTAGGCTTTTTTGTTTTGTCCTTGCGCGCAAAGACTAAGCTGGCACAGGAGCATCCGACGGCATTTTATAACGTTTCACAAGAAAAACACGTACCTGGCACAGTCTAACCTAGGTTTTAATGAGGCAAGAAAAAACCAAAATGTCTCTTAACGGGTATAATAACGCCGTGCTCGTGGCCCTGAAGCTTAAGGTATACACAAGAAGCCAGAATCCCTATGAGGTCAGCAAACTACAAGAAATACAGTTATTCACTCTTTTTCTGACATCCGGTACTTGAAGCGGGCAGAAACTACCAAACGCACTGCGCTAAAACTGCTTTAGCCAACGGACCTCGGGTCTGAAACTCCACTTCGGTGCGGGATTTCTGACCAAGTACCACTCTCAAGAAAACTGCTTCTGCATCGTTATCCGACAACCAGTGACGTCATGGTCTGGGCCTAGGCATGGAATACAATAGGAGTGGAAATCCTTATGAGGTATTTGCTTCCCACAAGAAATACAGTTATTAACTATTATTGACATCGGTCTGAGGCAAGAAAAAGTTTCCCCAACGGGGTACTTAGCTTTGTAGAAGACTTCGGTTCTGGATTCGGAATGAAAATCTCAGGAGTCGGACGACCGGCACTTGCGAACTGCTTCTGCTTTGGGCACCGCACGGCAAGAAAGACTGAAGAAAATGGCGTCGGCTGCATCCTATATACCCCTGTCGTACTGACGTCAGGGAGGAGGCGACAGCAACCGACGCCGGACCAAGACTTTGGAACTCAGGCCATCTTGGGAACCGCCTGACGGCAGGATAACCCAAGTGTAATGACTGCAGCAGTGTAACACGATGAACATCTGTGGCAGAAGGTACATAGCCAGAAATTACACAATGGAAACTGCTTCAGGGAAAAGATTTACTATAAACTACAATATTTTGTCTGTGGTGGAGCAGTACTTAGGAAATTACATTTTTTGATGCTGAACAGGCTGAGGAGGAAATAAAACTTACATAACAGTGTGTTTGTGGTAAATTATTCACCAAGCAGAGGAGAATCACATTTATCCCCGCAGGGAATGTCGAGAAGTGGGTGTGAGAATCAAGCTGCTGTCTTCACCTGTCTTCAGAATATTTTCTTTCCTGGAGGATCTGACATTTCTGGATGCTGAACAGGCTGAGGAGGAAATAAAATGTATACAACACACAGTGAGCCAGCATACAGAAGGTGACTCTGCTTCTTATTCTTCTGACAATAAAGCTGATCAGAAAGACTTTACCATCGAAACATGCTCCAATGTTCCAAGATGACTAGAAGAATCAGGAGTACCTCAGACTTAAACCAGAGTCTGATGCTTACAGATGGAGATAAACAGGAAGAAGACCAGCAATGTTGAAATTAGTGAATAAATGGGACACTACAAAGCATCAATCACATTTGTGAAATATGGTTTTGCAAGAAAACGTGGCTAAACAAGATTTAACTTTTGCTGACTTTCTTAAACTTGGGGGTGAACTACAAAGCATATACCTTAGTTTATTTCATTAACAATTAGAATGACACAAAGGGGAAAAAATAAAGTAAAACATTTTTATTATTTGTATAAAAAAAATTAAACTTCATGTTACATATAGTAATACAGCTTTGAGAAGAGTGCAGCCAGGGGTATTTTAAATGTGGGGGAGCTTTTTCAATGATGTTAAGTGTTAAAGATATTAAAGTAAGCACATACCTTTTTGTTGTAATAAACATAGGCTTTACAATATAACAAGAGAAGAAAGGCTGGACATAAGCAATCTTAATGTTAATCTACTGTGATATTAGGCTGCTGGAGTGAAGGTGGGTGTAAAAGTGCACTGATTATATTACACACAGAATTAAAACATGTCCTCTTATTTTTATACGGGTGAATGTCAGCATTAATACACTTGGTTTAAGCTATATACAAGTAAGATTAAAAAATAAGACAAAATGATGCAACCCATGAAAATACAAAGTTTCTTAAATCTAAAAATATATTATCTCTCTTTTTTCATTACTGGGAAGAAAGGCATCTACAGTTGATGGCAGTTGTACATTCTGTTCTAAGTGACATTGAGAAAGAATTATTGCGGCCTTCTTGTACATACAGATGAGCTGTCCACAGACGTAACCAATTACTCTTGAGAGTTCTCAGCATTCTTTACTGAGGGAAATGCAAAATTTAAAGATACAATGGCAAGACGTTCAGTAAAAAATAAAGTTTGAAATTAAGGGAAGTGAATAACAGACAGCAGCCTCCCTAGTAATAAGTTAACTTTCTCCCGGGTCTCTGCTGAAAAGGGATATGTATCCAGTCAGACTAACCCGGTAAACAAATGTAAAATAAATAAAATAAATAAAATAAAATAGTAGCTTAACATTTTAATCCATTAATAGAACAGTGTATAATTTAGTTTTATTGAAAGATAGCCAGTGCACATTTTCTTAGGGCTAATTTTTTATTTATTTTTTTTTTACATCTGGGAGGGGAATAAAGATAAAAAAAGAAAAACATAACACTTGCTGTAAGTGCGAATATAAACTGTAGCATGTGCTTTAGCATGGGTAACTAACTTTAGGTTAGGTAATGCCTGTGGTTAGAGCTGTCAATTTGAGGAGATTGTTCCTACCTGGAGGGCTAAACTTAATTTTCTGAAGATGTTTTGAGTGTTTTATTCTCAGATGACAGGGTACAGGGGTGTTCTGAAAATGTATTTAAATTTTTTGAGCGTTTTCAATAAAACAAAAAAATTCTGACAGTTTCAAATGGAGATGAGAAGGAAACAGCTGCATAAAAATCAAGACTACCAAATAATAGTGTGTACACGTAACACAAAAGTTGGAAATACACATTCTAAAAAAACTGTCGTGTGTAACAGGTGGGAACAGTAACTTTTAATAATAATGGCTACACTATCCATATTACCTTGGAGTGTAAAAGGCCTTACAGGTAACAGACAAAAAGGGGACAGTATTGAATTATATTAAAATTTGCAGACTGCAAAAAGCGATGTTGTTGGAAGACACATTTGGAAAGAAATGAGCGTGTGAATTTGACAAAAAGGATTTCAGGATGGATATTCAGCAGAATGTCAGAGACAAAGAAAAAGGGAAGTAAACTGCTAGAGGGGCCTCTAATGGAGATAGGCAGTAAAATACAATAAAGGTAGATTTGTGGTAAAGATGGGCTACTGGTAAGATTGGAGGATTACTTTGCCATGTATTTATATTACAACAAACACTGCTACTATGGAGCTTAAGAACATTTTGGGAAAAACAATCATCTTTCAGTGTGCAATATTACTAATATGTGGGGATTGGAATTCAGTTTGCAACAGTGTGGATGTATCAAGGAGACCTAAAAAGGAAAATATAATCTAAGAGTGTAGACTTCTGAAGAAATTTATGAAAATACTTTGTATGGAAGATGTGAATTTCAGTAGTAGGAAATTGGACAGAATTTACATTTTATTCCCAAAAGTACAACTGAGCTAGACTAGACTAGATAGTAATTATATTTCACAGGAACATGTGTATTTAACTGAAAGCTTTGATAAACATCCAATAACTATTTAAGATCATGCACCAATAAAAATAAGAAAAAAATGTAGGGTAATGAAGGAAAAAGGAGACACCGGGACTTCCCTACTTGTAAAAAAAGAGAGAAATTTCAAGAATGGGTATTGGGAGTTATTAAGGAAGACAGAAATACTTTCAGAAGTTATAGCTAGTTAGTGGGATAAAATGAAAATGCAGTTTAAAAATAGGGTAGAAAATAAAGAGATGTGCTTAAGTAAGAGAAATTACTTACAGGGGCTAACAAAGATGAACCTCTCAGAACAAGAAGAGGTACAAATTCAGAGTGCTGAAGAAAATCAGGGGAGTATCTGGATAATATGCATGAGTTTGGAAAGAACGATGGTAAACAACTATTTTTTGCTAACTGCAGAGCACAAAAACTTTTAGCACACCAACTTAGACAACAGAAATAGAAAGGGCTATCTCCAAACTTCAGGGTCAATTAACAAGAAAAATAACCAGAGACCCTGTAGAGGTATTACAGATATTTTGGAAGTTTTCTGAAAAGCTGTATAAAGCAGAGAAATGTGAAAATCAAAAAACAACGCAAATGCAAAATTTAATTATGCCAAGGTTAGAGGTAAAGGAGACTCAACAACTAACCATTTTTTAATCAATCTTCAGGAAAGTCTCGAGGAGCAGACAGTATTCATGTGGAAGCTTGGAAGTTAGGAGGAAAAAAGTGATGAAGATCTGGAAGGTTTTGCTTAACAGTATTTTAAAAGAAGGGAAAGCACTAACATCTTAGAAGAAAGTTGTGGTGGTTGTACTGTAGTAAAAACTCATCAGACCCAGCTTCACAGTTTAATTTCAATTTTACACCATGACTCAAGTGTTTATGTCTATCCCAGCTAAAAGAATGGCAAATATGTTGCAAACATTTTAAAAATATATAAATCAATGTGGTTTTGTGGAGGAGAGGCAAGCATTTGACATCATTAATAAAACGATGATCCAGAAGGAAACAGAATATAAGAAAATACTGCTGTTAGTGGTGGTGGATTTTGATGCACAGAAAGCATTCAACAGAATAAATTTTATGAGTAGAGTAATGGAAGCATCTGCATTCCCTGACACAATAATGTTAATTAGGAGTATACATGAAGGATTGGAGGCAAGAATTAAAGTGGGAGGATTCCTCTCTGATTTGTTGCGTTTCAACAGACGAACCAGGCAGGGGTATCCTATTTTCCCTTTGTTATTTCCTTTACATTTAGAGTCATCAGAAAAGAAAATAAGGATATAATTGATACTGTAATCAAGAAAATATGGCTTTACTTGCAGATGATATCAGTTTGCACCTGATAAATCCAGAAAAGGCACCAGTGTCGTGGAACATTTTGAGACAGGTTTGAGATATAAAATTAATGAAGATAAAACAAAGGCTATAACCATAAATTATTAACCACGCACAATTTGCTTCAGCAATACCCATATTTACAGGGAAATGATAAGATAAAGTATTTAGCAGTACGGATTAAAAATAATGCCTTGGTGGCTCACTTTATTATTTTTTTATTTTTATTACTGTTTAAGGATTAAAGACACTTTTGTTACTGCAGCTAAGGATATGTGGGAACAGTCTAAACAAATGAACAAATAACTGAGAAACTAGAAGTGCTTAATAAAGCAACAGACAGTATTCTAAGAACTAAGCTAACATGAAAATGGAGAAAAGAGATTTTGCCAATAGGAGTGACTGCAAGTAGGGGTACAGGAAAGAGGGACTGGAATTTGCTGGAGAAAATTGGCAAAGGAAAAAAGTATTGGAAGTAAATAGCTAGAGAGGAAAAGGTAATACATGTGATGAGGCCAAAAAGACATTTGGACTGGACATTAGAGACCGTCTTCCCTACCATGGATCTATATCATAGCAAAGAGAAAGGGACAGAGAAATCTTAAGTGAAAGACCTACTCTGGAAGAATTTTGTTTGAATCGAGAACAGAAGCTGCTGTTAAAAAAGGGATAATTAGTAAGGCATATCAAATATTGCACAGCAACTATAAGAATTAATCACAGGTAGTTAGAAATACTGGGAACAGAGACTGGAAAAGAAAGTTAAAGGAGAACAATGAGACTGCACTGAAAGAAGAGAATCCATGGGCAGACATGCTGAAATGGCCAACAAATAAACATTGATGGCGGAGTAAGACATGCCATAGGTAAACATTGTAAAACCAGGGAACAACTAGCTCAAAATGGGCACTGCTTATTTTGTTGCTGGCACCAACTAGAAAACCTTTTTTATCTGCTAATATATGATTTTCTGGTTCTATATTAAATCAGCGAACGCTTAAAATAGCGAACGCTGATTTACTGACCCTTTAAAACCGAAACCTGAAAATTCCAAAGACACGGAACAGTGATTTTTTCCCAGGGGGAAAAAACTGCTGGGCCATTTTTGGGACTTTGCCATTTCCTCCACTGTGGTGCGATCTTAGAGTTGGTATATTTAAGTAGGGGGTGAAGTCCCTCGCCACTTTATTTTGTGTTTTGAACTTTTTTTTTTTTGGTGGAACAGCGACTTTTTTCCCCCTGGGAAAAAAATCGCTATTCACTATCTTCAGGATTTTCAGGTTTTGGTTTTAAAGGTCAATAAATCAGAGTTTGCTATTTTAAACATTCGCAAATTAAATATAGACCCTGATTTTCTAATACCAGGCTTTTTTGCCCCATTAGTACCTGCTGTATGTCCTTAGTAAACAGTAGCCTAAAGGAAAACATAACCCTATCATCCAGGCAGGCAGCTGAAGTTGATTAGGGTCAAAGTGCATCAAACCCCCTGATCTTGTGTGAGTAGATCCACTCTGCGAGGAAGCTTGTGGTAATTGCTCCTAACTATTTCCAAAAGAAGGAAGAACTGCTGCTGCCTCGGGTAGAAAGGGAGTTATCACAAAAAAAGAATAGTTGCGTAAAATCTTACTATAACCATAGAGATCCTTCTCTTCCATGTTGCAGTATTCTAGGTGCGGGATTTCCTGCCCTCAGGCGACTCGTACGTTGGCTTCTATACAAAAGCTTCAGCTTGGCTGCTGTAGTGTGCGCAGGACGTCAAACGTAGGGCCATAAACCAAGGGGCCTTAAATGTGACGTCTGCACGCACAATCCTCAGAACTTGAAGGCCAGCAGGCAGAGAATAAGGTCCAGCAGGAGGTGTGCCAATTGTTTACAGGTGTGTGACTTGGAGACCTACTGAAATGTAGGTAGTACAGGAAGTTATAAGACCTGGGTGGGACTAGTGGGGGGGGGGGGGGAATACTGCAACATGGAAAAGAAGGACATCTATGGTTATGGTAAGATTTTACACAACTATTCAATGTCCTTCTATTCCTATGTTGCAGTATTCTAGGTGTGGGCGCATACCACAGCTTAAGAGGATGAGAGGGTGGTGATAGATGCAGAGGGTTCTACAAGACCCTGCAGGATTTCCCTGGCAAATCCTGTCCTAGCTCTGGAAACTTGATACAATTTGCAATGGTTGGTGAAGGTGTGAATAGTGGCCCAGGTGGCTGCTTCCAAAATGGATGCTGTGTCTAGGCCTTTCACATAGGCCCTTGAGGTGGCCATAGCTCTATTGGAATGGGCCTCGATTCCCCTTGGGGGTTCCTTTCCATGGTGAGAGTATCAGAAGCAAATAGCTTTCCTGATCAAGCATGCAATGGTTTGGTTGGAGACTGCCTTGCCCAGGGCTCTGGGGTGGAAGGAGACAAAGAGCTGGTTAGTCTTTCTGATGGCTTTGGTCTCATACAGGTAGAATCTAAGTTGTTTGTGCACATCCAGGGAGTGCTGTATCCTCTTCCCTTTGTTACTGGGTGAGTGAAAAAAATGTGGGTAGATGAATGGATTTGGTTAAGAGAGAGATCGTTGACCACTTTAGGCATAAAGGAGGGGTTGGTTCGCAAGGACCTCCTGTCTGTGGAAGACGGTGTAGGAGGGGCAGGCCATTAGAGCCTGCAGTTCTGATACTCTTCAGGATGAAGTGATAGCCACCAGAAGGACCGTCTTCCATGTATACATCTATAAGGAGGAAGGCCCGGCAGGTTGAAAGGGATGTTGAGTTAATTTCTCTAAGATGTAGTTAAGGTCCCAAGGCGGAGGGATAGGTTTCCTAGGTGGTCTCGTGCAAAACCCCCTTAAGGAAGAGCATTACGTCGAGCCTGGCCAGCAAGAGGGATTCCAGGGGCAGGCAGGCTAATATGGCAGAGAGGTGTACTTTTACAGAAGAATAAGAAAGATCACTTTTTATCAACTGACACGAGTAGTTTAGAACCAGGGAAACCTCGGCGGAGCCGGGGTCCCTTCCCTTTTGCAGACACCATTTTGCAAATCTTTCCCATTTAGCCAGATAAGATTTTCTGGTGGTAGGTTTCCTTGCCTCCCTTAGGACTGAAAGCACGTCCTCCAAGTAGTTTTGTCTGAAAGGAAACAAAAGTTTATCACCCACAGAGTCAGAGAACATCTGTACCTGTGGGTGTAGGAGAGTTCCTTTGTCTTGTGACAGTAGGTCCACCTTGTAGGGTAACGAAGTGATTGCCCTTCGCTAGTTTGTGAAGTAGGGGAAATCAGTGCTGCCTTGGCCAGTAGGGAATCACTAACAAGATTTTTGGTTTGTCCTTCTGAATATTCAGGAGGACTTTCTGAATAAGTGGGAATGGGGGGAAGGCATAAAAGAACTTCCCCTCCAAAGAGATGCTGAAAGCGTCCACTCTCCATACTAGACGGGAGTGGGTTGTTGAGCAGTAGTTCTGCAGCAGCCTGTTCTGGAGGGAGGCAAACAGGTCTATTTGTGGAGCACCCCACCGGTGGACTATATCTAAGACCACCTCTCTGTTCAGCATCTATTCATGTTGAGGTGAGTAGGTCCTGCTCAAGGGATCTGCTTGGTGGTTGTCCTGTCAGCAGATGTAGACTGCCAGCAGGACTAAGTTGACCCAGGAGGCTAAGTCCCATATCAGCAGGGATAGAGTGCACAGCTGAAAGGCTTTTGTTCCTTCCTGCTTGTTGAGGTCCTACATCACCTTGGTGCTGTCAGTGACAATCTGGAGCACCCCTGGAGCCAGAAGGGGGGGTGAATCTCTGTAGAGCTAAGTAAAAGCACATATGTACACTTATCATAAATGTAGACATTCGAGTGTATTCACTGTTGCAGTCATCACATTTGGGTTATCCCTGCCAGAGTAGCCCTCAGTTGGCCTGAATACCAGAGGCTTAGTATTTCTGCGTCGGTTGCCGTCGCTCTAGGACTGACGTCAGATCGTCAGTAGTACAAAATAAGGCAGCCGATGCCATTACACCAGTTTTTCTTGCCCTGTCAGGAGCCCCCAAGAGGGAGCTAGGTTATGGTGGAAGAACATCACCAGTAGAAAGTAAATACCAAAAATACCTTGGGGGGGGGGAACAAGGGGGATGGAGGGAGGGAAACCAGGAATGCAACAGTGAATACACTCGAACATCTACATTTATGGTAAGTGTACACAACGGTACTATGATCTTCGTGTTTCACTGCTGCAGTCATCATATTTGGGTTGATTCCCAAAACTGAAGAAAAGGGTGGAGGCAGTCAAGAACACTAGGGGCTGGCTAGGATGCCCTGCAAGACTGCGGTGGCAAAGCCTGCCCTGAATTTGGAGAAGATAGGCAGGTGGTAATGCTTGGTGAGGGTATGAACTGATGTCCATGTTGCAGCCTCCAGGGTGTCCCTGGTGGGGTCCCCTCTGAGGAAAGCTGCAGAGGTGGAGGTTGCTCTGGTAGAATGTGTCCTGACCCCCTTAAGGGGAGGTTTCCTGTGTTGCTTGTAGCAGAAATAGATGCAGTGTGCTATCCATTTGGAAATGGTTTGTTTGGATATGGCTTTGCCCTCTGCTCCAGCAGCAAAGCTGTCTAACAATTGATCAGTCTTTCTAAATGATTTAGTCCTGTCTAGATAGAATCTGAGCTGACTGTGCACATCTAGAGAGAGGGCAGTATCCTTTCCCCCTTGTTTTGTGGGTTAGGGAAAAAGGTGGGCAAATGAATGGATTGGTTGAGAGCCACACTGGACACCACTTTTGGCATAAAGGATGGGTTAGTCCTGAGGGAGACCCTGTCAGCATGGAAAATGATGAAGGCCTCTACAGCCATTAGTGCTTGTAGCTCGGATACTCTTCTTGCTGAAGTGATGGCTAGAAGCAAGGCTGTCTTCCATGAGAAACTAACTCTGCTGAAGCTGCTGGTTCAAAGGGGGGCAAGGTGAGCTTTTCCAACACAAAGTTTTGGTCCTAAGCTGGGGTAGGTGCTCTTCTGGCTGGTCTCAAGTTGTTAGCCCCTCTTACGAACTGTTTGATGAGAGGGTGTGAGAAAAGAGGTGGCTCTGTGCTGAAATGAGCAGAGATAGCTGAGGCATGAATTTTAATAGAAAAAAAAGGATAGACCTCTCTGTGCAGTAGGTCAGAAAGGTAATCCAGGATGAGAGGTAGGGAGGGCAGTGCCGTCCCGACTCCCCTAGCCTGGATCCAGGTGCAAAATCTTTTCCATTTGTCAGCATAAGACTTTCTAGTGCTAAGGCGTCTGGCCTCACGTATAACATCTAGAACCGGTTTTCTGAGATTGGCAGCTTGTGCAGTGGTCAGGGAATAAGCCAGGCTGCCACATTGAGGGTCTGCAATTGGGAATGCATGAATTCTCCTTCCCTCTGGGTCAGGAGTGTTGGGATCTGAGAAAGATGCCATGGTGGCAGAGGTGACAGGCTGTGCAGCAGTGGGTACCAGTGCTAGCCTGGCCAGTCTGAGGCAATCAGGATTGTCCTCAGTTTTTCCTCCCTTATTTTGAGCAGTACCCTTGTAATGAGCTGTAATGGGGGAAATGCATAGACCGAGAGGTTGACCCACTGGAAGGATATAGCATCCACTTTCCAGGCCTTGCAGTAAGGCTCCCTGGTGCAGAACTTGCTGAGCTAATGGTTGGAGTGGGAAGCAAAGAGGTCGACCTTCGGGGTGCCCCATTTCTGAGTTACAAGGGTGAAGGTTCTTTGGTCTAGTTGCCACTCGTGTGGGTCCAGAAGATTTCTGCTTAAGTGGTCTGCCACAGAGTTTAGAGAGCCTGGCAGGAATTGTGCTAACAGGTGTAGTTGCATGGCTGAGGCCGTGTGCCAAAGGGTCATGGCAAGCCTGCACAGAGGGTACGAGTGAGCCTCCCTCTGCTTGTTGATATACAACATCACAGTGAAGTTGTCTGTTTTGATCATTAGAGCCCCTGGGGAGAGGAGGGGTCTGAAAGCTGTAAGTGCGTGCTGGACAGCTAACATCTCTTTTTGGTTGATGTGCAGATGTATTTGATGTGGGCTCCATTGGCCCTGTCTGCACCTGCCGTCCAGGTGTGCACCCCAGGCACAGTCTGATGCGGCTGTGATGAGGGACTGGGCAATGTGGGATTGAGAGAAGGGTAGTCCTTTGTTGTGGTAGCATGCTGCTGCCCACCAAAGAAAATCTTTCCTTAAACAAGGTATCACTGGTATAAGAGTTTCCAGGTCTTGACAGTGTTGACACCAAAGGCTTTTTAGGTACCACTGTAGTTTTCTCATATGCAGTCTGGCATATGGAATGAGAAGAATGCAAGAAGCCATGAACCCCAGAGCTTGCAGGATTTTCCTTGCGGATAACTGGGGTCTGGTGGCTAGTTGAGAGAAATAGGCTGTCAGGCAGATTTGCTTGTCTGGTGTAAGGAATGTCATCTGGGATGCTGTGTCCAGACTTGCACCCAGAAATAATTTGGGTGGGTACTAGTCTGGATTTCTTTTCGTTGATAGTATACTCTAGGGAGGTCAGTAGGTCCTTTACAAAGGCCAGGTGCTTGAGCAGCTTTTCCTGTCTGCCTGAATTAGGCAGTCATCCAAGTATGGGTAAATTTGAATATTTCTTTGCCTGCAGAAAGCAATGGTGGGAGCCAGACATTTTGTGTAAACTCTGGGAGCAATGGATAAGCCAAAGGGAAGTGCAGAGAACTGAAAGTGCAGTGATCCTGCCCTGAAACATAGACATTTCCTGCATGATTCCCTGATAGGGATGTGTAGGTAGGCCTCTTTTAGGTCTACGGTGGCTAACCAAGCATCCTTGGACAGCATAGGTAGCAGTTGCTGGACTGAGAGCGAAAACATCTAGGTACAATAAGGGCCCGATGACGTATAGTTCTGGTGGTGAACAAAGCACAAAAGCAACAGCGGGGGACGTCATGGTCTGGGCCAAAGCAAGTGACGCAGTAAGAATGAAAGTCTCGGTGTGGTATTTGCTTTCCACAGGAGAGACAATTGTTAACTTTTTCTGACATCGGTTAGAGCAAGAAAAAAATAATCCCCAACGGGGTACTTAGCTTTAGAAGACTTCAACTTCAGTTTGGAAAACGAAAACTCAGGTAGCGTCCGACTGGCACTTGTGCGAACTGCTTCTGCTTTGGGGTCCTTGGCAAGAAAGACTGATATAATGGCAATGGCTGCCTTATGTTATACTACTGATGACCTGACATCAGTCTTGGAGCGATGGTAACCAATGCAGAAATACTAAGCCTCTGGTACTCGGGCCGACTGAGGGCTACCCTGGCAGGGATAACCCAAATGTGATGACTGCAACAGTGAAACACAAAGAACATCTGCTGTCATTTCCCTGATATTGATGTGTTTGGCCTGAAGAGAGGGATGCCATTTTTCCTGAATCTTTTAAGAAGCTAGAGTTGCTTCCCAACCTGAATCTGAGGCATCTGTATGCACAACTAGGGTTGGGGTGGGGGGGCTGTAGTGGGACCCCTGGGTTTGATTTCATTTGCTAGATCCACCAGTTGATTTCTGTTTTCAGACAGGGAAGGAGGGGGTTGGCCTACTCTAGGGGATGTAGGTGCTGGGACCAGGAGTTCTTCAAGAACCACTGCAGCTTGCCCATGTGCATTCTTGCCAGAGGTAGCATGGGGATGGTTGCTGCCATCAAACCCAGGAGATGAAAAAAATGCCTTGCCGTCACCTTTCAGGATAGTAGAGCTTTCTGAAAGTGGGAAGTTAACGACAGAACCTTGTTCTGAGGTAGAAAGGCTTTCATTGTGTCTGTTTTGATTCTGCAGCCGAGGAAAATTTTGTCCTGGCTTGGGATCAAAGAGGATTTGGGGAGGTTGATTGTGAATCCTGGGCTCTGCATAAGTGACATGGTGAAATGCAGATGCTTTAATAGAGCATCCCTGGACTCTGCCAGAATCAGGATGTTGTCCAGATAAGGGTAAATTTGTATCCCTTGAGTTCTGCAGAAGGCAATGACTGGGGCTAGGCACTTTGTAAAGACCCTGGGGGCCATGGATAAACCAAAGGGCAAAGCAGTATATTGGAAATGAGAGGAAGAGACAGAGAAATGCAGGAATTGTCTGTGGGAACTCCTGATGGGTATGTGCAGGTAGGCTTCCTTTAAGTCTAGGGTGACAATGAAGGCCTTGGCTGGAATGAGGGGCAGCAAGGTGTGGAGAGACAGCATTTTGAAGGAGGGTACCCGAAGCTGTAGGTTTAGAAAGGACAGATCTAAGATTGGTCTCCAGAGGCCATCTTTTTGGGGACCAGGAAAAGATGGGAGTAAAACCCTTTTCCTTATTGTCCTGGAGGAAAAGGCTCTATGGTGCCTAGCTGTAGAATATCTGCCAAAACTTGTGGCATGAGATTGGCCTGGTTTTTGGGGGAGGGAAGGGATGCCTCTTCTGGGTGGCTTCTCTTTCCAGGATAGGAAGTACCCTTTTTGGATAATGTTTACGACCCACTGGTCTAAAGTGATGGATTGCCAAAGGGGGAGACAGTGGGAAAGGCAGTCATGCATTACTGGGGCCTCCTCTGTCCTGAAAGGGCTGTCTGGGTTGCTGTGGTGGAGCAAAAGATCTGGAATTCGTAGGTCTTCTGGCCCCTCTCCTGGACAGGAGGGCAGTGGAGTACGTCTTACAAAGGTGGCTTTAGCAGGGTAGTTCCTATAATACTTTGGTATGGGCAACACCAGCAGGTGCTTAATATCTCGGAGTCCTTTGCTTTTTTCCTAAGGTAATATTCCTGGGGGGAGGCAACCTGGGAAACATAAGAAATGAACTCCACTGATGGAGAAAAAGAAGAGTCATGTTCTTCTTCCCTGACCTGAGGGGTTACGGATCGGAGGGAAAAAGCAGAGACAAGCCTAGGGCTCAGAAAAGGCAGGGTGGAAGTGGCTGAGGCTGAAGGCCTAAGAGTCATGAAGACCTGCATGAGAGAGGAAGTGAAGTCCTGCCAATCTGGTGTGACTTCTGAAGAGGAAGAGGTATGTTTAGTTTTCTGCTTCTTTTTGGCTGGAGAGGAAGTAGAGAGTGGCCTGGCGTCGGGTCTGGAGATTAGCACATCCGAACTCTGAATCCCTGCCGATGGTACCACCAAAACTGGTTCCCCCTCTATCTCGATGGGAGTCTATGTCTGAGTGAGCGCTGAGGATGTACCGGTTGTCGGCTGTGAAACGGCTTCCTCGAGGGACGTCGCTGCAGTCAACGGATCCTCTGGGCGCACCTCAACCCTTAGATTGAAAGTTGCCGATGCATTGGGAAGCGGAGCGGCACGTGAAGAAGGCCTAGGAACCTTGTCCTTCTTGTGCGAAGGTTCAGGCGCAGCCTCCAATGCAGGATCCAGCCTAAGGGCTAACCGTTTGAGGCGCTGGTTGTCGAGGTAGAGATTTAATGTGGCTAGACGGGCTGCACAAAATCTTAGGCACAAACGATTGACAAATAGTGCAGGAGGAGTGATTGTGCTCCCAGCCTAGGCAAAAAAACACAACCTGTCATGGGCATCCTTATGAGGTATCTGGAGCCCGCATTGGCACTTTCCCTTTTTTCCTGACATCAGCTAAAGGCTACAACAACCAAATGTTAGCTAGAACAATCGTCAAAAATAGGAAAATTTGAAACCCAACGGGCTACTTATGTTTAAGATGCAACGTTTGTGAAGAAGTGATCGTACGATGCAAACATCATCTTTGGCTGAAAAGTTCTAGGAATTGTGTGTGCAGACGTCACATTTATGGCCCCTTGGATTATGGCCCTACGTGTGACGTCCCATACACACTACAGCAGACAAGCTGAAGCTTTTGTATAGAAGCTGACATATGAGTCGCCCGAGGGCAGGAAATCCCACACCTAGAATAGTGCAACATAGGAATAGAAGGACATCAATGGAGGACTCTTTCTTAATCTTCAGAATTACCTTGGATAAAAGTGCAAAGGGTGGGAAGCAAATATGAATATACCTGCCAAAGAAAAAGAAAATAGCATCTGTCTTCTAGTACGGACTCCTGAGCAGAATCTTCCCAGTTGATTACTTATAGAGGTGGCAAAACAGGTCTACTACAGGAATTTCCCCACAGATGTATAAACTCTTGGAAGGACCCCTGATCTAGTTTGCATATGTGAGGGTCTGCCCTGTCCTGTTCAACTCATCTTCCACACAGTGCTGCTCAAACAGAATGAAGGATGCCTGTAGAGTGAAACTGTGCTACAACCCCAGTTAACGTGGCTACTCTGCCAAAGGGGTACAACCTGGTCCTCCCTTGTTTGAAGATGTACCACAAATGTGGTATTGTCTGAAACAACTTGAAGAGGTTCTGGGACAAAAGATGACTCAGAAAGTTAAGTGACTTTTTTCAGGAAAAGCATCTCTCTCATATTTATGCGCTTGCATCTATCCTAAGTGTCCCAATTACCTTGCACTATTACCCCCTCCTGAAACTGCTCCCCTAGCAAAGTTTGAGAATTCTTTGGTGACTGACTGCTTTGGAACAGGGAGGGAGGGATAAGTGAAGATCTACATTTAGAGATATTTGATGTATCCACCACCAAGTAATTTTTCTACTGACAAACCCCAGTACTGGGATTTGAAAAGACAAGGGATGTTGATGCTGGGACCAGAGAGACTTCAGATATTGTGTCATTATGTGGACTCTTGCCACGGCTATCATGAGAATCACAGATGCCACGACACTCAAAATCCTGAGGTATTCCCTCGTAGAGACTGAAGTATGAATGAAAAACCTTAGAAATAAAACTAGGTATGGATCAATTTGTCTTGTGGAAGAAAAGTTCTTTGAACTAAGGAGTACAGCTGACACTCCAGGAACACTATCCTGTGTGAATGAGTAAAAAAATAATTTTTGAATGCTCTCTTGGAATCTCAGTTTGTGTAAGAGACCCTCCACCCCCCCATCCAAATGAGAAATTCCTGACACTGTGAAAAATACTCTGCAAAGATAAGCAAGTCATTTAAATATGGGAAGAATGAAAAGAAAATGGCTACCCTGAAACTTGCAATGAGCTATAAAAGGAGCTATTCACTTTGTAAACACTTCTGGTGTAGTAGACAATCCAAAGTGTAAAGCACAGAACTGATAAAGTACACACATGAAAATGGATGAGATGACAAACATTTTTTAAATGTAGAGTAACCAGAAAAGTTGCATGAGGAAAAGGAGGTAATGGACTGTGAAGTGACATCCTTTTGAAGTTGGGCACTATCACAAACAAGTCTAAGAAAGATCCAGAACTGGACTCCAAGCATCCTCTTTCTCTGGAAGCACACACATCCTTGAACAAAAACCCTTCCCATCTTGGGAAAGAGTAACTCCTTCGATCACTCCCTGGAACAACATGTAATGAGGGGCAGGTGGAAATGAGTGTGTGGTCTTGTGGGTGAGGAATAATCTCCTGGCAAAGAGGAATATCCTCTCATTTCCATTTACAACCTTGATGAATCATCTTCAGAACCCATTTGTTTGAAGGAATCTGTTATCAATGAGAAAAATGGAGTCTTAGACTTTCATGAAGGAAAAGGGTTCTGCCAGAGTGGGAGAGAGGAACAAAGTCCATTAACTAGACAAACTTGATTAGTTGAACTGTCCTTCATTTTGGGGGTTCCCGAATTCTTTTTGGAGCACCCCTGCCATACATTATGCCAATATTGGATGAGTGGTTACAGAATCATTTAGAAAATTGGGAAAAAAGAGAGTAGAAAATCTTAAGTGATTCCTTGATTTAATTTTACCCCATCCACCATACGTTTTGATCACCCCTGCAGCAAAGTAACCAAAAAAGTGAATATCTATCCAAAAGAGAAAATAAAATTTCATAATTCACATCCTCTTGGAAGGTTATAATAATGCAGCCAGGCAAACCTCCTCAAAACAGTAACAGAGGCCACAGCCCTAGAAGAATAATCAGCTGAGTCATATACACAGTTACAATGGGCAGTGACTAGTATAATAGAAGAAACAATTATTTAAATCAGCTGATTCCTCACAATAAAAAACTGCAGACCAAACAAGCCTCATACTTCAACAATAAGTCAGAATAAACGTTTAACATGTGAACCTGACAAGTGAAAATTCTGAAAATCCAAGTTGTAGAAGCATACACTGTTTACTCATACCCAATCTTCCCAAATTAACAGCAGTAGGAGTAACTAAAGCTCTACCTGCTGGGTCAGGCTAGGGAACAGTGTAGAATAACTTAAAAAGAATGAGGAACTTCATACATTTTATCTGCCTTTTTAGAGGCAGCAGGCTGGCCATCAGGAAAATACAGGCAGACACACATCCTCTACAGCTGACAGAAACTGAATAAATTGTGAAGGTTCAGGCAATTCCCTCTAACAGCTCATACAATTTTCTGAGGGAATGAGAAACCCCAGTGTACTCCCTCTGAAAACACTGGCACATTCTGGAAGTAGTCTCAAAGAGAGAGGAACCCCAAAGGGAGAATCAGAAACTCAGCTCTCCTCTGTGTCCGATTTAGAAAACTGAGGAGAAAACTTACATTTGCCCCATCACCTTCCTCTCCAGATTCAGAATCTTGAATCTCTTCAGGAAAGGAAGTATCCTTATTTCTTTTACCAGAAAACAATAAATACGGAGGATCAAAAGCCCAAATAAAACCCTGAGCTGAACCTAGTAAACTATGCTCTAAGAAAATTTGAGGAGGGGTAAACGCATCTAGACTTTTCTCATTTTTTTCTTTTTGTTTTTGACAGAAGAAAATGGGGCCAACAGCATTATAAATGTTAGCAGCAGTTTCCCAGAGATGGATATAACATTTTAACAAAACAAGGAAGCTTTCCCTGTCCCCTCTCCCAGAGCTAACAAGATTGGTTTTCCCTTGTACAATGAGGGGACCACAACAGCCAGAGAGGACATTGCTAACCCTTGGTCCCTAGAGGCCATAGGTGCTACACCAGAAGGATCCAAGGAAAATGAGTGGTCTGAGGTACAAATGGCCACAGCAGAGTCATCCACCTGTGGATGAGACAAACTGCTACCCTGCTGTGGTGGCAAAGACTGTTTCCTTAACTTTTTTCTTTTTGTGGCTGAAGGATCGACCTTGTTCCATGGTCAAGCCAAAAACAGTGCCCATTTCCAAGTGAGAACAAGCTGCAAAAACCAGTAAAATATTGAAGCTTTTAAAAGTCATTTTTTCACACAAAAACACAGTAACAAGGACTTAAAACACTCGTCAGTCCCCACAAATTAAAATAAACACAATTTCCCCATAGGAAAAAAAGCCTTTTAAATACTTTAAACATCTTTTAAACTGACAGGAAAAAAAGATGCTCTCATTTAAATGTACAATGCAGTCTAGTGACAGTCTGTTAAAACAAACTCCTCGCTTTAAAATAACTTTCCTGAAGAGGAGATTATTAATAATCGACAAAGCTAACCGAATAGAAGTTTTTCCCCCCAAAGGGAACTTATCTGCCCAGTAAGGAAACGGCACAAGCTGACCATCAATCCTCAAAAGCCTCAGAGGAGCGTACTCTCTGGCAGCTATGAAGGGCTTGGCCCCCAAACTTACATTTCAGTTAGCACAGCTTGAGCTACCTGACAGTTAGGGCTAGTGGAAGGTGCCCTGAAGCTTTAGAAGCTGGCCAGCTGTTATACCTTGGCAGGATATAACCCACAGAGCTAAGAAGCTAAGACTACTGCAGCAGTGATCAATATGATGATCACCGCCTTTATTAACTGTCACTTAAGATATGGGCATGCATACATACATACATTAACAGAAACAAACAACCCCTATTAACAAATTTTCTTCTAAAAACATTACATATGTTTTCTTCAGTCCAACATTACATAAAATGCTCAATTCCTGCCCTCCCTTAAACCCCATTCCTCCTGTTGAGCTTCATTCTGCATCTACTGTTTCCATAAATTCCATTTATTTCCATGTTATTTGTTTATTCCATTTCTAAAGATTCTGCTTCCTTTTATTTCCTTTCTTGCAAAATGTATTCTACTTTTTTATCTGACCAAATCCTTTACATTTCATTTTAACTGCAGACCATTTTTAGCAGGTTTTCAATCCCAGTTACCTTACTTATCCATCAATGTTTTATTAAAACCAAATCATATGCATGTGTCTACATTGGTAACATTACATTTCCTTCCACCTTGCCTCCCTCATTTTATACCTGTATGTCTGCACTATTACATTCATTACTAACAAATACATACTCATTGGACATCCCTGTTTCACTCCTCTCTTAATACTTATTTTACCCCACTTCCATCCATTTCTCATTCATCATAAATTGTAC
The DNA here is from genome assembly GCF_019279795.1 of Protopterus annectens. Taxonomy (NCBI): domain Eukaryota; kingdom Metazoa; phylum Chordata; order Ceratodontiformes; family Protopteridae; genus Protopterus; species Protopterus annectens. The sequence goes on along the minus strand of NC_056744.1, from coordinate 849,588,806 downwards.
TCATGAATTTTCGCAAATTACATTATTTTTCTTCTATACCATATGCCTCTAAAATCTGACACACTACTTCATGACTCACTTTGTAAAAGACTTCTGCTGTGTCGCATGCTAGCAAGTCTTACTTTTTTTACTGCCATCTCTACTACTACTATCGCTATAACATTTCTTTTACCTCTCATCCTTTATAATAGATCCCTTGCTCATACTACCTCATCCAATTCTTTCTTGATCTTTCTTGTAGCATTATTATACATATACTATAGTCAGTATTCATGAGTTATTGCCTTCAATCTTTTAAGAACTTTATTAAATCATCATTTATGACATAAGCATACATACAGAAATAGAAAACAAACCACATTAACAATTTATTCCATTTACATACATTATACATCATATGTTTTTTTAATTTATAATCATCAGTCCAACATTACATAAATTGCTCAATTCCCTGCTTCCCTTAAAACTCATTCCTCCTCCTAAACATTATTCTGAAATGTTCCAACAAATTCATTTTCTATATAATTTGTTCCCTCCAATTTCCTAAAGATCCCTCTTCCAATTATTTTATTACTTTTACAATATTCATTAATTCAAATACAGTTGGTCTAAACTGATGTTCATTTTTAGTAACTGTTTTCTGGCAGCCAACAGAGTTAAACATAACAAGGCAATTCAAATCCTGTATCCTGGCCAAAAGAATAATTTCCTTAGTTACAGCATTTTGCTCATTAAATATTTGTGACAAATATTTGTAATCTGTAGGGATTTTTTTAAAATCTGCCAACTCATTTCACACCCAAGGTGTATGTTCCCAGTTACTTCTCTCTTGCCCATCACACCTCCAACATTTGCTATCTCCCTAAGGAAAACAAATCTATGAAGTATGCTTGGGGTAAAAAAAAATACCTATGCAAATACTTCTATGCAAAAAGTCTAAAAACATTTTGGACTTCGCTTCATACTTGGGAGCCATATTTATATCCTCCCATTGCTCTCTTGTAAATTGAGTTTTAGGGTTAATTGTACAATATTTCATATACCTACTAATTATCCCTTTTTTAATATCAAATTCTGTTCTGGATTCAACTAAACGCTACCAGAGCAGGTCTTTCATTTAGGATTCCCCTTACCCTTTGCCTCTGTTCTGATATCAATCCCTGGTAGGGGAAAGCAGTTTCTAACCTGCAGTCCAAGGGTCTTCTTGTCCTTATCGCACTCTATTGCTCTTCCCTTTCTAGTTATTTGCTCTCAAATCCCTTCCTTCTTTCATCCTTTTTCCATATACATTATATGACGCCATTGTGTCTTCTTCTTTCATCCGTTCATTTACTATTAAAAAATCTCTTTCATCTTTAGTCATTTCTTTACAATATTCATAGCTTGTACTATCAAATCCTGGTGCTGATTTTTTGTCTTCTTTTATCACCACCTCTACTTTTTCTATTGTTAGATCATTTTTTAAACATTTCCTTACTTCTTCCAAGAAGGTGGTCATCATTAGGACTGGCAAACACAAGCCTCAACAGAGTTGAAAGGGTCAATATGGTCTCTCTCTCTCTCTGTCCACAACTTAAAAATTTAATTTTTAGGGTAATGCAATTACCTTCATCTTCTTTTGAAGGATGTCTGGAGTGGAAAATCTGACTACAGAATGGCCTACTTGCATTTTCAGTTCTGAATAAAATCATGCAATGCTCACAATAACAGACTGTGGTCACCTAAGCTGTAGTGACACTACAAATGGAAGTCCTTGGACAGAATCTGCCTTCTGCACTTTCTCTATTTTGTCTTGTTTTTTTTTTTAATAAGACATGCATAAAATGATAAAAGAGCAAACATAAAAAAATAAGCATTACAAATGTGCAAAGCCTCAAATTCCTAGCACTATTATCTAAGACAAATGCAACATTTCTGAGCCACATTTAGTATTAAATCTGTATACAACTCTTAGGCAAGGATGGAGGCAATCACGCCTAAGGAAAACAGCAGCATTGATGATTATTAGAAAGCAGGAAAATAAAGGTTTCTGCAGTTTCTTTTCTATCTTTTTCACTTAGTTTACTGTAGATACAGTACCACCACCTTGTGGTCAAGTACAATACTACAGTCATCAGATGGAAACATTGGTAGAGCAGGAAAAACTGTGGTGTTAATGCTGCAAAACCTTCATTTACTTTTTCATTTTACTGTCTTAGGAAAAGTAACTCATAGTTCAATCATGAGATTCCTTATCTATCCTAAAAAAGCAGTCCATGTTTTAGCAGCCTATGAATACTCCGCCTGTATACACCAATTCTCCAAAATGCAATACTAACAAGATTAGGGAGCTGCCTGACCACCATATTTTGTGGTTAAGAGGGAGGGCAACAGAGAGAGACAAAATGCATTACTGTGCTCATTAAACACTTGCTGCAATCTCTGATAAAGTCTAACTATGAAAAAAAAGTTGAAAAAAGTGAAATGGTGTAGTGCCTTCACACAGTGTACACACTAGCAAACTAGATACATAATCAGCTGGAAGTGTTGCTTGTAATTTTCAACTACTAAAGAATTAATGATTACAAGTAAAGAAACCTTGTTTTAGAGGTTGCACAAAGAAAATTTAAGTGAGGAATTCACCAAGACTTGTAACTCCTACAAAAGTGTCTGTATCTGACTAACTTTTCTTTTAGTTCTTACTATGCATCACCCCTACCAATGTCACACTAATTACAGTGGTCAGTAAAAATAATGCTGCATGTAAGGTACTTAACATAACAATAGATCTTCAAGAAGAGGTCAGTGTAACAGCAAAATGCAACATCTGGGCTTACCTACCATTCCAAGTTGAGTTTCCTTGCCCAGAATTTCTCCTAGTGGTGGCTTTCATTGCAAGGACCTGGAGCAGGCTTCGTACATGTCAACTACTGATACAGAGTGCATGAAACTCACTTATATACAACCTACATTTGAGAATTTTTCTGAGCCTGGATTCTCCACATTAACTTATAACTGTAACATGCAATCAGCTGAACTACAGTACGGCTAAATCTCTCAGGGTATCTATCCTGGAATCACATATGGAAGGTCTCAAAAGGGGGGGGGGGGGGGGGTTGCAGTACAAAATTGTAGATGTGCAAAATTTAGAGAAACAGTCCTACAAAATGCATTAACGACTGATCAAACCTCAAAAGAGCTGTTGAAAGTCAAACCATGGCATGACGGCACGTCAAAGTAAAAAAAAAAAAAAAAGTTAATGGTTTGCGACACTGTCAGTGCCAAACAATGCATAAATAACATTATTTTTCCTGTACTTTACTTCTCCGTTGAAAACAAAAAAAAAAAACAAGTAATCTCTGTGGTATCCCGATGTCTCAAACAACCCAGTAAACCAGTACAGTGGGTCCAAAAAAATAATACAAAATATACAATTTGAAATATTATACAGAATTACTAAGCATTTTGAATACTCTGTATAATATTTCAAAATATACATTTTTTATTTTTTTGATTTAGGACGAGTTTAAGTTCGGTAGTTCTACTACCATTATCTGATTAACATACAGTGATTAACTAGATATATGTGGATTGAAAATCTTCCACACAGAGAAGTTTCTTGCACTAAATGTCACAGCTTCACTAGGACCCTTCACGTCACAGCTCCAGTCAAAGTACAGTTTGGGTACAGATCATAACAGAACAGTGCAAAAATGTCAACACCTGTTCCATCTGATAAAATGAAAAGTAGGAAGTTACAACTCCAGATCAAACAAATGCAATAAAATATGTTGTTTTTTTGGAAATGAATTAGTTGAAAATACTGGATGTTAATCCTTTCTTGTTATAAACCACAAAACAAAAGTCAGAAGTCCACTTTAACCCCCATCCAAGACAAAATACTAAAGTCAGAGAAGTACAGTTTTGGTATTTCAAAACAGCACTTATGTCTAGTGCAGGTAAATAGATATTAACTGCTTTTTATTATATTAATTGATATAAATATAATTTTCACATCTATGTTTTTCGTGGTGAGACTCTTCCTTATTCTGTTAACTCATTACATCTGAGTAATGCCCCCAGGTGCATCTGAAGTTAACGCCTACTGACACCTCTAGGCATTAAATATTGCTTGTTCATATTTGCATCAATAATTCCAAAACCATACATATGTACAAGGTTTTAAAATTTAATGCAGTTGAGTTTGGTATTGTGTAATCTTTAACATGAAATCTTTTAACATAACGCAAAGAAATGGCTTTAGAAATCGAAGAAGAAATTGTCTGCTTGGAGCAGTCATCCCCAAAGACCTGGGTTGAAAAGAAACAAAAGGTTGACCAAATAGCTGTTAAGTGTGACTTGACAGAAGAATAAGCCAACCCAGCGCTGAGCAATTCATACAAATAAAGAACCAGAGGAACATACACAGAGAGTGGATCCTGTTTATGTGAAAAACACCAGACAGAAAACCTGTTCCATTTGGATATGTAGGATTTCCTAGCATTGGGTTTCCTGGCCTCCTGCAGAAAGTACAGTTGTGTACACTTACCATAAATGTAGATGTTTGAGTGTATTCACTGTTGCAGTCATCACACTTGGGTTATCTGCTTGCAGGTAGCCCTTAGTCGGCCCAAATACCAGAGTCTTGGGATTTCTGCATTGGATGCTGTCGCCTCTACCATGACGTCAGGTCGTCAGGGTATAAAACATGCAGCCAACGCCATTACATCAGTTTTTCTTGCCCCAGATGTCAGCAGCCCCCAAAATAAGAAGCTATTACATGGTGTGGAACACCTCCAGTAAAAAGTAAATATCCCTGCCATAAAAGATGTCCATAAAGAGGATAAGTAAAATGGATAGAGAAAGCCAGGGGGCTGGAAAGAGGGAAACCAGGACTGCAACAGTGAATACACTCGAGCATCTAAATGTATGGTAAGTGTACACAACTGTACTATGTATTTTTGTGTTTCACTGTTGCAGTCATCACAATTGGGTTGAATACCAAAGCTGAGGAAGGGTGGAGGCAGTCAAGTAGTGTTGGGGCTGGCTAGCAGGCCTTGTAAGACTGCTGTAGTAAATCTGGCTCTGGATTTAGAAAAAATAGGTAAGTGGTAATGCTTGGTGAAGGTGTATACAGAACTCCAGGTTGCAGCTTACAAGATGTCCCTGGTGGGGACCTCCCTGAGAAATGCTGTAGAGGCTGAAATAGCTCTACTGGAATGAGTTCTGATCCCCACAGGGGTAGGTTTTTCATGGTGCCTGTAGCAGAAATGGATGCAGCGTGCTATCCATTTGGAAATGGTTTGCTTCAAAATGGCCTTGCCCTCTGCCCCTGTAGCAAGGCTGACTAGTAGCTGGTCAGATTTTCTGAAAGGCTTAGTCCGGTCAAGGTAGAACCTGAGCTGTTTGTGCACATCCAAGGAGTGCAGGATCCTTTCCCCTCTATTCTGAGGATTAGGGAAAAAGGTTGGCAAATGGATGGATTGGTTTAAAGCCACACTGGATACCACCTTGGGCATAAAGGAAGGGTTTAGTCCTGAGGGAAACCCTGTCCGCATGGAAAACAATGAAGGGCTCCACCGCCATTAGTGCCTGTAACTCAGACACTCTTCTTGCTGAAGTAATAGCTAGAAGTAAGGCTGTTTGCCAAAAGAGGAATTTTAACTCTGTTGAAGCAGCAGGTTCAAAAGGGGGAAGTGTGAGCTTTTCCAATACAAAGTTAAGGTCCAAGGCAGGGGTGGGAGCTCTCCTAGGTGGCCTTAAATTGTTAGCTCCTCTCAGGAACTGCTTGATGTGAGGGTGAGAAAAGAGAGGCGGCTCAATATTATAATGAGCTGAGATGGCAGAGGCATGAATATGAATGGATGAGAAGGATAGGCCTCTGTGGAGCAGCTCTGCTAGGTAATCAAGGATGTGAGGTAAGCTGGGCACAGCTGTGTCCTTTTCTTGAGACTGACTCCAAGAACAATATCTTTTCCACTTTTCAGCATAGGACTTCCTAGTACTAGGCCTTCTGGCTTCAAAGATGACATCCAGCACCTGTTTGCTGAGGGATGCTGGTGGTTTATTCATGGGATAAGCCAGGCTGCAAGGTTTAGGGTTTGCAGCTGTGGATGCAAAACCTGTCCCTGCTGCTGAGACAGCAGGGAAGGTGTCTGATGTAGGTGCCAGGGTGGCATTGCTATCAGACTGCATAGGAGTGGGTACCAGTGCTGGGGTGGCCAGTCTGGTGCAACAAGGATTGCCCTTGGCCTGCCCTGTTTGATCTTGAGTAGTACTTTTGAGAGGAGGGGCAGAGGAGGAAAGGCATCAATTGAGAGGTTTTCCCATGTAAAGGATAGGGCGTCCACCTTCCAGGCTCTGCTGTGAGGGTTCCTGGTGCAAAATTTGTTCAATTGGTGGTTTTGGGGGGAGGCAAAAAGGTCCACCTCCGGAGTTCCCCACCTGTGGGTTAGAAGTTTGAATGAGTTGGGTTCCAGTTTCCACTCGTGAAGGTCCTGTAGATTTCCGCTTAAGTCATCTGCCAGTGAATTTTGCTTGCCTGGCAGGAATTGAGCTTGTAGGTGCACTTGGATGCTCAAGGCTGTGTTCCACAGATCCATGGCTAACTTGCAGAGTGGGTAAGAATGAGTCACACCCTGCTTGTTTATGTACCACATAACTGTGGTGTTGTCTGTCTTTATCAGGAGCTGTCCTGGAAGGATAAGGTATGTGAAGACTGTCAGCATTCTGTACAGCAAACATCTCTTTTTGATTGATATGCAGGGGAATTTGTGCTGAGCTCCATTTGCCTTGAATGCATTTGCCTGCCATGTGAGCCCCCCATGCATAGTCTGATGCGTCTGTTGTCAGGGTGGTTTGGATGGCAAGGGGCTGCGAGAAAGGAAGTCCCTTGTTGTGGTTGCATGCTTCTGCCCACCAAAAGAACTCAGACCTTAGACAAGGTATGATAGGAATCACTGTTTGAAGGTCCTGAGAAAGTTGACTCCAGAGACTTTTTAAGTACCACTGAAGTTTCCTCATATGCAGGCTTGCATATGGAATTAACAGAATGCATGAGGCCATGAACCCTGGGGCTTGCAGTATTTTCCTTGCAGATAGCTGCGTTTTGTTGGCCATTAGTTTGAAATAATTTGTCAGATGGACCTGCTTTTCTGGAGTGAGGAATGCCAACTGGGAAGTTGTGTTCAAGCTTGCTCCCAGGAATACAATTTGTTGGCTGGGCACCAGTTGTGACTTCTTTTCGTCGATGGTGTATCCCAGTGAAGTTAGAAGTCTTTTTACAAATGTCAGGTGCTGAAGTAGCAATTCCTGACTGTCCGCCTGAATCAGACAATCGTCAAAGTATGGGTAGATTTGAATATTTCTCTACCTGCAGTATGCAATGGCTGGAGCCAGGCATTTAGTGAATACTCTGGGTGCAGTAGATAAGCCAAAGGGAAGTGCAGAGAAAGTACAGTTTTGTACCTACCATAAATGTAGATGTTCGAGTGTACACCCTGCTGCAGTCATCACACTTGGGTTATCCTGTCGTCAGGCGGTCCCGCAGTCGGCTGGAATTCCAAAGTCTTGGTCCGGCGTCGGTTGTTGTCGCTTCTTCCCTGTCAGTGCGCCAGGGGTATATATAACGCATCCAACGCCATCTTCTTCAGTTTTTCTTGCCCCAGATGTCAGGTGCCCCCAAAAAGGTGGTCAGTAATTAGTACCAAATAAAGTAATTTTTTGCACAAACACAAAATCCCTCCAGCTATAAGCAAATACATCAGGAAGGTACTGTATAGATTTAGCCAGTTAGATCAGAGGGGATGGAGGGAGGGTAACCTGGACTGCAGCAGGGTGTACACTCGAACATCTACATTTATGGTAGGTACAAAACTGTACTATGTTCATCGTGTTACCCTGCTGCAGTCATCACACTTGGGTAGAATCCCAAAGATATGGATAGGTGGAGGAGTTACAGAGGGTTAGAGGAGGCTAGAAGGCCCTGCAGAACTACAGTGGCGAAGCCCGTCCTAGTCTTAGAGTAAAGTGGTAAGTGATAGTGTTTGGTAAAAGTGTGTACTGAACTCCAAGTTTCAGCTTCCAAAATCTCTTGGTTGGTACCCCTCTGAGGAAGGCTGTAGATGTAGCTGTTGCCCTGGTAGAGTGGGGCCTAATGGTAGCAGGAACTGGTTTTCCATAATGGGTACAGCAAAAACGAATGCAATGTTCTATCCATTTGGAAATGGTTTGTTTTGAAATAGCCTTCCCTTGTGAAGCTGCAGCATAGGATACAAATTGCTGGTCAGATTTTCTGAAAGCCTTAGTTTTATCCAAGTAGTAGCGAAGTTGCCTGTGAATGTCCAAGGAATGCAGGAGTCTTTCTCCTTTGTTCTGTGGGTTTGGGAAGAAAGTGGGTAAGTGAATGGTTTGATTTAAAGACACACTGGAAACCACCTTAGGCATGAAGGAAGGATTAGTTCGTAGAGAAACTCTGTCTTGATGGAAAATGAGGAAAGGTTCCACTACCATTAGTGCCTGCAGCTATGAGACTCTTCTAGCTGAAGTTATTGCTAGCAGCAGGGCAGACTACCATGATGGGAACTGTAGATCTGCAGAGAAAGCTGGTTCAAAGGTAAGTTTTTCCAGAACAAAATTGAGGTCCCATGTTGGTGTAGGTGCTCTCCTGGGGGGCCTAATGTTTTTTGACCCTCTGAGGAACTGCCTTAGAAGTGGATGCGAAAATAAGGGTGGTTCCGTGTTGTAGTGGGCTGAAATAGCTGATGCATAGATTTTAATGGAAGAAAAAGAAAGTCCTTGGTGCAACATCGCAGTTAAATACTGTAGAATCTGAGGCAGGTGAGGCTGAAGTGTATTTTGGCCTTTGGTTTGGTTCCAAGCACAAAACCTTTTCCATTTGTCCGCATAGGCCTTCCTGGTGCTGGGCCTCCTAGCTTCCAGAATAACATCCACAACTGCTTGGGAAAGAGGAGCTGGCTGAATGTTTAGGTGATTTTCCATGCAGCCAGATTTAAGGTTTTTAGCTGGCTGTGGAGAATCTGATTGTTTTGCTGTGTGAGCAAATGGGCAGATTGTGGTAAAATCCAAGGTGGGCCCTGGGCCATATTCCTCAGTAGTGGGTACCAGTCTGGGGCTATGAGTATCAGTCGTGGTCTCTCCTTTCTGACTTTCAGAAGCACCTTTGTGAGGAGAGGCAATAGAGGGAAGGCATATACTGTCAGGTTTTTCCAGCTGAATGAGAATGCGGCCACTTTCCAAGCTTGATGGTGAAGTGTCCTTGTACAAAATTTTGTTAGTTGATAGTTTTGAGGACTGGCAAACAGGTCTATGTCTGGAAGGCCCCATTTTTGAGATATCATTGCAAATACTTGTGGATCCAGTTTCCACTCGTGGGGATCCATGATGTTTCTGCTGAGGTCGTCTGCCAATGTGTTCTTTTGTCCTGGCAGGAATTGAGCTTGTAAGTGAACTTGGTAAGCCAGAGCTGTGTTCCACAAGGTCATTGACTTGCCTGCATAGAGGGTAGGAGTGTGTACCCCCTTGTTTGTTTATGTACCACATTACTGTGGTGTTGTCCGTCCTTATTGTAAGTTGTCCTGGATGTAATAGACTCTTGAAGGCTGTCAGAGCATTCTGTACAGCTAGCATCTCTTTTTGATTGATGTGCAGATTCCTTTGATCTACAGACCATACGCCTTGAATGCACCGTCCTGCCATGTGTGTCCCCCAGGCGTAGTCCGATGTATCTGTTGTCATAGTTTGCCTGGCTGGGGGCAAGGTGAAAGGCTGACCCTTGTTGAGGTGACATGCCAGTGACCACCATAGAAACTCCTGTTGTAGGCAGGGAATGAGAGATATCAGTGTCCAAGCTGTGGCTGTGTTGAGACCATACGCTTTTTTAGGTATCACTGTAATTTCCTCATATGCAGATTTGCAAATGGTATTAGTAGTATGCAAGATGCCATGAAGCCCAAGGCCTGCAGAATTTTTCTTGCAGGTAGTTGGGTCTTTGTTGCCATTGTTTTGAAATATTGTGTCAGTTGTAGTTGTTTGTCTGGCGTCAGATAAGCCTTCTGGGCCGTTGTATTCAAGCTGGCACCCAGGAATGTCATATTTTGTGAGGGTACTAGTTTTGATTTCTTTTCGCTTACTGTGTACCCCAGGCAACTTAGAATATGTTTTACAAAAGCCAAATGTTGTAAGAGGATGTCCTTGCTTTCTGCTTGGATGAGGCAGTTGTCCAGGTATGGGTATATTTGAATTCCTCTGTCTGCAGTATGCAATTACTGGTGCCAGGCATTTTGCGAAGACCCTGGGCGCAGTAGTTAAGCCAAAGGGCAGTGCAGAGAATTGGTAATGGGTTGAACCTGCAATGAAACAGAGGTATCTTCTGCAACTTTGTCTGATAGGGACATGCAGGTATGCCTCCTTGAGGTCCAACGTTACTAGCCATGCTTCCTTGCCCAACATGGGAAGAAGCTGCTGTAGTGTTAGCATCTTGAATTTGGGTACTTGTAAGAAGGTGTTTAGAATTGAAAGGTCCAGAATTGGTCTCCAGGCATTGTCCTTTCTGGGAACTAGAAAGAGTCTTGAGTAAAATCCTTGGCCTTGTTCTCGAGTAGGTACCAGTTGAATGGCTCTCATGTCCATGAGAGCTGTAATTTGTTTTTGTGCCTCTGCCCATTGATTTTGTGGCAGGTTTGACATTCCTCTTTTCATTGACAAGGTGTGAAAATGGAATCTGTATCCTCGTGAAATTATGTCTAGAACCCATTTGTCCTTTGTGACAATGTGCCAGTTGACTGAAAAAAGTGCGAGTTTTCCTCCCAAGGGGGCTGCCAAGAGAGTGTTGCTTGGCCAGATGAAGTGCAAGTCAGAGTTTGCCTTCTGGTAGTTTGGGACCTGTCTTCTCCCTTCTGTGCTGCAGTGCCCCATTGTCGAGGTTTGTACTGGGCTTGTGGTTGTCCTCTGCCTCTTGGACGTCTGTATTTACCCCTCTGTGGCCTGTCAGTAGCTGGAAAGGACCAATTTTTTGTTGGCCAATTTCTGCTGAAGCGAGGGGGCTGTACCTGTAGGAAATCTTTGACTGTCTGCATAGATTTTGCCTTATCCTCCATTTTCTTTAAGACTTCTTCTGCTTTAACTCCAAAAAGAACATCCTGCTGTAAGGGAGCATCTAGAAGCTTTGCTTTAACATGATCAGGCAGAGTTTGTTCCTTTAACCAAGCATGCCTACGTATAACAGACCCAGTGACAGCTGCTCTGCAGGAAGCCTCCAAAGAATCAAACCCACATTGTAAAGTATGTTTGCCCACCTGTTCAGTTGCATGCAACAGATCCTGCATTTCTTTCAATTCAGACTGTTGAGGGAGTGTGCTCATTTTTTGTTTTAACTGAGACATTAGAAATTGCTGATATTTTAGCATGTGAAACTGGCAATTTAGTGCCCTCATAGCTAGAGTGGCTTAGGTGTAAACCTTTTTCCCCACCTGTCTAGTGCTCTGGAGTCCCTTTCAGAGGGTACAGGATTTTTAGCCATAGAAGCCTTAGCCCCTTTGGGACCCTGGGAGATGGTCTCTGGATCAGCAACAAGACTTTTATAAAGAAATTTGTGGGAATCAGGCACTCTATAATATCTGTCAGGTTTGGCCGGAGCAGGAGGCAGAGTGTCTGGGTTCAAACTGGATTTAAGTAAACATCATCTACAATGTCTAAAACTGGGGGGATGGCAAGTGGTCTGTGCTGGGGGAGTAAAAGAAGCTCTCTGAGCCTTTTCTTTGAGTCAGAGTAGTCCTGACCTTCCCAGTGAAAATGTTCCCTCATAGTGTGTAAAGTTTCCCCAAAGGAGTAGTCTTCAGGGAGAGAAGCTGAGGGAATGGAATCCTCAGCATCAGAATCTTCATAAGGGGAGAAGGAGTAATCTTGGTCCTCAGAGGAGCCTGAGGAAATAGACACTTGTTCAGGGGATGCATAATCTTCCTCTTGTCTAGGCCTTTTGTCAGGAGGGGGTTAGGAACCCCTGATTAAAGAGATCAAATCTTCAGGAATTTTGAGCATCTGTTTCTTAGGCATGGGGCCTTGAACAGGGGACAGAAGTGCAGTCTTTTTAGGTTCAATAGGAGTCTTCGTCTTAGGATACGTTTTAATGGTGAGCGTCGTCGGTCTGAAGACGCCTTCAGAAACCGAAGGTGTTTCTGCAGCACCAACATCTTTTTCAGCAGTGTCGTCGGTAGGGGCTGAACAAAATGGCTGCGTCGGCCTGGTACTTTCCGCCAAAAGTTCCGAAGCGGTCTCGGGTTCCAGATTTGCGGTAGTCAGGGGCTGCGTTGGAGCCTCACTGAAGACCGGTGAACCGGTGACTGGACCAGCCGAGGCCTCGGAGTCTGGCTTAGGTCTAGGCTGCCTGTCCTTATCCTTGCGTTTTTTGTGCACGCCGGTAGTCGGTTGCTGCAACGGCATAGTGTAGTTAAATTTTCTACCGAAGTAGTGTCGTGCAAAATCAAAGCGTCTTTTTATAGTACGCTTATTAAACCTAGCACAAAAATGACAACTAGTGATGTCGTTTTCTGGGCCTAGGCAAGGTATGCAGTAAGAATGAAAATCCTTATGAGGTATTTGCTTCCCACAAGAAATACAATTGTTAACTTTTTCCGACATCGGTCTGAGGCAAGAAAAGTTTCCCCAACAGGGTACTTAGCTTTTTTGAAGACTTCGGCCTGAAATTCGAGTTTGAAAAGCTCAGGAGTCGGCCGACTGGCACTTGTGAACTGCTTCTGCTTCGGGCACCGCGAGGCATGAAAGACTGAAGAAGATGGGGTCGGATGCATTATATATACCCCTGGCGCACTGACGTCAGGGAAGAAGCGACAGCAACCGACGCCGGACCAAGACTTTGGAATTCCGGCCGACTGTGGGACCGCCTGACGACAGGATAACCCAAGTGTGATGATTGCAGCAGGGTAACACGATGAACATCTGATAGTGCATAGAGCCTGCCCTGAAATGTAGATATTTCCTGCAAAACTCCCTTATGGGGATGTGCAGATAAGCTTCTTTTAAGTCTAGGGTGACTAACCAGGCATCCTTGGCTAGCACAGGAAGAAGCTGTTGCAGTGTAAGCATTTTGAATTTTGGGACCACCAGAAAGGTGTTGAGAATTGATAGATCCAGGATAGGGCACCACGACCTCTCTTTTCTGGAACAGTCTGGAGTAGAGACCCTATCCCCTTTGTTCTACTGGAACAGGTTGAATAGCCCTGATATGGAGAAGGGAAAGAAATTGCTTTTGAGCCTCTGCCCACTGGTTTGGAGGAAGGTCTGGCAACCCACTTGGTGTTGGCAGTGAGTCGAAGCAGAATCTGTATCCCTTGGATACAATGTTTAGAACCCATCGGTCCTGAGTAATGGATATCCAGATTTTGCATGAAGGGCGAGTTCTCCTCCTAGGGGCACAGTACTTGGGCATGGCTGGGAAGGATAACTGGAAAGTCATTGTGAACTTTTTCCATAAGCAGGTGGCTTACCACTCCCTGGTTTTGAGGTGGTAACACTCCATTGTTTAGACCTCTGCATACCCTGAGAGGTCTGAGAAGGCCTGAAAGGGACTGGAAAGGACCAGTTTTTTGAAGGCCAATGCCTACTGATTCTAGGTGGCTGTAAGAAATCTTTGACTGTTTGCATAGATTTAGCTTTTTCTTCCATCGTTTTAAGAACTACTACTGTTTTTGAGCCAAACAAACGCTCCTGATTTAATGGAGCATCTAGTAATTTTGCTTTGACATGGTCAGGAAAGACTTGTTCTTTTAGCCAAGTATGCCTTCTCAGTACAGACCCAGTGACAGCAGCCCTGCAAGATGCTTCTAAGGCATCAAGCCCACATTGTAAAGTATTTTTACTACCTTGGTTTGCAGAATGCATTAACTCTTGTAAATCTTTATTTTCTGCACAATCTGGAAGTAACACCATTTTTTGTTTAATTAGTTCCATAATATGTTGCTGGTACTTCAACATGTGAAACTTGCAATTCAAAGCCCTGATGGCAAGCTTTGCAGAGGTATATACCTTCCTACCCCATCTGTCTAAAGCTCTAGAATCCCTGTCTGAAGGGGTAGGGATTTTGGCTGTAGTAGCCTTAACACCTTTAGGTCCCTGGGAAATGGTCTTTGGCTCTGCAGTAGGATTCTTAAAGAGAAATCTGTGAGAATCAGGTACTCTGGAGTACGTCAGGTTTTTCTAGGAGCTGTTAGTAAGGTGTCAGGAGTAAAACTGTACTCCAAGAAGACAACATCTACAATATCCAGGACAGGGGGTATAGCTAGAGGCCTGTGCTGAGGCAAATCTAAATTCCCTGAGTCTCTTTTTGGACTGAGGATAGTCCTGGCATTCCCAGCGGAAATGCTCTTTTAAGGTATGCAAGGTTTCACCAAAAGAGAAATCCTCTGGAGGGGAGGAAGAGGGAATGGATTCCTCTGCATCTGAATCCTCAAAGGTAGATAAGGGTATGTCCTGGTAATCAGAAGGGTCAGAGTCATCAGACTCCTGGTCTGTAGAATCAGAAGAAAATTCAATTATCTTTTGGCAGGGGAAGGCTGGCTTCACCTAATTAAGAGTAATGAGGTCTTCAGCCATTTTAAGCATTTGTTTTTGTGCCATGGGAGGAAGAGCATGTGCTTTGGACACAGGTTTTCTAGGCGTAGTGCGAACTCTGGGCCTGAGAAACTTGGTAGTATTAGTAGGAAATGAAGTTGTTGGTTTAATATGAATATCGGTAGGTCGGAATACACCCTCAGAAGCCGGTGCCTGCACAGCGGGTCCGGACCCATCCAAGGTAGAGACATCCGCAGGTTCCATAGTCGAAGAAGCATCTCGTGGCATACCGGACTCCGGATGGGTCTCAGCAGAGGCCTGCAAATCTGTAGAAGCGGGCATTAGGGGCTGCAAAAGTGCCACATTGAGTAAAGGCGGACTGGCGACAAGCTTAACGGAAGCGTCGTCGGCAGTTTTTGACCTATACGGTCTGTCCTTACGCGTTTTCAGAAGATCGGTAGTCGGAAGGCTTACTGAAAACATTTCGGAATACAGAGAATGAGAGCGAAAGAATTTAGGTACAAAACTAGCCCAACGACGAATGGTTCGGGTGTTAACCAAGGCACAAAACCGACAGCTAGGTACGTCATTGTCTGGGCCTAAACAGGTGACGCAGTAAGAATGAAAATCTCTGTGAGGTATTTGCTTTCCACAGGTAAGACAATTCTTAATTTTTTCTGACATCGGTTAGAGCAAGAAAAAATAATCCCCAACGGGGAACTTAGCTTTAGAATACTTCAGGTCTGAAACTTGAAAAAACGAAAATTTCAGGTAGCAGCCGACCGGCACTTGCAAACTGCTTCTGCTTTGGGCTTCTTTTCAACAAGAAAGACTGATGTAATGTCATCGGCTGCATGTTTTATACCCTTGACGACCCGACGTCATGGAAGAGGCGACAGCATCTGACGCAGAAATCCCAAGACTCTGGTATTTGGGATGACTGATTGCTACCTGCAGGCAGATAACCCAAGTGTGATGACTGCAACAGTGAAACACGAAGAACATCCCTAAGCATGTCCTCAAAAAAATCCTATCACTTACAGAGTCAGCTGAAGAGTGGATAGGTGGGGATGGATCAGAGATCCCTTCTTGTGTGAGTAGGTCAACCTTGTGAGGTAACTTATGAAGACTGCCCTTGGCTAAATGCAGAAGAGGAGGGAACCAATGCTGTCTTAGCCAAAAGGGAGTCATCAGCAAGATTTTGCGTTTGCCTTGTTGAATCTTGAACATAACTTTCAGATTGAGGGGTTGGGGGGATACATACAGAAACATCCCCTTCTAAGAAAAAGATTTTGTCCACCTTTCAAACCAGAGAACTTGAGACTGGTACAAAATTGAGGAAGTTGTCTGTTCAGAGGGGAGGCAAAAAGGTAATTTCAGGAGTACCTCACTTGTGGATAAGGTCCAGAAACACATCCCTGTGAAGCATCCATTTGTGGAATTGAGTCGAGGACCTGCTCAGAGTGTCTATGACACAATTTTGACCTGAGGGAATATAAACTGCCTGAAGAGTCGCATGATACTTAGGTCAACCTACACAGAAGGTAAGATTTTGTCATCCCCCCACCGTTTGTTTACATACCACAGGACTTTGGCGCTGTCTGCAAATACTTTGAGAGGGCCTGCACAGAAAAGAGGATGAAAGGCTTGAAGGGCCAGTGGGAGCGTGCTCATCTCTGATGTTGACGTGCTCCTTTTTCTGAAGAGGAGACCAGACCCCCCTGCACTCTCACTGTGCCAAAGGCTGCTCCCCAACCTATATCTGAGGCATCTGTGAACTGTTCCTGAGATCCAAGAGGGGGATGAAAAGGAAGGCCTGGGTTCATAGACAACTGCTGAATCCACCACTGAGGCTTCTTTAAACAGAAAAGAGGAGGAAAGTACAGTTTTGTACCCACCATAAATGTAGATGTTCGAGTGTATATACTGCTGCAGTCATCACACTTGGGTTATCCTGCCATTAGGGGGTCCCGCAGTCGGCCGAATCCCAAAGTCTTGGTCCGGCGTCGGTTGTCGTCACTTCTTCCCTGACGTCAGTGTGACAGGGGCATAAAAGAGGCAGCTAACGCCATTTTCTTCAGTTTTTCTTGCCCCAGATGCCAGGTGCCCCCAACTAGGAAGGCAATCCAAATAACTATGCAAAAATATCTTAGTAGATAAACAATAGTACTAGCTGTTAGCAAATACACCATATAGACATGCATCCAATTGATTGATGTACATGGAGTTATAACTAACACCCTGGTATGTAGAGGGGATGGTGGGAGGGTAACATGGACTGCAGCAGTATATACACTCAAACATCCACATTTATGGTAGGTACAAAACTGTACTATGTTCATTGTGTTATACTGCTGCAGTCATCACACTTGGGTTGAATCCCAAAGCTATGGATGGGTGGCTGGTACTAAACTGGGTTAGGTGAAGCTAGGATGCCCTGCAGAACTGCAGTGGCAAAACCAGCTCTGTTTTTTTGAGTATAATGGAAGGTGGTAGTGCTTGGTAAAGGTGTGCACTGAACTCCAAGTTGCCTCCAGAATGTCCTTGGTTGGAACTCCCCTGAGAAAGGCTGCTGAGGTTGCTGTAGCCCTTGGTAGAACGGGACCTAATATTAACAGGCACTGCTTTCCCATGGTGCGAGTAGCAAAAGCGGATACAATGTGCTATCCATTTGGAGATGGTCTGTTTTGAAATAGCCTTTCCTTGTGAACCTGCAGCATAGGATACAAAGAGTTGGTCAGTTTTTCTGAAGGTCTTTGTCTTATCCAAATAGTAACGTAGCTGTCTGTGAATGTCCAAAGAGTGAAGGAGTTTTTCTCCTTTATTCTGGGGGTTTGGATAAAAGGTGGGTAAATGAATGGTCTGATTCAAAGCCACACTGGATACTACCTTTGGCATAAAGGTAGGGTTAGTTCGTAAAGAGACTCTGTCCTGATGGAAAATGATGAAAGGTTCCACTGCCATGAGTGCCTGTAGTTCTGAGACCCTGCGTGCTGAGGTGATAGCCAGCAACAGAGCTGTTTTCCATGACAAGTATTGTAGTTCTGCTGTAAAGGCTGGTTCGAAAGGAGGCAGTGTTAATTTTTCTAAAACGAAGTTGAGGTCCCAAGCTGGCGTTGGGGTTTTTTTGGGGGGTCTTATATTCTTAGCCCCTCTGAGAAACTGCCTTAGGAAAGGGTGTGAGAATATGGGAGGATCCGTATTATATTGAGCTGAAATGACCGAAGCATGGATCTTAATGGATGAGAAAGAAAGGCCTTTGTGTAGCATCTCAGTTAAGTATTGCAGTATTTGAGGAATGTTTGGTATCCCAGGATTTTGGCCTTTAGCCTGGTGCCATGCACAAAATCTTTTCCATTTGTCTGAGTAAGTTTTTCTGGTGCTGGGCCTCCTGGCCTCCAAAATGACATTCAGGACGTCCTTTGAGAGAAGTGTTGATTGATAATTCAAGGTATTCTCCATGCAGCTAAATTTAAAGTCCTGAGCTGATTGTGAAGGATCTGAGAGTTTTGCTGAGTCAACAGAAGTGGGAATTGAGGTAAGATCCATGGAGGGCTGCGAGTCAAGTTCCTTAGTAATGGGTACCAGTGCTGACGTGGCCAGTCCGGAGCAATGAGGATCACTTGTGGTCTCTCTGATCTGACTTTCAGTAATACCTTGGTCAATAGAGGTAGTGGTGGGAAGGCATAGACTGTCAATGCTGTCCAACTGAATGATAGGGCGTCCACTTTCCAGGCTAGGGAATGATAAGTCCTTGTGCAAAATTTCTGTAGTTGGCAATTGTTGGGGGAGGCAAATAGATCTATGTCTGGGCGTCCCCACCTTTGAGTTATCATTGAAAATACTTGTGGGTGTAGTCTCCACTCGTGCAGATCTGCCGTATTTCTGCTTAATTCGTCTGCCAATATGTTTTCCTTTCCTGGCAGGAATTATGCTTGCAGTTGTATTTGGTAAGTCAATGCTGTGTTCCACAAGGTCATTGCCTGTCTGCATATAGGGTAGGAGTGTGTTCCTCCCTGTTTGTTTATGTACCAGATAACTGTGGTGTTGTCTGTCCTTATTAGTAGTTGTCCTGGATGCAAGAGGTCCTTGAAGGCTGTCAGTGCATTTTGCACAGCTAGCATCTCCTTTTGGTTGATGTGTAGATGCATTTGTTTTGCAGACCATTTGCCCTGTATGCACTGTCCTGCCATGTGTGCTCCCCAGGCGTAGTCTGAAGAATCTGTTGTCATAGTTTGGTTTGCTGGAGGTAAGACAAAAGAAGACCCTTGTTTATTTGACATGCTTGAGCCCACCATAGGAACTCTTTTTGAAGGCAAGAAATGAGAGGTATACTTGTTTCGAGGCTGTGCCTGTGTTGAGTCCATACACTTTTCAGGTACCATTGTAATTTCCTCATATGCAGCTTTGCATATGGAACTAGTTGAATGCAGGATGCCATGAACCCCAATGCCTGCAGGATTTTCCTTGCAGTGAGCTGGGTAAAAGTTGCCATCTTTTTGAAGTATTGAGTCAGTTGTTTTTGTTTGTCTGGTGTGAGGTAAGCCATCTGGGCCGTTGTATTTAAGCTGGTACCCAGGAATATTATCTCTTGTGAGGGTATTAGCTTTGACTTCTTTTTGTTTACTGTGTACCCAAGGCAACTTAGCAGCTTTGTTACAAATGCCAGATGCTGTAATAGAATGTCCTTGCTGTCTGCTTGGATCAGGCAGTCGTCAAGGTATAGATAAATTTGTATTCCTCGTTGTCTGCAGTATGCAATTACTGATGCCAGGCATTTCATAAATACTCTGGGCGCAGTAGATAAGCCAAAGGGCAATGCAGAGAATTGATAATGCATTGTACCTGCCAAAAATCTGAGGTATCTTCTGCAATCTTGTCTGATAGGGACATGCAGGTATGCCTCTTTGAGGTCCAACGTTACCAGCCAAGACTCCTTGCCCAGCATGGGAAGAAGCTGCTGTAGTGTGAGCATTTTGAATTTGGGTACCTCCAGGTATGTGTTTAGAATTGAGAGGTCTAAAATGGATCTCCAGGCTTTGTCCTTCCTTGGTACTAGAAATAGTCTTGAGTAAAAACCTTGACCTTGCTCCTTTGTAGGTACCTTTTGAATTGCTTTCATATCCATGAGAGCTGAAATTTGCGTTTGTGCCTCTGCCCATTAGTTTGGAGGCAGATGTGGCATGCCTCTGATCCGTGGTAAAGTGTGAAAATGAAATCTGTAGCCTCGGGTAATAATATCCAGAACCCATTTGTCCTTTGTTATGATGCGCCAATTTTGTGGAATTAGAGCCAATCTTCCTCCCAAAGGTGCTGCCAGGGCAATTTTGCTTGGCAGGCGAAGAGGGAAGTCATTGTGTTTGTTTCCTGAAGGGTTAAGATCTTTCGTCTCCAGCTCTTTGAGTTGTTGTATGCCATTGTCTAGGCCTGAAAGAACCTTGTGGCTGGCCTCTGCCCCTTGGGCGCCTGTACCTACCCCTTTGGGGTCTGTCTGATGCAGGAAAGGACCAGTTTTTTGATGGCCAGTTTCTGCTGAAACGAGGAGGTTGTACCTGTAAAAAATCTTTGACTGTCTGCATAGATTGTGCCTTTTCTTCCATTTTCTTTGAGACTTCCTCTGCTTTGACACCAAATAACACATCTTTCTGCAATGGAGCATCCAATAACTTTGCTTTGACATGTTCTGGTAAGGCTTGCTCTTTTAGCCAAGCATGTCTACAAATTACAGATCCTGTGACAGCTGCTCTACATGAGGCTTCCAATGAATCAAAACCACACTGTAAGGTATGCTTTCACCTGTTCCCACCTGTTCTGCTGCATGCAGCAAATCCTGCATCTCTTTGAAATCAGGTTGATCTGTCTGAGGGATCATTTTCTGCTTTAACTGTGTAATCAAGTACTGCTGGTATTTTAGCATGTGGAATTGGCAGTTTAAGGCCCTCATGGCCAAAGTGGCAGACGTATACACTTTCTTCCCCCATCTTTCTAATGCTCTGGAATCGCTTTCAGAAGGTAGTGGATTCTTAGCAGTAGAGGCCTTAAACCCTTTGGGACCCTGGGAAATGGTTTTGGGGTCTGCAACAGGGCTTTTATATAGAAACTTATGAGAATCAGGAACTCAGTAGTATCTGTCTGGTTTAGCTGGTGCAGGAGGTAAGGAGTCTGGGTTGAGACTAGATTTGGTGTAGACATCATCCAAAATGTCTAAAACTGGAGGAATTGCAAGGGGTCTATGCTGTGGAAGAAGAAGAAAAGTACAGTTTTGTACCTACCATAAATGTAGATGTCCGAACAGGATAGCATCTGCAGTCATAACAAATGGGGTTGTCCTGTCGTCAGGCAGCCCTTCGGTCGGCCGGATTCCAAAGTCTGGGTCCGGCTTCGGCTGATGTCGCACTTCACCCGACGTCATCTCTGCTGGTCTTCGGGTATAAAGGCATCAGCCGACGCCATTTTCCTCAGTGTTTCTTGCCCCAGATGCCAGTTGCCCTCTTGGTAAGCTATATTTTGGATAAATGCCAATGTTTCCAAAAAAGTAGAAGGCAAACACAAAAAATAACAATGTATGTACATATATACAAACAAATACACCATAAGAGACTCCCCAGCTAGCTATTAGGAGGGTAAATACCTAGGAGTACCACAGAGGGGAAGGAGGGTGGGTAATCCTGACTGCAGATGCTATCCTGTTCGACATCTACATTTATGGTAGGTACAAAACTGTACTATGTCCTTCAAGGATGCATCTGCAGTCATAACAAATGGGTAGAATACCATAGCCAAACTAGGGAGGAGGAAGAAGAATTATGGTGTAGTTAGGATCCCTTGCAGTACAGCAGTGGCAAACCCTGCTCGGGATCTAGAGTACAGAGGTAAATTATAATGCTTGGCAAATGTATGCACGGAGGTCCAAGTAGCCGCCTCAATAATGTCCTTGGTAGCCACTCGTAAGAAAGCTGTGGTAGTGGCTGTAGCCCTTGTAGAATGAGGTCTTATGTTCTGTGGAATTGGTTTTCCGTGGTAGGAGTAACAGAATCTTATGCAATTTCCTATCCATTTGGAGACTGTCTGTTTGGAAATTGCTTTTCCTTCCCTTCCTGTTGCATAGGCTACTAAAAGCTGGTCAGTCTTTCTGTGAGCTTTGGTTCTGTCCAGGTAGTAGCGTAACTGTCTATGTACATCCAAGGTATGCAGTAGTCTTTCCCCCCTGTTCTGTGGATTGGGAAAGAAGGTAGGTAGGTGGATTGCCTGGTTTAAAGACACTCTGGATACCACCTTAGGCATAAATGTAGGATTAGTTCTCATGGACACCCTATCTTGATGGAAGGGTTGTACTGCCATTAAGGCCTGTAGTTCCGAAACCCTCCTTGCTGAAGTAATTGCCAGTAGGAAAGCAGTTTTCCATGATAGGTGTTGAAGATCTGCTGTTGCTGCTGGTTCAAATGGAGGGAGTGTCAGTTTTTCTAGCACAAAGTTCAAGTCCCATGCTGGTAATGGTGGTTTCCTAGGAGGTTTTACATTCTTGATCCCTCTGAGGAATTGCCTGAGTAGAGGATGAAAAGACAGGTGGATCAAGCTGTATTCTGCTGAAATAGCTGATGCATGTATCTTGATGGAGGAATAGGACAGGCCTGTATGTAGAAGCTCTGCCAAGTACTCCAGGATGTTAGCAATATCTATGTTCGGCACATCTTTTCCTCTTTCAGTACTCCAAATGACAAATATGTTCCATTTTCCTGCATAGTTCCTTCTTGTTGAAGGTCTGCGGCTTCAAGGATAATGTCTTTAACCCTTTGGGATAGGTCTGGGTTAGTTGCTGCTATGTGATGTTCCAGGCAGTCAGTTGCAAGGTTTTTAGGTTTTGGTGCATGATGTTGTAGTTGTTCTGAGTTAACATCAAAGGCATCAGGGTATTGACCACATTCTCCCTGAGACATGCTCCTCAGCAATGGATACCAGTGTTGTCTTGGCCAATTGGAGCTATCAGGATTATCCTTGGCGTGCCTCTTTGATTTTCAGTAGTACCTTGTGCATCAAAGGAAGAGGTGGAAATGCATACGCCGTCAGGCCTTTCCAACTGAAGGATAGAGAGTCCACCTTCCATGCAAGTGGGTGGTATGTCCTTGTGCAGAATTTTTGAGCTGGTGATTGAGTGGGGATGCGAATAGGTCTATTTGTGGCATTCCCCATTTCTTTGTGATGGCCTTGAAGATGTCCGGTGTAGCATCCATTCGTGAGCATCCGAGGTGGTTCTGCTTAACATGTCTGCTAGGGTGTTTTCTTTCCCGGCAGAAATATTGCCTGTAACTGGATGTTGTAGCTCAGAGCCATATTCCAAAGGTCCAGATTCATTCTGCATAGGGGGTATGAATGAGTGCCTCCCTGTTTGTTGATGTACCACATGACTGTGGTGTTGTCTGTCCTTATCAGTAAATGGCCTTCTTTGAGGAATGGTCTGAATTTCTGGATTGCTAGTTTTACTGCCAGCATTTCTTTTTGGTTTATGTGCAGGTGCAGCTGGTCTGGAGTCCACAATCCTTGTATGCATTTGTCCAACATGTGCGCCCCCCAGCCTAGGTCTGAGGCGTCTGTTGTGATGGTTTGGCTTGCTTGAAAGTTGTGGAAGGGCAAGCCTGGGTTTGACTGGCATGCTTGAGCCCACCATAGGAACTCCTGTTTCAGGCATGGGATTAGTGGGATTTCGGTTTCTAAGCTGTGCCTGTGTTGAGACCATAAATTCTTTAGGTACCACTGTAGCTTTCTCATATGCAGTCTGGCATGTGGGACCAAGATTATGCATGATGCCATGAAGCCCAAAGCCTGCAGTACTTTTCTTGCTGTTAGTTTGTTCTGCTTTGTTAATGCCAAGAAGTAAAGAGGGAGTTGTTTTTGTTTTTCTGCAGTTAGGAATGCCATTTGTTTTGCTGTGTCCAATTCCGCACCCAAGAATGTTCTTGTTTGGGATGGTATCAGTCTTGACTTTTGTAAATTGACTGTGTATTCCAGGGCTTGTAGTAAGCAAATGACTTTTTGTAAATCTGTTGTCAGCTTGCTTTTGTTGTCCGCTTGTAACAGGCAGTCGTCCAGGTATGGATAAATTTGGATTCCCTGTAGCCTGCAGTGAGCGATTACTGATGCCAGGCATTTTGTGAATACTCTGGGCAGTAGATAAGCCAAAGGGCAATGCTGAGAATTGATAATGCTCTGATCCTGCAAGAAATCTGAGGTATCTTCTGCAGATTGGTCGAATGGGGACGTGCAGTAGCTATTAGGAGGGTAATTGGAGTACCAAAAGGTATCAGGATGCTATCCTGTTGGGACATCTACATTTATGGCGGGTACAAAACTGTACTATGTCCTTCAAGGATGCATCTGCAGTCATAACAAATGGGTAGAATACCATAGCCAAACTAGGGAGGAGGAAGAAGAATTATGGTGTAGTTAGGATCCCTTGCAGTACAGCAGTGGCAAACCCTGCTTTCGGGATCCTAGAAGTACAGAGGTAAATTATAATGCTTGGCAAATGTATACACGGAGGTCCAAGTAGCCGCCTCAATAATGTCCTTGGTAGCCACTCCTCGTGAGAAAGCTGTGGTAGTGGCTGTAGCCCTTCAGTAGAATGAGGTCTTATGTTCTGTGGAATTGGTTTTCCGTGGTAGGAGTAAACAGAATCTTATGCAATTTCCTATCCATTTGGAGACTGTCTGTTTGGAAATTGCTTTTCCTTCCCTTCCTGTTGCATAGGCTACTAAAAGCTGGTCAGTCTTTCTGTGAGCTTTGGTTCTGTCCAGGTAGTAAGCGTAACTGTCTATGTACATCCAAGGTATGCGGTAGTCTTTCCCCCTGTTCTGTGGATTGGGAAAAGAAGGTAGGTGAGTGGATTGCCTGGTTTAAAGACACTCTGGATACCACCTTAGGCATAAATGTAGGATTAGTTCTCATGGACACCCTATCTTGATGGAAGGGTTGTACTGCCATTAAGGCCTGTAGTTCCGAAACCCTCCTTGCTGAAGTAATTGCCAGTAGGAAAGCAGTTTTCCATGATAGGTGTTGAAGATCTGCTGTTGCTGCTGGTTCAAATGGAAGTGTCAGTTTTTCTAGCACAAAGTTCAAGTCCATGCTGGTAATGGTGGTTTCCTAGGGTTTACATTCTTGATCCCTCTGAGGAATTGCCTGAGTAGAGGATCTTGAAAAGACAGGTGGATCGAAGCTGTATTCTGCTGAAATAGCTGATGCATGTATCTTGATGGAGAATAGGACAGGCCTGTATGTAGAAGCTCTGCCAAGTACTCCAGGATGTTAGCAATATCTATGTTGACACATCTTTTCCTCTTTCAGTACTCCAAATGACAAATCTTTTCCATTTTCCTGCATAGTTCCTTCTTGTTGAAGGTCTGCGGCTTCAAGGATAATGTCTTTAACCCTTTGGGATAGGTCTGGGTTAGTTGCTGCTATGTGATGTTCCAGGCAGTCAGTTGCAAAGGTTTTAGGTTTTGGTGCATGATGTTGTAGTTGTTCTGAGTTAACATCAAAGGCATCAGGGTATTGACCACATTCTCCCTGAGACATGCTCCTCAGCAATGGATACCAGTGTTGTCTTGGCCAATTCCGGAGCTATCAGGATTATCCTTGGGCGTTCCTCTTTGATTTTCAGTAGTACCTTGTGCATCAAAGGAAGAGGTGGAAATGCATATGCTGTCAGGCCTTTCCAACTGAAGGATAGAGAGTCCACCTTCCATGCAAGTGGGTGGTATGTCCTTGTGCAGAATTTTTTGAGCTGGTGATTGAGTGGGGATGCTGGCATTCCCCATTTCTTTGTGATGGCCTTGAAGATGTCCGGGTGTAGCATCCATTCGTGAGCATCCAAGGTGGTTCTGCTTAACATGTCTGCTAGGGTGTTTTCTTTTCCCGGCAGAAATATTGCCTGTAACTGGATGTTGTAGCTCAGAGCCATATTCCAAAGGTCCAGAGTCATTCTGCATAGGGGGTATGAATGAGTGCCTCCCTGTTTGTTGATGTACCACATGACTGTGGTGTTGTCTGTCCTTATCAGTAAATGGCCTTCTTTGAGGAATGGTCTGAATTTCTGGATTGCTAGTTTTACTGCCAGCATTTCTTTTTGGTTTATGTGCAGGTGCAGCTGGTCTGGAGTCCACAATCCTTGTATGCATTTGTCCAACATGTCCCCCCAGCCTGGGTCTGAGGCGTCTGTTGTGATGGTTTGGCTTGCTTGAAAGTTGTGGAAGGGCAAGCCTGGGTTTGACTAGCATGCTTGAGCCCACCATAGGAACTCCTGTTTCAGGCATGGGATTAGTGGGATTCGGTTTCAGCTGTGCCTGTGTTGAGACTCATAAATTCTTTAGGTACCACTGTAGCTTTCTCATATGCAGTCTGGCATGTGGGACCAAAGATTATGCATGATGCCATGAAGCCCAAAGCCTGCAGTACTTTTCTTGCTGTTAGTTTGTTCTGCTTTGTTAATGCCAAAAGTAAGAGGGAGTTGTTTTGTTTTCTGCAGTTAGGAATGCCATTTGTTTTGCTGTGTCCAATTCCGCCCAAGAATGTTCTTGTTTGGGATGGTATCAGTCTTGACTTTTGTAAATTGACTGTGTATTCCAGGAGCTTGTAGTAAGCAAATGACTTTTGTAAATCTGTTGTCAGCTTGCTTTTGTTGTCCGCTTGTAACAGGCAGTCAGGTATGGATAAATTTGGATTCCCTGTAGCCTGCAGTGGCGATTACTGATGCCAGGCATTTTGTGAATACTCTGGCAGTAGATAAGCCAAAGGGCAATGCTGAGAATTGATAATGCTCTGATCCTGCAAGAAATCTGAGGTATCTTCTGCAATTTAGTGCATTATGGGGCGTGCAGGTATGCCTCCTTGAGATCCTAGAGTTACCAGCCAACACTCCTTGCCCAGCATGGGAAGAAGTTGCTGTAGGGTCAGCATTTTGAATTTTGGGACAATGATGTATCGTTTAAGGCGGACAGATTAGAATAGGTCTCCAACTTTTCTCCTTTCTTGGTACTAGGAAGAGTCTGGAGTAGAATCCTTTGCCCTGTTCTGTTATTGGTACTCTTTCCACAGCTCTTATCTTTGTTAATTGCTATCTGCTTTAGAGCTTCTGTTTTGATTTGGAGGTAGGTTTGGGCATTCCTCTTTTTACTGGTAAAGTGTGGAAGTGGAACCTGTAACCTTGGTCTATGGTTTGCAAAATCCACTTGTCTTTTTGTGATACAGTGCCAATTTTTTGAAAATAAGGCTAACTTTCCGCCTAAAGGTGCTGTTATTTGCTCCCTGGAAGGCGGTGTCAGAGCCAAGTCACTGTGATTGTCCTGTTGCAGTGGCAGTGGTTGTGTCTGTGCCTCGGTTATTGCCTTGCCACTGTATAGGTCCTCTGTAGGCACCTCCTCTGGATTGATTTCTGCCTCTAGAGTGTCTATTCCTGCCTCTTTGAGATTTTTGAGGAGTCTGGAAAGGACCAATTTTTGGCAGGCCAGTTCCTGCGAAACCTTGGGGGCTGAACCTGTAAGAAATCCTTAACTGTTTGTACAGATTTTGCCTTCTCTTCCATTTCTTCATTACTTGCTGAGCAGGTGTACCAAATAGACTGGCCTTATCCATAGGAGCATCTAACAGCTTTGCTTTAACATGATCCGGCAAGACCTGTTCTTTCAACCATGCATGCCTTCTTATCACTGTGCCAGTCATGGCTGATCTAAATAAGCCTCCAGTGCATCATAGCCACATTTTAAAAGAATGGTTACTAACCTGCTGAATGTTATTCACCATTTCTAAAACATATTTCTTATCTAAGGGGTCATCAGTGGACAGCTTCTTAGTTAACTGATCAAGCATAAACTCTTGGTATTGGATCATATGAAACTGACAGTTTAAAGCTCTAGCTGAGAGAGTAGCAGAGGTGTAAACTTTTTCCCCCCATCTCTAAGGACCTGGATTCCCTTTCAGAAGGAATAGGGTTTTTTGCTGAGGTGAGGCTACTGCCTTGAGGCCCCTGGGATATAGTCTCAGGATCTGCAAGTGGGGCCTTGTATAGGTGGTGATGAGTGTCTGGCACCCTGTAAAATCTATCTGGTTTGGCAGGGGCTGGAGGTAAAGTATCAGGAGCAGTGCAAACATCATTAAATGCATCATCCACAACAGGCAGTACTGGAGGTATAGCTAAGGGCCTATGTTGTGGTAAGTGCAGAAATGTCCTAAGCCTTTTTCTTGAATCTGAGAAATCTTGTCCCTGCCATTGGAATTGTTCTCTCATGGCATGCAAGGTTTCCCCAAAGGAGAATTCCTCTGGTGGAGAGGCAGATGGAATGGATTCTTCAGCATCTGAATCTTCATAAGTAGAAAAAGGAGCCTCTGGCTGGTCTGTAATGTCTGAGTCATCCGAAGAATCATCAGAGGACACTGGCTCGGGGGGCTCTGCTCTAGGTCTCTTTTCTGGGGCTGAGAGGCCCTGTCTGGGTGGGATTGGGATCCCTAATTAAGGATATTAAATCCTCAGCCAGAGTAAGCATTTGTGAACTAGAAGTGGGCCTGTGTGAGGGGGCTTAACAGGCACTGATTTAACAGTTTTGGCTGCTTTAGCCCTGGCAAAGGCCTTAATAGACATGGCTGCAGGAGGCCTAGCAGCACCACGTGCTGGGGTAGAGACATCCAAAGGAATGGTGTCTGATAAATCACTAGGAACCACAGTAGTAGGCAAAACTTCTGAGGCCGATTCAACTAAGGTAGCAGGAGCCTCAGTAGTAGTCATGGATTCGACTGAAGATTGACCGGTTTTCTCGGTTTTGGCGAAACCGAGACACTCGCTTGCTTAACCGTGGTTTCGGCGAAACCGGACCGCGATGTCGGTCTTTTCTTTGCGTTTTTAACAATTTGGGTAGTCGGAGGATCCGGCGGCATAATGTACGCAAAATCTGAGCCGAAAACTGTTCAGCAAACTCCGACCGGCCTAAGCGGTCGTCGGTTGAAGGAAGCACAGGCGGAACAGGCTGCTACATCGTGGTCTGGGCCTAAGCAAGGCAGGCAGTAAGAGTGGAAATCTTTATGAGGTATTTGTTTCCCACAAGTTAAACAGTTATTGACTTTTTCTGACATCGGCTGAGGCAAGAAAGAGTCCCCAACGGGTACTTAGCTTTAGAAGTCTTGAAGTAGTATTCGTAGTAGTAATCTCTGGATCTGACCGACCGGCACTTGCGAACAGCTTCTGCTTCGGGCGGCAAGAAAGACTGAGGAAAATGGCGTCGGCTGATGCCTTTATACCCGAAGACCAGCAGAGATGACGTCGGGTGAAGTGCGACATCAGCCGAAGCCGGACCCAGACTTTGGAATCCGGCCGACCGAAGGGCTGCCTGACGACAGGACAACCCCATTTGTTATGACTGCAGATGCATCCTTGAAGGACATCTCACGGAGTCTTTTCTTAAAGTCAGAGAAATCTTGGCCTTCCCAGTGGAAGTGTTCCCTCATGGTGTGTAAAGTTTCCCCAAAAGAGTAGTCTTCAGGGGGGAAGACAGAGGGAATGGACTCTTCAGCTTCTGAGTCTTCATAAGGAGGGAAGGAATAATCCTGGTCTTCAGAGTTAGCTGAGGAAATGGATGCTTGGTCAGAGGAACAATAATCTTCCTCCAGTCTAGGCCTTTTGTCAGGAGAGGGTTGGGAACCCCTGATAAGGGTAATTAAATCCTCAGCTATCGTGAGCATCTGTTTTTTAGGCATAGGGGCCTGTGGTGGGGGGTCTGTGGACCCGGTTTCCTAACTTTTAAGGGGGTTTTAAGTTTAGCATAAGACTTGATAGAAATAGCTGTCGGTTTGAAGACACCTTCAGAAACCGAAGGCCTGTCCAAAATCTCAGGATCACCATCAGGGTTGGCGTCCGAGGGGTGAGATAGAACTGGCTCCTGAGGCCCAGCTGATTCGGTCTGGGAGGCCGTTGGAATTTCTAAATCAGCGGTAGTCAAGGGCTGCGTAGGCGCCTCGCTGAAAACCGGAGAACCGGCGGCAGGCCTTGCTGAGGCCTCGGTATCTGGTCTTGGCCTTGGTTGCCTGTCCTTATCCTTGCGTTTTATAGTCATTGCTGATGTCGGTTGCTCCGACGACATGCTATAGTTAAATTTTCTGCCAAAAAAATGTTGGGCGAAATCTACCCGACGCTTGATTGTACGTTTGTTGAACCTAGCACAAAACCGACAACCAGAGACGTTGTGGTCTGGACCTAGGCAAGGAATACAATAAGAATGAAAATCCTTATGAGGTATTTGCTTCCCACAAGAAATGCAATTATTAACTTTGTCTGACATCAGTCTGAGGCAAGAAAAGTTTCCCCAATGGGGTACTTAGCTTTAGAGAAGACTTCGGGCTGAAATTCGATTCGAAAATCTCAGGAGCTAGCCGACCGGCACTTGCGAACTGCTTCTGCTTCGGGCACCGCACGGCAAGAAAGATTGGGGTAAGAAAAACTGAAGAAAATGGCGTCGGCTGCCTCTTTTATACCCCTGTCACACTGACGTCAGGGAAGAAGCGACGACAACCGATGCCAAACCAACATTTTGGGATTTGGCCGACTGCGGGACCGCCTGACAGCAGGATAACCCAAGTGTGATGGCTGCAGCAGTATAACACGATGAACATCTGCAAATTCTGGAGGAAGTGCATGTTGTTGCTAGACTGGTTTCAGGAACCACTGAAATTTTCTCGTGGAATTTCGCTAAAGGTAACATAGGGATGGTGTATGCCATAAATCTCGCAAGTCTCAAACTCTATGGGTGTGACAGAGGTCACTGGAATAAGATTTTGAAAGAAGGCAATGACAGTCAAGGCCTTTGGCGGAGGTAGAGATGCCAGCATGGGCACTGTCTGATTCCTGCATCTTAGGAAGACGTGATCCTGAGAAGGCGTTAGAGATGACTTTTTGAAGTTTATTGTGAATGCAGACTTTGCAAAAAAGT
Organism: Protopterus annectens; assembly: GCF_019279795.1. Lineage (NCBI taxonomy): Eukaryota > Metazoa > Chordata > Ceratodontiformes > Protopteridae > Protopterus > Protopterus annectens. The sequence continues at coordinate 849,558,276 of NC_056744.1, read as the reverse complement.
AATGGCAAAGTGAACATTTTGCAGTAAAATCTCTGGAAAGGATGCCTGAAACAGGAGATCGTCCAGATAAGGAAAAACTTGGATGCCTTGAAGCCAGCAAAAAGCAATCACAGGAGCTAGGCATTTGGCGAATACCCCTGGGGCAGTAGAAAGGCCAAAGGGCAAAGAAGAGAACTGAAAATGACAAGAAGCGAGAGAGAAATGTAAAAATTTCCTGTAAAGGGGATGAACAGATATGTAAAGGTGTACATCCTTTATATCCAAAGAGGCTGTGAAAGCCTGAGGAAGAAGTAAAGGGAATGAAGTCTGTAGCGAAGAGCATGTGAAAGGAAGGAATCTTTAGGAAGGTGTTGAGATGAAAGAGATCTAGAATGGGTCTCCAAGGGCCCTCCTTTCTGGGAACCAAAAAGATTATTGAATAAAATTCTTTCCCCCTTTGATCCTGTGGAACTTGTTGAATGGTTCCCTGATGTAACAATTCTTGAAGTACCTCTGAGAAAAAAATGTAACTGCTCCTGAGGTGGTTGAGGAATGCCCATGAAAGGAGGAAGGAATTTCCAAAACATGAAATATCCTTTTTGAATTACTGAAAGAACCCATGAGTCTTGGGTAATGCTTGACCAAACTGGAAGAGACACAGAAAGACGCGAGACAAGAATGAGGCTGGCAGAAGAGTGATAGATACTACCTGGTTTGTCAGGAAAGGACTGCTTCTGTGCAGAAGCAGCAGAGTAAGTCTTAGGTGGAGGTGGCCTCCGTCCACTTTTCTTACTTTTAGGAGGAGGAAGAGACAGTCTCCAAAAAAAAGCTGGCTTGGAAGGGTAATTCCTTTAAAACTTAGGCACAGGTGACAACAAAAGATGTTTCCAATCCTTTGACTCCTTGCCTTTCTCCTGTAAAGACATGAACAAATCAGCAACAGCAGTACCAAACAAGCCATTGTTGTCTAGAGGAGCATCCATCAATTTAGCTTTTATGTCATCTGGCAGAGGCTGAAACCTTAGCCAGGAATACCTCTTCAATACAGATCCTGAAGCAGCAGCCCCAGATGATGCTTCTGCTGCATCACAGCTGCACTTAATGGAATGGCGAGCCGCCCGAAAAGAGGCCCCTAGCAAAAAAAAAAAGCAGATTTTTTTCCTTCAGATTCTGGTAGATCAAAAATAGCTTGAAAAGCCTGAGACAGGAGGGCTAAAAATATCTAGTCATATGAGTTTGGTAATTAATAGCACAAAAGTCAACAGTGGCGAAAGTACAGAACTACTTTCCCAGTCTTTCCATTGTCCTGCTTTCTTTATCAGAGGGAAGACATATAGTGTTGACAGCAAGTCAGAAGGTTTATCTGAAGCACTTCTACAGAAATTTGCAATCAGGTGTTTTGTAGTAAAGGTCAGGCTTCTTAGGAGCATGGGCTGACAATCAGGAGCCTGAGATGCTGAAAAAACGCATCCAGTAAAGTGGGTAAAAGTGAAGGGAGAGCAGATGGTGAAGGAGACTCCAGTTGTAGGAGCTCATACTATCTCCTTTGCACATCCGAAACTTGGGAGCAATCCCATTTAAGGACTCCCTCATCTTAGCAATAGTATCCCCAATGGTAAAGTCCTCAATAGGACATTCTGGACTAGTAGATTCATCTTCAGAAGAAGCATATTCCAAAGGTGATGGGATTTAGGTGGAATAGGTCAAGGATTTCTCATCTGAGGAAACCTCTTCAGAAGAGTCCTGATCCCTTGGCCTCTTATAAGGCCAAGATGTTCAAGGGGGGAGCAGGAAGAGAGACCCCCCGAAGGAGGCTCAACAGCCATAATTGCATTAAATAAGCCCAGAGTGAAATTCTGCCACTCACTCTGAGGGTCCCTATGAGAAGAAACATGCTTTGTTTTTTTGCTTTTTCTTTAACTGTAGGTCACCCTTATGAAAAATAGAAGGACCTGATGTCAGCCTATACTCTAATTGTTGTCGGAACTTTCTCCCTCAACAGAATTTGAAGAGACCCCCCCCCCCCCCCGGGCTTTCAGTTATTTTAAGTTTTGGCTCCCCCTAACCATCCAAAATGGACGTCTGTAATGCCTCTGAGGATGTGCCTGTAACTGGATCTATGGTGGCCTCCGAAGCGGTCCTAGACTAAGAATCCAACCCTAGAACCGGGCAAACCTCCAGGCTTTCATCAGCCTCGAGAGAGATGTCTAATGTAGGAGGCAAAGGGGAAGAGTCTGACCTTGTTTTTTTTGGCCTTTCTCTTCAGTGAAGATTCTACTTCAGGCCTAGAAGTACCCTCCATAGGGTCTTTCGATAAAAGTTTGAGAAACTGATTTCCCCCAAAAAAAATAGCAAGAGAAGGCAGACTATTATGTAAAGTCTTAGGCACAAAGGACTAACAGATACTGTAAGTTTTATGGTCGTGAGTAGGCCCCAAGCAAAACAAGCACTGGTCGCGACTTTTTTATGAGGAATGTCTCCCCCACACTGGCACTTGCTTTTTCTGGATGACAAGGAAAAACCCCACAGCAAAAAACAGCAGTAAAAAAAAAAACACGGAGCACTTATCTGAATGGCTTGATACACCAGCAAACGACTCAGGTAAGCAAACCGACAATCAAAAATGGTGTTCCTACTGGTGGTAGAAAAGTTCTGAGGATCATACATCCGGACATCACTTTTATGCCCTATGTACGTGAGGAGCATACATGCAACATACGTCATACCTTGGGTAGTAAAAGGCTTTGGTATACTGGCTGGACATTGGGTCGCCCAAGACAGGAAATTCCCTTATATTAAAAATAATGCAACAGTAAAACAGGAGGATAAACCACTTAAGAACATCAAAAAATTAGGGTCTTAATACCTTTTAGGTACCTGTTTTCTGAGGATGTGCAGCAAGTACTAATAGAAGCAAGAAAGACAGCTACTAGAAAACCTTATATTAGCAAATGGAAGAGGTTCTTTGATTGGTGACAACAACATAAACAGCACCCGTTCAGGGCTAATGTGTATCTGGTTTTGCAATATTTATATGAATTACTTTCCTATGGTCTTGTCTTACTCCTCTAACAAGGTTTAGTCATCTGTCATTTCAACATGTCGAAGCCCTTGTGACCAAACCATACCAACCATGGGTAAATCCAGCATTACTCCCCACACCCAGCTGTCAACTACTGCTATAACACAAAATAATTTTACAGAACCTTAATGTACAGTACTTGGAAATGTACTGTTTGAGTATGCCATCTTTCTTTAGTGAACTAGGTCCAGAATTTTCATCTTATTCTTTAAAATATTGCAAAAAGTAAGAAGTAACACCATTTGTGCATTTACAGAATTTTGTATACTTTGTATACTTTGTTTACTTTTAACTTTACTAAAAAGGAAGTTAAGATCCCAAGAAGGACACCCCTGTTTTTGTGGCCTAAGATGTAAACTGCCCCTCATTCACAAACTGTTTTACTAAACAGAAATGGCCACTAGATGAACCATGACAGAAGAATACAAAAGGCCGGAGGAAAGCAGCTCACACAAATACTTAATCCCTGACAGGGCCCTGGTTATTGGCTAGGCACCAACTAAAAATCTTTTCCACTTGCCTTTGTAAGATTTCTCTGTACCACACTTTCTTGCCTCCTTTAGTACCTGTTGCACATCCTCATGAAAGAGCTGCCTAAAAGGCATCAAAACTGAATAATCCAGGCAGTTAGTTGAAGTTTTTTGAGACTGGGCCATATCAAACTCCGCCTGTCTCATGTGATAGATCCAATCTGTGATGAAGCATGTGTTAACTGCCCTTGGCCAATGTCTTAAGAAGTTAGAATCAATGTTGTCTGGACCAAAACGAAGCCACCTTAATTTTGGAGAGTTGTTCTGAATTTCCAGAATTTCCTAGAAATCAGTGGAAATGCATAAAGGAACATCCCTGACCATGTGAATGAGAATGCATCTGATTTCCAAGCCTGAATGCAAATATTCCTACTGCAAAATGTGTCTGTTTTCAAAGAAAGTGAACAGATCTAGTTGAGGTGTTCCCCACAAGTGGATCAATTCCTGGATGACCACATCATTCAATTTCCATTTCTGCAGGTCTGTCTTGTTCCTAACTCAGATCGTTCGCCACTACACTTTGCTCTGAAGCAAAAGATGCTTCAAGGGTTAAACAATTCTGAAGAGATACTTCCCAAGCCATCCTTGTTCTTCCACACTGCATCTACCACACTGTGATGTCTGTAATCACCTGCAGATTTCATGGGACCACAGATGAAGAGATTTTACAACACGAATCACAGTATCTCTCTCTCTGACATTTTTGTGTGTTGGTCCATCTGAAGAGCTCCACGTCTTACCTTTTACCTCCATAGAAGTTGCTCAAAACTAACAGTGGTTCTAGACACAGTAACTGCACAATCATCCACACTTTTAAAAGCATATTTCAACACATGAACAGATTATTAATGATAGGATGCAGAGAGGAGAGCTACCTCTGAAGGAAGTGCGGCAGAGTATTCCCTTAAGTTGTCTACACAAATAAAAACAGATATCCACATATATGCGCTTGACAGTTAAGAAAGAATAGCTATGTAAAATCTTACCATAACCATACATGTCTTTCTCTTCTACATGCTGCAGTATTCATATGGGAGTTTGTGTCCAGCTAACTCATATGTCCAGACAATATACAAAAGACTACATGCTACTGTTAGGTACACACAACTATTCAATGTCCTTCTATTCACATGCTGCAGTACTCATCACATATGAGAGAATGCCAAAGCTCATGCTTGGGGAAAGCTGGGGAGGAGGAGCAGCAGAAGCTTTTTCTACAAAAACATGTAGAGCAGCCCTAGCAAAAGCAGTCCAGGATTTGAAGATATCTAGTTTACAATGTTTGGTGAAGGTATGAACAAAGGACCAGGTAACTGCCTCCAGGATAGAGCAAGTGTCCAAGCCTTTAAAAAGGCCCCAAAAGAGGAAACGTACTCTAGTGGAGTGTGCCCTCACTAGAGAAGAAAGGCTCTTACTGTTGGCTGAGTAAAAGAAAGAGACAGCTTTAGAAATCCAAGAAGATGTAGCTTACTTGGAAACTGGTTGACCCAGGACCCTTGGGTGGTACACAAATGGGCATTCAGACTTTCAGAAATGTTTGGTTTTATCCCGGTAGTATCCGAGTTGTCTGTGCACATCCAAAGAGTGCAGGATTCTCTCACTTTGACATTGGGGGGGGAAGGAAAAAAAAGGTGGAAGGATTGCTAAACTGGTTAAGAGGTAACTCATTGACCACCTTGGGCATAAAGGAAGGGTTGGTACACAAGGAAACCCTGTCCCTGTGGAAAACTGTGAAGGAGGGATTAAACATCAAAGGCTGCAGCTCAGAAAACCTTCTAGTAGATGTAACTGCCATGAGAAAAACTATTTTCCATGTGCAATGTCGCAGGGAAGAGGAGCTTGCTGGCTCAAAAGCTGCCAATGTATGTGTCTCTAAAACAAAGCTGAGATTCCAAGGAGGAGGAACTGGCTTCCTTGGTGGTCTAAGGAAAAGTTTCACCTCTAACCTCAAGGCAAGAGGGGGGTACATAGGCAGACAAGCTGAGATAGCCGAAAGGTGAGTCTTCACTGAAGAGTTGGATAGGCCACCTTTAAACAGTTCACACAGACAGAACAAAACCACCAGGACATCCACAAAACAGTGGCTGTAGATCCTTCTTGCGGCACTAGATGGAAAACCTTTTCCATTTGGAAACACAGGATTTTCTAGTAGTGGATTTTCTGGAATCATGCATAACTTGAAGCACGTCCTCTGAAAATAGGTGTCTAAAGGGAATCAAAATCTTACCACCCACAGAGCCAAGGTTCAGAATTGACAGTTACGGATGCATCCGAGTTCCCTTGTCCTGTGTGTAGCTCCATCCTGTAGGGTAACTTATGATGACTACCCCGGATAGGTGCAGGAGAAGGGGAAATCAGTGTTGCCTTGGCCAAAAGGAAGTCACCAGCAAGACTTTTTGGTTGATCCTGCTGAATCTTCTTTGGAGGAGAGGTAAGGGGGGAATGCATATAGAAACATCCCCTTCCAAGAAAATGATAGAACATCCACCTTCCAGGACAGGGGGATGTGGAACCCTGGTATAAAATTTTGGAAGCTGTATGTTCATGGGGGAGGCAGGCAAAGAGAGCTACCCTAGGTGTACTCAAACAATGGATCAGGTCCAGAAACACATCCTTGCGTAATATTCATTCATAAGACCGAGTCATGAACCTGCTTAACATGTCTGCCACCACACTGTGAGCCAAGGGAAGGTAAACTTCCTAAAGGGAGACTTGGCTTTGAAGGGCCAACTCCCAAGCATACAAGGCCAGTCTGCATAGGAGGTAAGACTTCATTCCCCCCGCCTGTTGACGTACCACATAACAGTGGTGTTGTCTGTGAACCATCTCAGCACCCCTGGAATAAGCTTGGGTTTGAAGATTTTCAAGGTAAAAATCCGGGCTCTCACTTTCTTTTAAGGTGATATGTCCCTTTGCCTGTGTGGGAACCACACACCCCTGACCCTTCACGATTGTAGAGTTGCGTCCCAGCCTGTGTCTGAAGCGTCCGTGAATAACTCTAGGGAAGGGAGGGGGGTGCAGGGGAGGCCAGGGTTTTTGGTTACCTGAAGTATCCATCAATCCAACTCCTTTTTTTATGTATGGTAGGAATGGAATCATGAAATCCAGGGGGGTGGGAGTGTTGCAACCAAAGAGCCTTTAGAAACCACTGAATTTTTCTCATGTGCAGTTTGACCTAGGGGAGCATGGGGATAGTAGATGCCATGAACCCCAGAAGGTGTAGGATGTCCTTGGTAGTCACAGAGGGGAGGGGTAAAATGCTCTGGAAGTAAGAGGTGAGGAACAGCAATTTTTCCATGGGTAGGGAAGCTAGCATCTTGTTTGTTTGGATCCTGCAACCCAGAAAAATGTGGTCTTGTGAAGGGGTCAGAGAGGACCCCTGAAGTAGGTCTGGTGACTGGGCTTGGATAAGGAGATCCTCTAAATAAGGGAACTTCTGAATTCCCTGCAGTATGCAAAATGCTATGACAGGAGCAAAGCATTTTGTGAAGACACTTGATGCTGTAGAAAGACCAAAGGGCAAAGGGAAGAACTGAAAATGAAAGGAAGCAACATAAAACGTAGAAACTTCCTGAACTGAGGGTGAATGGGGATGTGAAGATAAGCATCTCTGCTGTCCAATGACACCATGAAAGCTTGGGGAAGAATTAGAGGAAGGAGAGAGGGCAAAGTCAGCATCTGAAAGGATGGGACTTTCAGAAAGATGTTTAGGTGGGAAAGGTCCAGAATTGGTCTCCAGGGGCCATCCTTCCTTGGAACCAAAAACATCCTGGAGTAGAAACCTTTCCCTTGTTGAGCAGAAGGGACATCCTTGAACAGTTCCCTGAGAAAGAAGATCTGAAATTACCTGAGGGAAAAGGGCCACTTGGTACTTTGGTGGTTGTGGAATGTCTCTGAAGGCGTGATAAGTTTCCTAAACCATGAAGTATTTTCTCTGGATGATGGCGAGGACCCAAGAGTCCTGGATGATCCAATTCCAAGTTGCGCGAAAGAGAGAAAGACAGAGGGACAGGGGAGTGGATGGCCCTGGTGGCAGGTAGTCATAGGCTACCAGGTTTGGATTGGGACTGAAAGGGCTTTTTCTGAACAGGAGTGGATGAGGTATGTTTGGAAGTAACTGGTTTCCTAGGTCCTCTTTTGCTTTAAGAGGAATGGGGCATGACAGTTTTCCTAATAAAGGCCATCTTTGTAGGACAGTTCCTTTGGAACCTGGGAACAAGAGAAACCAAGATACGTTTCAGAACCTGCAGCTCCTTACTTTTCTCCTGTAAGGATTTCAATAGTTCTGCAGCCTAGCTACCAAACAAAGTTATGGTACCCAGTGGGGCATCCATGAGCTTGGCCTTAAGGTCATCAGACAGGGGTTGTAACCTGAGTCAAGAATATCTCCTTAAAACTGACCCACAGGCCACTGCTCTAGCAGAGGCATCTGCTGCATCATAACTGCACTTGATGGAATGCCTCATAACCTGTACAGAGAAGTAGAGAATGGCAGCTAATTTTGCCTTGATAGGAGAATCTGGAATCTCAGAAAGAAGATTCTCTGCATCAGCAAGGAGACCCAGAGAGTATATGGCCATGTGAGTCTGGCAATTAATTGCCCTAAAGTCCAGGGTAGCAGAGGCGTAAACCTTTTTCCCCAGTCTCTCCATAACCTTGCTTCTGTTTGTCAGAGGGCAGTAAGGAAGTAGAGGGCAATAACTTGAAGGCCTTGTCAGTTGGGACAGAAATGGTAGCTGGGTCTGCAGATCATAGGAGGTTACTAGACTACTGGCCCTGAGGCCCTTATAAGCCTAGCCAAGAGTGTAGCCCATGTTTAGACAAGTCAGCACCTACAGCCCCTGTCCAGCAGGGACACAGGTGGAATCCCAGGAGTGTATTTTCTGTTTCCCATCCAGTTATTCAGGTTGCGCTTAAAAATGGATAATGAGGTATTCTGGTTGAGGTGGAGAGGGAGTAGTCTATTCCACAAATGGAGGAGTCTCTGGGACACAAATCTGTCCCACCAAGTCCTACTGATGTTACAGACCAGGTTGAGGTCGCACGTGCGGGTTACTTGAGTGAAGTTTGACCTGCGGATATGCAGTAGTCCCATTAAGGCAGGGTCTGAGATTGCTTTGTATGCCAGTAGAGTTCACCTCTGAGGAGTCTGTATGAGATTGAGTAGAGGAATAGGGCTTTTAGCCCATCTATGTAGGGCAGATGTTTGAGCCCCTGGATTCTCCTGGTGAGGAACCTCTGTGGTCTCTCCAGCTGCTGCATGTGCTTTGTAAGAGACATGTCAAAAGGGGCATTGTATTCAATAATGGGTGTTATAAGGGAAGAATACAGGGATGTTCCTGGATGAGATAACTTTCTTAATAAGAAGGACCATGCAGAAAGCTTTCCATACAACAGAGGCGATATGGTGGTCATAAGTCAGTTTGCCATCAACCTGGGTGCCCAAGTCCCTACCGACTGATTGCGTGCTTAGGATCTTGTTATTAATGTGATAATCTGTGGGAACGTCACTCTCTCCAAAGGGGATGGTGATGCATTTTTTGGCACTCAGTTTGAGGCTATGTTTCTGGCACCAGTCATTTGTTTGGGTGAGACCCTCTTGGAGGATGTCCACATCACTAGGGGAGCTGACAGTGCCCAGCTTGCAGTCAACTGCAAACTTGGTCAGCCACAGCCCACTGGTTTTGGCCTGCACCTCAGAAAAGTATATCCCAAACAACAGAGGACCCAAGAATGATCCCTGGGGTACACGGGTCTACATTACAAGATCGAAACAAAAAAAGAGTGTACACACTTTAATCAAACACTAATGCTTGAAACCAGAAAATATCGAACGCATGGAACAGCTCACTGCTCCAAAAAAAAAAAATCCAGAGGCAAAATAAAGTGGGGGCTTTGCCCCCTCCACACCCCCCTACTTAAATACACCAACTCTGAGATCGCACCACAGTGGAGGAAACTGCAAAGTCCCGACAATGGCCCAGTGATTTTTTTCCCTGGGAAAAAAACAAATTGCTGTTCCATTCATTCGATATTTTCTGGTTTTGACCATTAGTGTTTGATTAGTGTTCGCTCTTTTTGTGTTTCGATCATGTAATATAGACCCAGGTACACCACTAATTACAGGTCTACTGCTTGAGGTGGCTTCCCCAAAACACCAATTTCATTACTGAATGCAAATTACAAAATATTCATTGCAATCTATACCTCTAGAATAAAACAATATCTTCCAATGTTGATGAACAATGACCAGACTGGGTTTATAATGAACAGGAACACATCTATGATAATATCTATAGAATACTAACAATAACTGATTATACTAATAATTCAAAAAAAGAACTAACTTTGGTTAATCTGGTTATCAATAGTGGATTTGATTCAGTTAATTGGGAGTACTTACTACTAGTATTGGAGGAATGTAATTTTTCAATTTCTTACAATCAAACTTCTCTATAAAAACTCCTTTGCATACATTAAGACAGGTTAATATACTTCCCAATCAATCATGATTACTAAAGGTACTAAAAACAGGATTGTCCCTCGTCTCCACTGCTTTTTGCTCTAGTTATGGAACCTTTTGCAAATTATACAAGATCAAATAAAAACATCAAATGTATACTAATAAATAATGATTTCATCCCCAAAATAAAATTACTGCAGATGCTATCCTATTAACGATGACTGACTGCAATTCTTCTCTTATTGCAGTATTCCAAACAATATAAATATTCCAGTAGTAGTCGGGACTTTATTTTAATGAGAAGACTAAAATACTACTTGTTAATTATAATATAAAGTACAGTTGTGTACCTACCATAAATGTAGATGTTCCGAGTGTATTCACTGTTGCAGTCATTACAATTGGGTTATCCTGCTGGCAGGCTACCCGCAGTCGGCCCGAGTTCCAAAGTCTAGGTCTGGCGTCGGTTGCTGTTGCCTCCTCCCTGACGTTAGTGCGCCAGGGGTATAAAAGAAGCAGCCGACGCCATTTTCTTCAGTTTTTCTTGCCCCAGATGTCAGGTGCCCCCAAAAACCAACTTTTCCTTCATCTACAAGCAAATACACCACATAGGTTGTATAGAATAGAGAAGTACAGATCAAGTCCCAGCAAGGAAAAGGGGGATGGTGGGAGGGTAACCTGGACTGCAACAGTGAATACGCTCGAACATCTACATTTATGGTAGGTACACAACTGTACTATGTTCATCGTGTTTCACTGTTGCAGTCATTACAATTGGGTTGAATCCCAAAGCTAAGGTTGGGAGGCTGGTGCTAAATAGGATTAGGAGAGGCTATCAGGCCCTGCAGAACTGCAGTGGCAAAGCCTGCCCTGGATTTAGAGTAGAGAGTTAAGTGACAGTGCTTTGTAAAAATATGCACTGAACTCCAAGCTGCAGCCTCTAAGATGTCTTTGGTTGGTACTCCTCTGAGGAAGGCTGCTGAAGTGGCTGCTGCTCTGGTTGAATGTGGCCGAATGCCCTTCGGCACTGATTTGCCATGCTGTGAATAGCACAAACTAATGCAGTGGCCTATCCACTTTGAAATAGCCTGTTTTGAGATAGGCTTTCCTTGTGATCCTGCAGCATATGCCACTAGAAGTTTAGTCTTTCTGAAAGCTATGGTTCTGTCCAATTAGAAGCGTAGCTGCCTGTGAATCTCCAAAGAATGCAGAAGTCTCTCACCCTTATTCTGTGGGTTTGGCTAAAAGGTAGGCAAATGAATTGTTTGGTTAAGGGCCACAGTGGACACTACCTTAGGCATAAATGTAGGGTTTGTCCTCAGAGAAACCCTGTCAGGATGGAAAATGATAAAAGGTTCCACAGTCATGAGTGCCTATAACTCTGACACTCGTCTAGCAGAGGTTATTGCTAGGAGCAGAGCTGTTTTCCAGGATAAGAATTTTATATCAGCTGCAGAGGCTGGCTCAAACGGAGGCAGTGCGAGTTTTTCCAAGACATAGTTGAGGTCCCATACAGGTATTGGTGCTCTCCTTGGAGGTCTTATGTTTTTGGCCCCTCTGAGGTACTGCCTTAGTAATGGATGCGAAAAAATAGGTGATTCTGTACTGTAATGAGCTGAAATGGCAGAGGCATGAAGTTTAATTGATGAAAAGGAAAGGCCTTTACCCAGCATCTCAGTTAAGTATTGCAAAATCTGAGGAATATTTGGAACAATCGTGTCAATACCTTGTGCCTGGTTCCAAACACAGAATCTCTTCCATTTTTCTGCATAAGATTTTCTGGTGCTAGGCCTCCTGGCCTCCAAAATAACATCCATCACTGCTTTAGAGAGAAGTGTGTCTTGAATGGCTACATTATCCGCCATGCTGCCAGGTTTAAGGTCCTGAGCTGGCTGTGCAGTATCTGTCTTGTTGGGTCAATAAGTGAGTAATTTGAGGTAATGTCCAAGCTGGGCATTGAGACAAGCTCTTTAGGATTGGGTGCCAGTGCTGGCGGGGCCAGTCTGGGGCAATCAGTATCATTTTTGGCTTCTCTCGTCTGACCTTGAGGAGTACCCTTGGGGAGGAGAGGCAGAGGAGGAAAGGCATATACTGTTAGGTTGTTCCTGCTGAAAGATAGAGCATCCACTTTCCATGCTTGCTTGTGATAAGTCCTTGTGCAGAATCTCTGTAGTTGGCAGTTGTGAGGGGAGGCAAATAGATCTATGTCCGGGCATCCCCAGTTCTTTGTTATCATGCTGAAGACTTGTGGATCCAATTTCCACTTGTGGGGATCCATTAGGTTTCTGCTTAGTTCGTCTGCCAGAGTATTTATCCTTCCTGGCAGGAATTGTGCTTGCAGATGTACTTGGTAAGTCAATGCTGTGTCCCACAAGTTCATGGCTAGTCTGCAGAGGGGGTAGGAATCTGTGCCCGCCTGCTTGTTTATGTACCACATGACTGCAGTATTGTCCGTCTTTATCAGTAGTTGTCCTGGATGAAGTACATCCTTGAATGCTGTCAGGGCATTCTGAACAGCTAGCATCTCGTTTTGATTGATATGTAGATGCATTTGACTTGCGGACCATGTGCCCTGAATACATCTTCCTGCCATATGGGCCCCCCAGGCATAATCTGATGCATCTGTTTTCAATGTCTGCCTGGCTGTGGGTAAGGTGAATGGCTGTCCCTTGTTGAGGTGACAGGCTTTAGCCCACCATCGAAACTCCTGTTGCAGGCAGGGAATAAGGGTAATTATTGTTTCCAGGCTGTGGCAATGTTGAGTCCAAACACTTTTTAGATACCACTGAAGTTTCCTCATATGCAGTCTTGCATATGGAATTAGCAGAATGCAGGATGCCATGAAGCCCAAAGCCTGCAGAATTTTTCTTGCAGATAACTGGATCTTTGTTGCCAACATTTTGAAATAAGTAGTCAGCTGTCTGTGTTTATCTGGCCTGAGATAAGCCATCTGGGCAGTTGTATTTAAGCTTGCACCCAGGAATATTATCTCTTGAGAGGGTACGAGTTTTGATTTGTTTTCGTTTACTGTGTACCCTAGACCTGTTAGTAACCTTTTTACAAACACTAGATGCTGTAGTAGAGGGTCCTTGTTCTCTGCTTGAATAATGCAGTCATCCAAGTAAGGATATATTTGTATTCCTCTTTGTCTGCAAAATGCAATCACTGGTGCCAGGCATTTTGTGAAGACCCTGGGCGCAGTAGATAAGCCAAAGGGCAGTGCAGGGAATTGGTAGCGCATTGAGCCAGCTATAAATCTGAGGTATCTTCTGCATGACTGTCTGATTGGGACATGCAGGTATGCCTCTTTTAGGTCTACAGTCACAAGCCAAGCCTTCTTGCCCAGCATGGGCTGAAGCTGCTGCAGAGTTAACATTTTGAATTTTGGAATATCCAGGAATGTGTTTAGGATAGACAGGTCCAGTTATTGGTCTCCAGGGCTTTGTCCTTTCTGGGTACCAAGAATAGCCTTGAGTAAAATCCTAGACCCTGCTCTTGCTGTGGTACTTGCTGAATGGCTCTCATATCCATGAGGGATGAAACTTGTTTTTGTGCCTCCGCCCATTGATTGCGTGGCAGGTCTGGCATACTGTTTGGCCTTGGCAGGGTGTGAAAGTAGAACCTGTAGCCTTGAGATACGATATTTAAGACCCATTTGTCCTGGGTGATCATGTGCCAATTTTGTGAAAAAAGTGCTAGTTTCCCCCCCAAAGGAGCTGCCAGAAGATAAGTGCTTGGTGCTGGCAGGGGAAAGTCATTGAGAATGTTTCCTGTATGGCTGCGATTTTTCCTCTCCGTTTTTGGAGGTAGAAGCACCCCATTGTTTTGGAGGTAGAAGCATCCCATTGTTTAGGCCTGTATGAGCCTTGAGACTGTGATCTGCCTCTGGGGCGTCTGTATCTGCCTCTTTGTGGCCTGTCAGACACTGGAAAGGACCAATTCTCTGTAGGCCAGTTCCTGCTAAATCTGGGAGGCTGTACCTGTAAGAAATCCTTCACTGTTTGCATAGATTTAGCTTTGTCTTCCATTTTCTTCAACACTTCTTCTGCTTTAACACCAAACAAGGTATCATGTTGTAATGGAGCATCTAATAGTTTTGCTTTAACATGATCAGGCAGATTCTGTTCTTTTAACCAAGCATGCCTCCTAATGACAGAACATGCAACTGCGGCCCTACAGGAGGCCTCAAGAAAATCAAAACCACACTGCAAAGTATGCTTTCCCACTTGTTCAGCTGCATGCAATAAATCCTGCATTTCTTTGTTTTCTGCACATTCTGAATTTGTCAACATTTTCTGTTTAAGCAGTGACATAAGATACTGCTGATATTTAAGCATATGAAACTGACAATTTAAAGCTCTTACAGCCACGGTAGCAGAAGTATAAATCTTTCCCCCCCCCATCTGTCCAGGGCACTTGAATCCTTATCAGAACGGATAGGGTTTTTTGTAGTGGAAGCCTTGACCCCCTTGGGACCCTGAGAAATAGTTTCTGGGTCAGCAGCAAGGTTTTTGTAAAGAAATTTATGTGAATCCGGAACCCTGTAGTATCTGTCTGGCTTAACAGGAGCTGATGGTAAAGAGTCAGGAGATAGACCGGACTCTGAAAATACATAATCTACAATGTCTAAAACAGGAGGGACAGCAAGGGGCCTGTGCTGAGGTAATAAAAGTAAGTCTCTGAGCCTTTTCTTGGATTCTGAATAATCTTGGCTCTCCCAGTGGAAATGCTCCCTCATAGTATGCAAGGTCTCCCTAAAAGAATAATCCTCAGGAGGAGAGGCTGAAGAGATAGATTCTTCAGCATCAGAATCCTCATAGGGAGGAAGGGAATATTCCTTTTCAGAAGAGGAATCAGAGGAAATGGAAACCTGATCTGAAGATTCATATTCTATCTCTTGCCTAGGCCTCTTATCAGGAGGGGGATGGGAACCCCTGATCAAAGTAATTAGGTCTTTGGCCATTTTAAGCATCTGTTTTTTTAGGCATGGAGGCCTGTCCAGGAGAATGCTGTACTTGTTTCTTTGTCTTTAGAGCTGTTTTAGTCTTTGCCTTTGAAGCTGAAGTTGGCTTTACATATAACTGTGTAGGCCTGAAAATACCATCAGAGGCCGATGCCTGCTCAGCGGCTCCGGACCCATCTGAGGGAATAGTTTCCGAGTGTCCAATACCTTGAGTTTCCAGCAGCCTAGTCGGCTCCATGTGAGAGTCGGAAGCGGCCTATGGCTCTGAGGTAGCGGGCGATCAGGGACTGCGAAAGCGCCTCACTGAGAACCGGCGAAAGACCTAGCGGAAGCCTCATCGGTTTTGGACCTTGGATGCCTGTCCTTTTCGTTGCGCTTTTTATAAACTCTGGTAGTCGGCTGTTCCAACGGCATTATATAATTGAATCTTCTGCCAAAGTAATGAAATGCAAAATCGTACCGACGCTTAATAGTGCGTTGGGTAAATCTAGCACAAAACCGACAACTAGCAACGTCGTGGTCAGGGCCTAGGCAAAGAATACAGTAAGAATGAAAATCCTTATGAGGTATTTGCTTCCCACAAGAAATACAATTATTAACTTTTTCTGACATCGGTCTGGAGCAAGAAAAAAGTTTCCCCAATGGGGTACTTAGCTTTAGTGAAGACTTCTGATCTGAAATTCGAATTTGAAAATCTAAGGAGTCGACCGACCGGCACTTGTGAACTGCTTCTGTTTCGGGCACCGCAAGGCAAGAAATACTGAAGAAAATGGCGTCAGCTGCATCTTTTATACCCCTGGCGCATTGACGTCAGGGAGGAGGCGACAGCAACAGACGCCGGACCTAGACTTTGGAACTCGGGCCGACTGCGGGTAGCCTGCCAACAGGATAACCCAATTGTAATGACTGCAACAATGAAACACGATGAACATCAGATAAATTACATAAATACACTGTGAAAGATGGTAAAATCACTTAGTTAGGAATAACCTTGTCTGATGATACTAAAGATATAACAACTCTTAATTACTTTGCTATGTGATATTGATACTTATGTAGAGATAGGTTTTGGATCATTCATGAAAATCATTAACAAAGTATATGATGACATTTATGATCTATTGATGTGCAGGCAAGTCACCAAGAAGCTATATGATTTTTTTCTGGTTGAATTTCCCATAATACCATGTATTAAGGGCCTTCCCAAAATACTTAAAAATGTTTTTCCCCTCCCCATGAGACCTATTGTAGCAGGTGAGGGCTGGGTGACTGAAAGGATATCACAATACCTAGAGAGCGTACTAGGACCTATTGTTCGTAACATTCCGAGCATCTTAAAAGATAGCTACAAGCTAATCTATGATATATCAACCATCAAGGATAAATTTAAAGATACTTCTTACTTAATGGTAACTTTAGATGTAAGGAATTTATTTACAGCAATCCCCAATGACTACGGCATAGAAGCCGTTAGGAGTATGCTATCAATAACAGAAGGGGTAACGAATGAACAAGGGATATTGGTATGTACTTTATTGGATACCATCCTCAAAAATAATGTGTTTATATATCGTGATAAACTTTATGCACAAAAGTGGGGGGTAGCAATGGGCACCCCCTGTGCCAACTCTTACGCAAATTTAGTGGTACATTATTGGGAGAGGGAGTTTTATTTAGTAGCACATACTACCAACAAGTGCTACTATATAAAAGATTTGTTGATGACATACTACTATTTTGGAAAGGAACTGAGATGGATCTCTTAGAGTTTATCAGTTTCTTGGAGCCGACTACTGATTTTTTGAGATTTACCTCAGAAATCTCTGCAAGAGAAGTATGTTTCTTGGATGTTAAAATAACCAGGATGATGGATGGTGGTCTCTCCACGAGTCTATACAGAAAACCTTGTTGGAAGAATACACTTTTATGTTATAGTAGCATGCACCCCAGACATGTCTTTCCTAATGTGGTAAAAGGACAGTTTGTCAGAATATATAGGTTATGTAAAGAGAATCCTGACCTACAGAGGCAGCTTGATGATCTACACACCCTGTTTTTAGACAGGGGGTATAATGATTCTATGATAAATAAAATTAGATGCTCCATTATGGATAATATAAATGAGAATACTAAAATCACCATGAATCATGCGAATAATAGATCGAGAGGGAGTTATGATATTATAACCCCATTTATTACGAGATATACTAATGACAATAGGAAAGTGGTGGACATAATAAGCAAACATTGGAGTGTACTCACCATAGATGCTAAAACGTTGAATATAGTGGGACATAAACCAAGATTCAACTATAGAAATAGTAAGAATTTAAAAAGACTATTTTGTAAGGAACACACAAAAGATAGAACCAATAGATTAAGTATAAATAAAATGGGTACTTTTTGCTGTATGAGATGTAATATGTGTAGATATACAACATTCGAACAACATTTTGTTCACCCTACCATGATGTTTGAGTTTAAACCTAAGTTTTATGCTACATGTGATAGTAAGAATTTAATTTATTTTGCCACATGCACAAAATGTACAGGGTTTTATGTGGGCATGACAGCGAGGAAGTTAAAAGACAGAATATATAATCATATATATGATATCAGGAAAATGAACAACCAGAACGCGTTGGCCAGACATGTTAGTTCAAATGTAGGTCATACTTTTAGGTTCAGGGTGTTACAGATGATATTGCAGAATAAACGAGGGAGTAGTAACCTGAACCACTTAGAATCAGTTGAGCTTGAATGGATCTTTACAATGAGAGCACATGTAGAACCAGGGCTCAACCAGTCTATTAGCATTAAACCAATACTGGATGCACGTATTTAGATGTATTTTTGGATTCAATCATATATATTTATATATCTCTATATTGTATTTTTATATTATATACTATATATACTATTAATATTTCTTCCATTAATGTTTTAAGAGGTAATGAATTATAAGTGCTGGACATGCCTAAGGACCCAAATTTATACCCTGGGTTTAGATGTACGTTCAGTACACGCATTTTAATAAATAGTGTTTTGATATATTTTACATTTTATATTTTTTACATCGGATAGTGTAATATGATGTTGCAAATTGTGTTTTGTTTAAACTATTAATTTTTAGTTAATCATCACTTTATATTACTTATCATATTGTATTTTTTGTATTCAGGATACACATACAAACATTTCATTATATATGATTCACTTTATATCTGGCTTTCAACTAGGAGCTGGTTGCCTTGAAATATTGCTTGCTCAATCAATCAATTATTGAATTCAATTATTGAATCCATTATTCAATTATTTGGTTGTGCAGTTAGTATTTAAGAACTGCTTGAAAATGCGTTTGTGAAATCTGAAGAAGCATGCCTGTGTAGCATGTGAAAGCGCTTACTTTATCTTATTTTGTTTTACTTCGACATTAAATACTGGTTTTATAACATCGTGGTGGTTGTGTCCAGTTTTGGTTTTGATACTTTTCTCATTGGGAATTACAACCTTCAGACGATAGCAGCACTTATTTTTCTTTTTCTTTAACTCTTAATTACTATAAGACAAACTCTTAATAAATGGAATATTTTTTTTTTCACTATGGAAGAGAGACTCTCCTTAACTAACTTAACTAAAATGATTATATAATACAATCTTTATCCCTCCCACTCCCCAAAAAATATGAGAGTATAATACATTGTTTGAGATTTTTATGGTTTCGCCTAGACTGGCTTTAAACCATCACATTAGATATTGGCCATTGGATGGCATTGATCTTCCAGACTTAGAATTATATTCCTTATCCTCAATTGTTAAGACAATAATTCCTTGGTTAAGTAACAATTACAATGCCAAATGGAAAGATATTCAGGAGGTATTTGGTGAAAATCCAGTAATTTAACAAAATCATATTGTACTAAAATAGCTACTAATAAATGTCATTGGTTAGTAAAAGACTTATATAGAAAACAAAAACAAACCAGTTAACTCTTATTAATACGGTAACATCCTCCTTCAAAAATTTCATTTTCAGGAAGCCTGAATTTTATAAAGCATGGGTTTTCTTTGTACTTCCAATTGCCTACACTCAAAATAGCATTAATACATTTAATTTAACAATGACTACATTTAAAGTCAAAAACCTGTTATACTGGTATTAATTACTAGACAATGGGAAGTTACAAAATGTTGACCATATCATTAATAAGTTTGAGTTAAGCAAAGATATGTGGCAGAAAATCAAAACTGTAGACAATTAGTTGAACACAAGATTAATCTAATACAACCAATAGTTAGAAATCCTTTCTCCACATTCATTGATTTACTCATTGTTCTAATGCATCACACTAAAATTGGAAAGGGACGTCTACCTAAAATATATAAAGTGCTTAAGAAAACAACAGTGTGTCACAGAGAAAGCTATTGAGATTATTTTGTTAGCTCCCCAAGTGAAAATGATAAAACATACTCCAATCTTCAAAACAAACTACTTCATCACAAAGGTAGAAGATATTCTCTTGAGAGTTCTTACCTAGAACCTTTATCTCACCACATAAAGTTGAACTGATGTATAATAAAGACATATTATGCTGTAGATGTAAACTAAATGCAAAAGCTGACAGGCAACATATGTTTTATGACTATAAAACTTAAAACATATTGGGATAATATAAATTCTTTCGCACAGTCTTGTTTTTAATGATACATTTATGCTGACCAAATTTCTTATTTACAACACTTATTCCCATTTCTGTCACGAAAATAAAATACCCTCTTGTATGGAGTTGTCTTAACACTAGTAAGAAAAGTCATCACCAAGAACTGGAAGAATCATACTACTACTATGAAGGAATCTGTACACTTGGCGACTGAAGTTGATCATCTTGAACTTATCACGATCAAGACAAGAACATCTAGAATCACCTCTTTATATAACATATGGTTGATAAAATAAAATAGCTACTTTAAACGAACTTTAAACTACTCTTAGCACATTTTTTTTCTGTTTAAAAAGCTTTGTTTTATAGCAGACACTATTTTAAACAGTTATTTTAGTCATTATTGTTCTTTTAAATATGTGTGCGTGTGTTTTATAATATTTCCATTATCGTGTATTAATGTTTTGTTAAAACTGTCAATAAAAACAACTGAAAAGAAAGAAGGGCTTGGACATGCCATCGAATCTTGTTGCATCATCAGTGGGTATATAATACTTTTTGGGTGTGAGCAGGTTTCTGAGGCTTCTGCAATTTTGCTAAGCATGAGGCTCTTGAGACACTAATTCAACAAACAGGTATTCAGGGAAACTAATCTGGCTCTAACAGTTCTAGGGAGGAAAGATGGAAAAATTTTACAGTTATGGTAATCATGCTCAGTCCCTAAGAAAAACAGAATGCAGGCCTTTGTAAGAAACCTGCCTTCTCTCTCTCAGCTGACATGAAAAAATGTTTATAAAAAAGGGAAGGCAAAAAAGGCTCCCCAACGAACCACTTATCTGGCCAAGCTTAGGCAGTGGTAATGGCACAACGCAGTACTCACACTGACGTTAGAGAAGCTTTTGTGTTCAGAATTACGGAAAGATAGCCTGGAGATCTTAAACCTATACGCCCACTTATGTACTCCAAATTCTGTGGGCTGAGGTAATATGTGAGATGTATAGTGCGTCAAGAAGCTTTTATACTTTGGTACACCAACTGGATTTCAAGTTGCCCCTTTGGGATAAAATACTATACTGTAAAAAAAAAAAAAGGATGGCATCATCCACTTATTTCCAAAAGAATACATCACTCATCCTGGAAAGAGTTTCAGAAAAGGAAAACTCCTCCAAGGGAAATGGGTAGGACCAACATTCATAGACTGTTAATAGACTCATGACCCAAGGGGATTTTCTAAGCCTTGCCAAGTACACCTGAAAGAATAATGATGTCCTACATCCAAATAAGACACTGAAGGCCAGGCATTTATAAGCTACCTTTGTCCATAAAGGACATGGGGTGCTAGGCTTAGTGTAAATTTCCTACTCCCCATTCACCTGATAGGCTGTGCTTAAACTGGGTAATAGAGGAACTCAGCTTCACATGGATGGGATGCCTGTTCCATAGGAGGGGCAGTCTTTGGGACACATCTGTCTCTCCAGCATGCTCTGTCTATGTCACAGACAAAACTCTGGTCCTTAGACCTTGCATTTCTGGTACTCTGTCTTACGAATACGTAGGAGATTCATAAGTGTGGGGTTTGTAGATGCCTTGTAAGCCAGGCATAGATCAACACTCAGCAATCTACAGGAGACTGAGAAAAAGGAAAGGGTTTTAAGGCACTCTACATAAGGTAAGATAGTTATGCCTTGTATTCATTTTGTAAGGAATCTTTAAGGTTGCTCTAGCTGCTGCATGTGTCTACTGTCTAAGTGCATACATACCCAGATGCCTGACTAATGAGTCGACTCTTAGGGGTGTATTATCAAAATGGTAATTAGCCAGGATGGTTGATTTCACAAAGGGTACAATTACCCATTTCTTAGCACTGAGTTTAAGACAATGGCTTCGGCATATTTATGAGTCAGGGATAGACCTTCTTGAAGGATGCTTGTATCTGCAAGGGAGCTGATGAAAACCCCCAGCTTGCAATCAGCTGCAAATTTAGTCAGCCATAAACCCAGCATTTGCTTCCATTTCAGAGAAAAAGAAGCAGGCCCAGTACTGAGCCCTGAGGGACATCGCTAGTGACTGGCCTCTTGGTGGAGGTGGCCTCAACTATTCTGACCTCCTGGGTCCTATCAGTGAGCCAGCTGGCTATCCATCGGGTGATGAAAGGGTTTATACCTAAATTAGTGAGCTTGTCTATAATGCCTAAGTGGGGTACTGTATCAGAAGCCTTGGCAAATTTGAGGTAAGCTGTGTGCACAGTCAACTTTATCCACTGCTTTGGTGACCCCCTCAAAAAATCCACCAGATTTAACAGGCATGAAATAGAAGTTATGTTCTTACCATAACGTTCCATGTTAGTTGTCTTCTTCTCGCCTTCTTCTTGCTGGATGGGTTCGGAGCCGACCTCGGCTCCGACTCGGCCACTCTAAAAGCTCGAGAGTTGGTTCCACCGGCTCGAGGCTCCCCTTATATCCCACAATGCTAGGCGAGAGTTACCTCAGATCTCATTTGTAAGCTAACCCCAGCTTATAATAGTAACAGAATCATTCTAAAACAGAGTCCACCTCTAAAAACAGGAAGAAGAAGGGTGACCTACATCCTGATCCACGAAATATGCACAACAGCATATGCCTAAGAAAGAGGTGGTAGAAAGAGAGGTCACGATCACAACTCCTCTAGGTCTGTCCAGGCCAGGGGAAGGAGGGTGGGGCCTAAGAAGAAGGCGAGAAGAAGACAACTAACATGGAACGTTATGGTAAGAACATAACTTCTATATGTTAAGTTGTCTATCTACTTCATTCTTGCTGGATGGGACCGTCCCTAGCACCTTGTCCCGGGTGGCCTAACGGAACAGACTCCTGAGAACAGTGGAACCAAAATTAGCTCTATGCCTAGAAGCTAAATCCAACTTATAATGAGAAATAAAAGTGTGAGGAGTAGCCCAAGTAGCCGCTGCACAAATGGTGTCAATAGGCAGTCTGTCTTGGAAGGCTAAAGAAGTAGCCAAAGCTCTGGTGGAATGGGCTTTAGGTTTATTAGGCAATTTTGTTGTCTAATTTCATATACCAGGGAAATCAAAGATGTTAGCCATCTGGATAATGATACCTTTGAAACTGAAAGTCCCTTTCTGCTTTCCGCATAGGAGACAAACAGCTGATCAGATTTTCTGAATTGTTTTGTTCTATCCAAGTAGTACCTCAATTGACGATGAACATCCAGGCAGTGTAATTTTGTTCAGACCTATTGGAATACTCTGGAAAAAGACAGGAGGTCAATGCTTTGGTTTAGATTTGATGTCGAAACCACCTTAGGCAAAAGGACGGGTTAGTTCGTAAGGATACTCTGTCCTTATGAAACAAAAGATAAGGAGGGCGACAACTGAGTGCTTGAAGCTCTGAAACTCTTCTAGCTGATGTAATAGCTACCAGAAAAGAGTTTTCCATGATAACAATTTCAAGGAACAGGAAGCTGCAGGTTCGAAAGGGGAAAGAATCAAAGAAGCAAGAACTAAATTTAGGTCCCAAGGAGAAGGAGGATTTCTTATAGGAGGTCTGAGAAGAAAAACTCCTTTCAAAAAAGGCTTTGCAAAGTTTGTGGGACATTAGGTCAGATTCAGAAATACCCACATGGAAGTTAGAAATAGCTGCCAATTGAACCTTAAGTGTAGATGGAGATGAACCTGCATGGAAGAGTTCAGCTAGAAAATCAAGGACTAGTTGGATGGAAGCGGTGAAAGGATCTATGTCCTTTCTTTGTGCCCAATATGAGAAGCGTTTCCACTTACTCAAATAAATCTTTCGAGTGGAAGATTTATGGGAAGCTATCAATATATCTCTAACAGAGTGAGATAATTGAGGAAGCCTGGCTACGGTTGGAACTGGAGGAACCAAGCAGTGAGGTTCAGAGAGGGAGGGCGATGAAACTGACCCGACTGATGGATCAAAAGATCTGGAACTAGGTCCAGATTCCACGGTCGCTCAAGAGAAAGCGATGTAGAAAGGGGAACCACACTTGTCGAGGCCAGTAAGGAGCAATGAGGATCAAGGAGGCCTTCTGAGCGATAGCTTTCTGAATTACTTGAGAGATCAGTGGGAAAGGAGGGAATGCATACAGAAGTCCCGGGGCCAAACTTGGACTAGAGCGTCTCTGCTGGGTTGTCCTGGTAAAGGGAATAGAGTGAAATATTCTCTGCACATGCTGTTTTGGGGAGTAGCAAAAAGATCGCAGCAAGGCTGACCCCACTTGAGAAAAATTTCTCTCACTACAGAGTCTTTCAGAGACCACTCGTGAGGCATGAGAATAGCTCTGCTCAACTTGTCCATAATATGATTGGACTTCCCGGGGATGTGCGTTGCTATCAGAAAACGCTGAGAAGAAATCGCCCATTGCCACAGTCTGAGTGCTTCTCGACACAGGATATGATCTGGTTCCGCCTTGTTTGTTGATGTACCACACTACAGACATATTGTCTGTCTGGATTGCAATTGTTCCCAAGGGAAGAGAGTCTTGAAGGGCTTGCAACGCTAAAAGCACTGCTCTCATCTCCAGAACATTTATGTGCAAGTGGCATTCGTTTGGTTGCCATGTGCCCTGGACTGTCCTGCCCTGATAATGCCCCCCCCCACCCGATCAGGGAGGCATCCGTTGTCAGTGTAGCAACCGGAGGAGGTGGAACAAAGGGTCTTCCGACAGGAGCTGGGGAAGACATCCACCACATGAGATGCTTTTGCACTGCGTGATCACAATGGTGTGCGACATTGCAAGTTCCTGCTATGACCATTCAGTAACAAGCATCCACTCCACGATCCGCATGTGGTATCTGGCTAATGCAAGGAGAGGTATGGCCGCTGCCATAATTCCCAACACCTTTAGAACTAACCTGGCTTTGATTCTGTTGTTGTTGAGAAGGAGTGATACCAATTTGTGAATGTCTGATATCCTTTGGTGTGTTAGCCTTGCAGACATGTTTATAGTATCTAGATTTGCCTATGTAGGTAATAGTGCGACAAGGCGACAAAACAGACTTTTCGCAATTTATTGAAATACCCAGTTTTGACAAAGCGAAAAGTATAATCTCTGGCCATCAGAAGGAGATGCTTGGTGGGAGCTGTTAGGAGTCAGTCGTCCAAATATGGAAACACCTGGAATCCTTGTCGTCTCAGGTGAGAAGCTACCACTGCCATGCATTTGGTAAACACCGGGGCAGTGGTGAGACCAAAGGGCAGGGCCCTGAACTGAAAATGACTGGTTCCCAGCCTGAAGCGGAGGAATCTTCTGGGCGTCTGTTCATCTTTATGTGATAGTACGCATCCCGAAGGTCTATAGAGCACATCCAGTTTCCTTTGCCCAAAAGTGGAAGGATGGATTGCAGCGTGACCATCCGAAATCTTGTTTTCTTGACTGATTTGTTCAAGACACTGAGATCCAATATCGGTCTCCAGTCCCCTGTTTTCTTTGGAACTAAAAAGAACCTTGAGTAGATTCCGGATCCTTGTTGGTCTGCTGGCACTGGCTGAATTGCTCTTTTTGCAAGCAGTTTTGAAATTTCCAAAGCTGCTAGATCCCTTTGAGTGAGTGGAACATCTGGAAGGGATTTTTTTGACTGATTTGGAAGCGAAGAAAGGGATAGAATAGCCTTGAAATGATGGACTGTACCCATTTGTCTTGAGTCAGGGATAGCCAGGCTTCTGGGTACAGTGACAATCTTCCCCGACTGCCTCCGAAGATGGGCAGCGGGCAACACCTCAGGGATGCTGAAAGGGCTTGTCAGGAAGGCTTCCCGATTGCCCTGGTTTTGCGGACCCCTGTAGGCGGCGTCTACCATTGTTATTCCCACCTCTGCCTTTGGTAGGAAAGCGACTCTGTCGTCAGGCGAAGTCCCTTGAGATTGTTTACGGAACCACATCTTTCCACCCTTCTGGCCTTTGGGGTAAGGCCTGGAAGGAGTCGAAAACGGACTCCGGCGGCAGAAAGGGTCTTGCCATCAGTCTCGCACCTAGTCAGGGTTTCTTTCACTTGAGGACCAAAGAGATGATCCATCAAAGGGAGTTCGTGAAAGACGTCTTGAAAGGGTCCTCAAATTGCATAGCCGCATCCAGGCATGCCTACGTAAGGCCACACCTGTCCCTCGGCTCTGCTCGCTCCATCAGCCGCGTAAGAAAGGAGGCGCATGGAGGAGTTGGATATGGAATTAAGGGTAGCCAGCTGCGTGTTCATCTTGTCTTGGAAACCCGCAGCTGTAGGATCCTTTAACATTTCACTCGCTTCCTTGATCAAGTCCCTTTGAAGGCAGGTGAAATGGCACAGGTAGTTCAGCGAGCATGGTAAAGTCGCTGAGGAGAACATCCGCTTCCGTACCTATCCATGGACCTAGATTCCTTGTTAGGTGGATGGACAGGTACTGAAGGATCAGCCAGTTCCTTCTTTGTGGCAGCAGCTACCACCATAGCATCCACAGAAACTCCTTTTGTTAAAAATTGCTTGTCTGCTGGAGCTGTGATGAACTTAGAGGGTCTCCTGGGAGTGGGGTCCACTGAATCAGGAGCCGTCCATGCCTTCTTAGCAACCACCTGCATGAGGGGGTGAAGGGAGGACACCCAGGAGGTGGAAGGGCGAGAGCCAAGCGCCTCAAGATACACAGATTAGTCCCCCGAAGGGTTGAGGGCTGGCCAATTTCCCCTCTGTTTCAGGATCTCCAGAATGTCTGCAAATGAGACATCTTCAGAAGGGGAACGGGGAACCCTCAGAATCATCAAATCTGTGTCTGACGTGATGGACTCAGGTGAGTCAATCAGTCTCGTCTTACACTTCCTCTTCGAGGGGCTCTTCTGCCGAATCAGGAGGCCTCGGAAGAGGATGAAATCCCACAGGGGCTCCTGAGGAGCGGGCTCTCTCCCGTTCGGCATGAGGGAGTGAGCCGACTTACCCTGAGGCAGCATTGAGGGAGGGGCGGACGGAGCCGACTGTGGAGTAGAGGCAGGCTCTAACACACTCCGCATGACCTCGAATGCACCCCTGTCAGGCAGAGCCAGAGGTCCCCGCTCCGAGGAGCTAAGAACCCCCTCGGCACCGACAGTGATGGCTCGAGGCCGATGTCGGAGCCGAACTCACCAGCGCCGAAGCCCGAGAGGGAGGGGGTCGGACAAGGGTCGATGCCACTCACCCCTCGGGCCGACGAGGAAGTCCGGCGCCGAGATTCTTCCAAAGAAGAAAGCGGAGCCGACGCGGGCGAAGACAGTATCGGCTCCGGCGTAACCACAGTCTCGGTTCCGACGACCCGGCTCCGAACTCAAGAGAGTCGAAGGAGGAAAATGTTGATGGACGGGGCAGGCATCGACTGATGAGTCGGGCTCTGAAGCATCTGGGCTAGTGCCTCGGACTTAAGTAGTCGACTCACTACCCTCTGAAGGTCATGATCCGACAGCCTCGATGACCTAGAGGAGTGAGACCTTTGGCTCCGTTCAGACAGCAGGGGAGATCCTGGAGCCGAGTGAGCGGAGCCAAGAGATGGTGACCTGGACCTCTTCCTGGTTGTCGGCTCCGAAGGTCTGGTCGGAGCCGACAGGAACTTCAATAACCTCGGCTCGGTCGGGCCGAGGCCACAGAAACTGTGGACTGAGACTTATCGGCTCCAGCGGAGCCGATAAAGGCAAAGGTTGAGAAACGTGAGGTCTGGGCTCAGATGGCGGAGCCGAAGACCTAGATGCCTTAGAGGGGTTCCCTGTTGAAACAGACAGGGAATCCTCTGGCTTCAGTAAGCCTCTAAGAATTAATTTATTTTTCTTTCCTGCAGGACCCTGGGGCTGAAGCCATGGCACACAGCACAGGAGTCCTGCAGGTGCAAAGGCCCCAGACAATAGACACAAGAAGTGTGAGCGTCTGTCAGAGACATTTTCTGACAGCACGCATCACACTTCTTGAATCGAGACCTTTGCTTCTTTAGACATTTTTGTCTGACAGGTGTACACAAACGCACACAAACACACAAGTTATACCCTGTCAGGTTAACACAATAAATTTAGTAGTAATACTAGTAATTTATTACTACAATAAACTACAATAAACACACACACTCCACTAGGGAAGGGAAGGCCTGTAGGCCCAAGGGAAGAACCAAAGGTTCTTGGGGAAAGAAACGGAAATTATTTTGGGTAGGGAATAAAAGTTTTCTAACCTACACTAACTAAGTAAAAAAATTAACTTAAAGGGGTTTTAAAGACTAATTTTCACAAGAAAAATAGTACTCACCAGGAACCGGTAGAAACAACCAACCTCGAAGCTGTAGCGGCAAACGAGATCTGAGGTAACTCTCGCCTAGCATTGTGGGATATAAGGGGAGCCTCGAGCCGGTGGAACCAACTCTCGAACTTTTAGAGTGGCCGAGTCGGAGCCGAGGTCGGCTCCGAACCCATCCAGCAAGAATGAAGGCGAGATAGACAACTTAACATCTTCCTTTAACAAAGCCGAACTGTGATGGGTCCAGTGTTTGCAGGTTACCTATATCCTCATTTATCATGTCCTTGATTCTTTCCATGGCCTTACATGAGGCTAGTAAGACTTATGGGCCTGTAATTATTTGGATCAGTGGTTGGACCTCCATCATGCAGATTAATGACTATAGCCATCTTCCACTCCATGGTCACAAAACCTGACTAAAGGCTCCAGTTGAAAAGTGATTCAAGTGGACCAGAGGTCATGTTTCATGCTATTTATTTAACATCCCAGGATGTTATCAGGGACCATCAATGCAGTGTTTATGGCCTTGGAAAGTGCATTAATGACCTATTCTCTAGTAACGGTTGGGACAATTGTGTTTTGTGGTATTTCCTTTGGACTATTGGGGGGGGGGGTTTGAGCTGAACCTGTCAGCCAAAAGGTTGGCAATGACTCTAGTACATTGAGATAGGTAGTATCGGTTTTCTGGAACATGGAGGGGGACCTATATGTTGCAAGTATATGGTATGGCATCCTGTTTATGGTGAGTTGCACATCTGAGAGTTTCAGTGGGTCATACACCAACTCAGGATGTGAAATTACTCAATACAAACTAACAGTCCTCCACCTTTAGTTCCCTCCTGTGCAGTAGCTGATCTAAAAGAGTTAAAGGCATTATAAGCTTGCATTGCTAGGGTACTCTCAGCAACTTTAAACCACGTCTCCATCACTATACAGATGTCTACACTCTCCAGGGAGAGGAAGGCCTGCTGAAAGTGGAGTTTCTTGTTAAGACTTCTAGCATTGCACAGTACCACTTTCAGATATTCCTTCACAGGCTCAGTTAAATCGGTAAGTTTACCAGTGGCTGCATCACAGGAATTCTGAGAAATAACGGGGTAGTCTGAGGAACAACAATTGGCCACTATACAGTCACCTACAGTGGATGAGGCACCACCATGTGAGCCCATGGTGGCAGAAAAGCCTCTTTATTGTTACTTTATTGTTACTTTTTCTTTTTAGGTACAGTGGAAGAACTGCCAACAGGACCAGAATAAGTATTCATGCTGTAACCAAGGAAGAAGTCTGTCAGTAAACACTGCAGGAAAGAGTCAGAGAAGTGCTCTCAAGCAGCACAAACATATTTAAACTTTCTCGCACAGTCCCCTTTCAAAAGTAAAAGCACAAGCAGTACACAGAAATCCATCTGATAACTCAAAAGTCCCTTTTCTAAAGTGCAGTGACAGAAAGAACTGTGCTGAATGAAGTTACCACAAAGTATACATTAGCCTTCCACATACAAAATCATGTTCAGCCCAGTAAAACACTTCCTGATCTTTAAAAAGTATAACTGTGTAAGAACTTACCATAACTTTAGATGTCCTTCCCTTCCATGTTGCAGTATTCATAACAGCAGGGAGCTGCTGGCATTATCACCACCTTCCGACCAGTATACCAAAGTCTTTGTTTCTGGAGGGTATGTGTGATGTCCCTTGTCAGGGACAAAGTGACGTAGGGTATAAAGGTGACGTCTGCATTCACACTCCTCATAATGAACTGCTGCATACAGTAGTACTCCTGTAGGTAGAAGAGTCCCAAGGCCTGTAGGTAGAAGAGTCCCAAGGGGACCCTTGGAATTACATGCAGGCTAGAGTCAGGGAAGTAGGTGGTTTGTGTGTAGTGGAGACATTGGGGGTATCAAAGTAATGTCCCCCCAAGTCAGAATGGCAACCAAGATGTTAAAAGTAGAGGGGCAGGTGGGGGGATTGAATACTGCAACATGGAAGAGATGGACATCTAAGGTTATGGGAAGTTCTTACACAACTATTCTATGTCCTATTCACATGTTGCAGTATTCATAACAGTAGGGAGAGTACCAGTTTTTAGGCATAGTTTTGGGTGGAGGATTATGTGCTGTGGTCAATGAGCCCTTGGAGGACAGACCTGGCAAACCTTGCCCTAGCTCTAGAGACTAGGTCCAGTTTGTAATGTCTGGAAAAAGGTGTGGATAGAAGTCCAAGTGGCAGCTTCCAGGATGGAAGCGTAGTCAATTCCTTTGAAAAAGGCAGCTGAGGAAAGGTTTGACTTGTCCGTGTAGGGATTTTCCATGGAAGGAGTAACATAGGATAATGGATTTTGAAATCCATGAGGAAATGGTTTGCTTGGAGACTGCCTTCCCTAGAGCTCTGGGATGGAAAGAGACGAAAAGTTTATCTGATTTTCTGATAGGTTTGGTTTTGTCTAAGTAGCACCTCAAATGTCTGTCGACATCCAAGGAATGGAGAGTCCTTTCTGAGGAATTTTGTGGTTGAGGGTAAAAAACTGGCAGATTGATGGTCTGGGTTTACTGAAAGTTCATTACCCACCTTTGGCATGAAGGAAGGGTTGGTCCTTGGGGCAACTCTATCCTTGTGGAAAATAAGGTAAGGAGAGATAAAATACAGTTGTGTACACTTACTATAAATGTAGATGTTCGAGTGTATTCACTGTTGCAGTCATCACATTTGGGTTATCTGCTTGCAGTAGCACTCAGTCGGCCTGATTAACAAAGTCTTGGGTCCTGCGTCGGTTGCTGTCCTTTCTTCTGTGACGTCAGGTCGTCAGGGATATAAAACATGCAGCCGACGCCATTACATCAGTTTTTCTTGCCCCAGACATCAGGTGCCCCCCTAATGGGAAGCCATAAAATCTATAAATATACAAGGTTATTCCTCCAACAAAAAAGCAAATACACCAAAAAGCTTTTGAGCACAGTAAAGGAGACTAGAGGTACAGCCAAAAAAGGTAAGGGGGCTGGAGGGAGGGTAACCAGGACTGCAACAGTGAATACACTCGAACATCTACATTTATGGTAAGTGTACACAACTGTACTAAGTTCTTCATGTTTCACTGTTGCAGTCATCACATTTGGGTAGATTCCCAAAGCTAAGGATGGGAGGAGGAATTTAGATAGCATTAGGAAAAGCTATACGGCCTTGCAAGACTGCAGTGGCAAAGCCAGCTCTGGATTTACAGAAAATTAGCAGATGGTAATGCTTGGTGAAAGTATGTACAGAACTCCAGGTAGCAGCTTCTAGGATGTCCCTGGTAGGGACGCTTCTGAGAAAGGCTGTAGAGGTAGATGCAGCCCTGGTTGAGTGGGGTCTGATCCCCTGTGGGATAGGTTTTCCATGGTGCTTGTAGCAGAAATGAATGCAATGGCCTATCCATTTGGAAATGGTTTGCTTTGAAATAGCGTTCCCCTCTGCCCCCGCTGCAAATGCCACCAGCAGTTGTTCAGATTTCCTTTGAGGTTTAGTCCTGTTCAAGTAGAATCTAAGTTGTCTGTGCACATCTAATAAGTGCAGTATCCATTCCCCTTTGTTCTGTGGATTAGGAAAGAAGGTTGGCAAATGAATGAACTGATTAAGGGCCACACTGGATACCACCCTGGGCATGAAGGAGGGATTGGTCCTGAGGGAAACCCTGTCCGCATGAATGATGATGAAAGGCTACACTGCCATAAGGGTCTGTAATTCAAATACCCTTCTTGCTGAAGTAATTGCTAAAAGGAAAGCCGTTTTCCAAGAAAGGAATTTTAAGTCTGCAGTAGCAGCTGGCTAGAAAGGGGGAAGAGTTGAGTTTCTCCAATACAAAATTAAGGTCCCAGGCTGGAGCTCTCCTGGGTGGTTGTAAGTTTTTGGCCCCTCTGAGGAACTGCTTGAGCAGTGGATGAGAGAAGAGGGGAAGGTCTGTGTTATAATGAGCTGAAATGGCTGAGGCGTGAATTTTGATGGAGGAGAAGGACAGGCCCTTGTGAAGCATCTCAGTTAAGTACTGTAAAATCTGAAGCAAATTGGGCACTGTTGTGCTCATCCCTTGAGATTGGTTCCAGGCAAAGAATCCTTTCCATTTTTCAGCATAAGATTTTCTAGTACTAGACCTCCTTGCCTCTAAGATGATATCCATCACTGATTTACCGAGGGATGGTAAAGGAGAGATTAGGTAATTAGCCAGGTTGCTAGGTTCAGTGTTTAAAGCTGGGGGGGGGGGGGGGGGTGAAGAATCTGGTTCTCCTACTCAGACAATAGGCTAGGAGTCTGAGGCAGGTGCCATGGGGCCAACAGTGACACACTGCACAACAGAGGGTACACCAGTGTTAGCGTGGCCAGTATGCTGCAATCAAAATAGTCCTTGGTTTGTCTCGTTTGATCTTTAGTAGTACTTTGGAGAGCAGAGGTAGAGTAGGAAAGGCATAAACGGATAGGTTTTTCCAGCTGAAGGACAGAGCATCCACTTTCCAAGCTTGTTTGTGGGGAGTCCTTGTACAAAATGTGTCCAACTGATAGTTCTGGGGGGAGGCAAACAGGTCTATATCTGGGCTCCCCCATTTGCTAGTCAACACGTTGAAAATCCTTGGTTCCAGTTTCCACTCGTGTGGGTCCATGAGGTTTCCGCTTAGTTCGTCTGCCAGCGTATTTAGTTTTCCTGGCAGGAACTGAGCTTGTAGATGCACTTGGTAGCTCAGGGTTGTGTTCCACAATGCCATGGCTAGTCTGCAGAGGGGCTAAAAATGTGTACCCCCTGCTTGTTTCTGTACCACATAACATTGGTGTTGTCCATCTTTACCATGAATTGTCCTGGAAGAATGTCATCCTTGAAGGCTGTCAGAGCATTCTGTACAGCTAACATTTCTTTTTGATTGATATGCAGGTGCATTTGACTTAGGTTCCATTTGCTCCGAATGCACTTCCCTGCCAGGTGAGCCCCCCCCATACATAGTCTGATGCGTCTGTTGTTAGGGTTTGGGCGGCAGGGGGTAGTGTGAATGGTAATCCCTTGTTTTGGTGGCAGGCCTCTGCCCACAAAAGGAACTCTAGGCGTAGGCAAGGTATGATAGGAATCATTGCTTCTATATCCTGAGAATGTTGACACCATAGGCTTTTTAGATACCATTGTAATTTCCTCATATGGAATTAGAAGACCATGAACCCCAAGGCTTGTAGAATTTGCCTTGCAGATAGCAGGGTTTTTGTGGCCACTTGTTTGAAGTAGGTTGTCAAATGAATTTGTTTCTCTGCCGTAAGGAAAGCCATCTGGGAAGTTGTATTCAAGCTTGCTCCCAGGAGTATAATTTTTCGTTTATGGTGTACCCTAGAAAGGTTAGCACCCTTTGTACAAATGCCAGATGATTCAAAAGTATGTCCTGGCTTTCTGCCTGAATTAGACAATCGCCCAGGTATGGGTATATTTGAATATTTCTTTGCCTGCAAAATGCAATGACTGGAGCTAGGCACTTTGTGAATACCCTGGGCGCAGTAGATAAGCCAAAGGGCAAAGAAGAAAACTGACAGTGCGTGTAGTCTGCTATGAAGTGTAGGTATCTTCTGCAAGATTCCCTGATTGGGATGTGCAGGTATGCTTCCTTTAAATCTAGTGTTGCCAACCAGGCTTCTTTGTCTAGCATAGGGAGCAACTGGTGAAGAGTTAGCATCTTGAATTATAGAAACACCAAAAAGGTGTTTAGGGTAGACAGGTCCAGGACAGGACGCCATGAATTGTCTTTCCTGGGTACCAGGAAAAGTCTAGAGTAGAAACCTTGTCCCTTTTCCTCTTCTGGTACCAACTGAATAGCCCTCATGCTTAAGAGAGAAAGTACTTGCTTTTGGGCCTCTGCCCACTGATTTGGGGGTAGATCTGGCCACCCGCTTGGTGTTGGTAATGTGTGGAAGTGAAATCTGTATCCCTGGGACACTATATTTAAAACCCATTTGTCCTGGGTAATGAGTTCCCAGTTCTTTGCATGAAGAGCAATCTTTCCCTCCAAAGGGGCAGTCAGTTGAGAAGTGCTTGGCAGTTTTAAAAAGAAGTAACTGAGGCAGTTTACCTTAGGGGGGAGTTTTACTACCCCCAGGTTTGGAAGTGGAGGCCCCCCACTGCTTAGTACTGTGCGTACCCTGGGACTGAAGACTGGGAGCTCTGCTGGATCTAGGTTTGGACTGAGAAGGTCTGGAAGAGGCAGGAAAGGACCAATTCTTGGAAGGCCAATGTCTCCTAAACCTTGGAGATTGTACTTGTAAAAAATATTTAACAGTTTGCATAGATTTAGCTTTTTCCTCCATCTTTTTAAGAACTTCTTCTGCCTTGTTGCCAAACAGGTGGTCCTGGTTTAAGGGAGCATCCAGTAATTTCATTTTAACATGATCAGGTGAGGATTGCCCCTTAAGCCAAGCATGCCTTCTAAGTACAGACCAGGTTACAGCAGCCCTGCAAGATGCCTCTAGTGAATCAAAACCACATTGCAAAGCATGTTTTCCAACTTGTTCAGCTGAATGCAGTAAATTCTTATTTTCAGCACAATCAGGAATCAACATAATTTTCTGTTTAAGTAATACAATAATATGCTGCTGATACTTTAACATATGAAACTGGCAGTTTAAGGCCCTCATGGCCAAAGTTGCATTAGTGTATACCTTCTTACCCCATCTATCCAGCACCCTGGAGTCTCTATCAGAGGGGGTAGGGGTTTTGGCAGTAGTAGCTTTAATGCCCTTGGGTCCCTGTGAAATGGTCTCAGGATCCACAGTAGGATTTTTAAAAAGGAACTTACGAGAGTCAGGGACCCTGTAATATCCATCAGGCTTTCTTGGAGCAGGAGGTAGAAAGTCAGGGACCAAGCTACATTCTGAAAAGGCATCATCAACAATGTCTAGTACAGGAGGTATGGCTAAAGGCCTGTACTGGGGCAGGAGTAAGAAATCCCTAAGCCTCTTTTCAGAATCAGAGAAATCCTGACATTCCCAACGAAAATGCTCCCTGAGGGTATGCATGGTTTCACCAAAAGAAAAATCCTCCGGGGGGGGTTGTGATGCAGAGGTAATAGAGTCCTCAGCGTAAGAATCCTCATAGGCAGGTAAGGGTAAATCCTGGTCATCAGAGGAAACAGAAAATTCAGAATCCTGATCAGAAGTATCATAAGCAAACTCAGTCCTAGGTCTCCTAGAGGGGGGAAGGTTGGCTTGCCCTGATTAAAGTAATAAGGTCTTCAGCCATTCTTATCATTTGTTTTTTAGGCATAGAGGCCTGGCCATGCGGTCTGTGCATTAGTTTTCTAGGCATGATTCGCATTTTAGGCCTCGAAGAAGAAGATGGCATCGATTTAATACGCAAGTCAGTAGGCCTGAATACACCCTCAGAAGCCGGTGCCTGCACAGCGGCTCCGGACCCATCCAAGGTAGAGACATCCGCAGGTTCCACAGTTGAAGCATCTCGCGGTATACCGGACTCCGAATGGGACTCAGTAGAGGCCTGCGAATCTGAAGTAGCGGGTATCAGGGGCTGTCTAAGCACCTCACTGAGTACCGGCGAACTGGCGACTGTTTTAAAAGAAGCGTCAACAGCTTTGAACCTCGGTGGCCTGTCTCTGTCTCTATCTTTGCGTTTTTTTGGAATGTCGGTAGTCGGATGGCTTACCGAAGACATATCGAGAGAATTGAACCAAGCACCAAAATATTTAGAAGCGTAAATATACCTACGACGGATAGTTCGTGGTTTAATAAGACACAAAACCGACAGGGAGGTACGTCGTGGTCAGGGCCTAGGCAAGGAATACAGTACGAATGAAAATCGTTATGAAGTATTTGCTTTCCACAAGTAATGCAATTATTTACTTTTACTGACATCAGTTTAGAGCAAGAAAAGTTTCTAACGGGTACTTAGCTTTTAGTTGAAGACTTTGGTTCTGAAACTCGAAAACGAAAATTTCAGGAGTTAGCCAACCGGCACTTGCGAACTGCTTCTGCTTCGGGCACTGTATGGCAAGAAAGACTGATGTAATGGCATCGGCTGCATGTTTTATACCCCTGACGACCTGATGTCATGGAAGAAGGGACAGCAACCGACACAAAACCCAAGACTTTGTTAAACAGGCTGACTGAGGGCTACTGCGAACAGATAACCCAAATATAATGACTGCAACAGTGAAACACAAAGAACATCCATGAGGGCTTGGATCTCAGATACCCTCCTGGGGGATGTAAGGGCCACTAGTAGAACTGTTTTCAGTGTGCATACCTTTAGGGATACTGAATGAGCTTGTTCAAAGGGTGGCAATGTAAGTTTTTCTAGTACAAAGTTCAGATCCCAAGGGGGAGGAATAGATTTCCTGGGAGGCATGATGTGAAGCACTCCCTTGAGGAAAAGTCTGACCTCCAGTCTGGAAGCCAGAGGTGGGGAGATTGGCAGACAGGCAGAGATAGCAGATAAATGCACTTTGACAGAATGAATATGTTAGTTCTGAGTGCAGTAGCTCACACAAATAGGAAAGGACCACTGGTATGGAGGTAGTTAGGGTCCTGGTTTTTCCACTGACACCAGTAGGAGAATCTGTTCCATGTGAATACATAGTTTTTCCTGGTACTAGGTTTTCTGGCCTCCTGCAGAACACTGAGTATGTCCTCTAAGTATAGGTGCCTGTAGGGGAACAAAACTCTATCACCCATAAGGTTAATTTAAGACCGACTACCTGACGGCGTAGTAAGGATCCCCTGCCCTGTGTGAGTAGGTCTATTTGGTGGGTAACCTGTGGTGATTGCCCTTGGCTAGTAAGTGTAAGAGGGGAAACCAATGCTTTCTTGGCCAAAAGGGGGTCACCAGTAGGATTTTTGGGTTGTCACTCTATTTTCAGAAGGACTTTCTGAATTAGTGTGAATGGAGGGAAGGCATAGAGGTACAACCCCCCCCCCCCCCTCAGGAGAAGGCGCCCACTTTCCACGCTTGTGGATGTGAATTCTTTGTGCAGAATTTGGGCATCTGTCTGTTCTGGGCGGAGGCAAAACGGTCTGCTTGTGGAATACCTGACCTGTGGATTATATCTAGAAATACTTCCCTGTGAAGCATCCATACGTGACTTGGAGCTAAAGTTCTGCTCAGGTAGTCTGCCATGACACTCTCTGTGGAAGGGATATAGACAGCTAGCAGATGAATGTGGAGAGATACTGCTAGGTTCCAGATCTGGATTGCTAGGCTGCACAGAGGGTAGAACTTTGTTTCCCCCTGCTTGTTGATGTACCATAGGACCGTCATATTGTCTGTGATTACTTTCAGGTTTCCTGGGTGAAGGACTGATTTGAAGTTTAGCAGGGCCAAGTGTAAAGCCCTCATTTCTTTGATGTTGATATGGTCCTTTAGCCTTGAGTTGGACCATGTGCCTTGCACCGAGAGTTGTTTTTGGCTTGTAAGTAGCACTGCTCCCCATCCCTAGTCAGAGGCATTTGTGGAAACCTGTTGTAGGGGGGCTGGGATCTCAATGTGGATCCCTTGGTTGGGTTGAAGAGCGGAGATCCACCCCTGGAGTTCCTTCTTCAGACACTGAAGTAAGGGGAGGGGGTGCCCAGGGGCTGGGAGTGTTGACTCCACAGGATTTTCAGGACCCACTGGAATTTTCTGATATTGAGTTTTGCCAGAGACAGCATGGGTATGAGTGATGTCATGTGTCCTAAAATTCTTAAAATCTCTCGAGATGGCAAGGTGGTGTGGGAGAGGATTCTTTGAAAATATAGACAAAGGTCTACGATTCCCTGATGTGGAATGAAGGCTTTCATTATGTCTGTTCAGATCCTGCAACCCAGGAAAACCAGGTCTTGAGAGGGGATCAGATGAAGATTTTTCGAGGTTTATGGTGAACCCTAACAGAGATAGGGTGGAGATTACCTGTTGTGGATGTAACAGGAGGGTTTGGCGGTCTAGATGAAGAATGAGCAGGTTGTCCATGTATGGGTATATCTGAATACCCTGAGTCTTGCAGTGGGCAATGACAGGGCCAGGCATTTTGTGAATACTTGGGGCAGTAGAGAGTCCAAAGGGCAAGGCTGAGAATTGCAAATGTCAGGAGCCTATTGCAAATCTGAGGTACTTCCTGTAATCTGGGTGTATGGGGATGTGTAGGTAGGTGTCCTTTAAGTCCAGGGCTACCATGAAAGTCTGAGTTGGAATTAGTGGTAAGAAGAGGGGGTAAGGTAATAATTTTGAAACGGGGAACTTTGAGAAATAGGTTTAGATAGGATAAGTCTAGGATTGGCCTCCAAGGGCCGTCCTTCCTTGGTACCAAGAAACATTCTGGAGTAAAAACCCCTGTTTCTTTGCTGGTGTGGTATCTGTTCTATGGTACCTTGAACTAGAAGCTGCTGAATGATAGGAGGGAAAAGGTGGGGTTGGCTTGCAGCTTGTTGAGGGATGCCACTGAACGGTGGTATCATCCACCAAGTCATGAAGTAGCCTGACTGAATGATGGAAAGAACCAATTGTTCCGATGTAATAATCCACCAGGAGGGAAGGGAGAGGGTGAGACGGAGGGAAAGTGGGGTGTTTTGGTGCAAGGGAGGATAGTCACAGGGAAGCGGTCTGGACTGGTTAGACTGACCTCGAAAGGGCGCAGTGGAAGAACTTATAGGAAACCAAGGAATAGAGCTTTTCCTGGTTTGTCTACGTCCTTTAGACTGTGCAGCAGTGTGCAATGACTACCTTCTAACAAAGGAAGGTTTCTGTGGATAATTCCTGTGATATCTGCGTATAGGATACACCAGAAGGTGTTTAAGATTCTGAAGTTCCTTACCCTTTTCTTGAAGGGACATAAGAGTTCTGCTGAGACTTGGCCGAACAGGGCTTTATTATCCAGGGGTGTAGCCAGCAATTTTGTTTGCACATCCATGGGCAGGGGTGGTAGTCGCACCCAAGAATATCGCCTCAAGACTGATCTAGATGCACCAGACTTAGAAGAGGCTTCCACAGCAACATAACTGCATTTTATTGAGTGCCTAGTTACTTGGGATGCAGTGGAAAGCAGGGTGTTAATCTGAGTTTTAATGGGAGAGTCTGGTGCCTCAGATAGTAATGTGGAGGCCTTAGAAATGGTATGTAAGACTTACTTAGCCATATATGTTTGGTAGTTGAGAGTTCAAATAGCCAGAGTAGAGGAGGAATACACTTTCTTCCTTAGTCTGTCCATGAATTTGTCTTTGTCTATGGGATAAAGAGCAGGCGAAGGTAACTGCCTAAATGATTTATCAGCAGAGACAGCAATAACTGCTGGGTCTGCTGGTGGGTTCCTAAAGAGGTATTGGGTATCCTGAGGGACCTTCTAAAAACAGTCTGAACGTTTAGCAGCTGGTGGTTGAGAGTCAGGGGACTGTGAAGCAGCCATGAAGGCATCCTGAAAGGCAGGTAGCAAGGTAGCCACTGCTGAAGGAGAGGACTGCTCCATTTGCAAAAGGTGGAAGCATCTCTTCTCGGTATCAGAAATTTCAGATGCTTGCCATTTGAAATGCTCTCTCAAGAGGGAGATTGTGTCTCTAAAGGTAATTTCTTCCCCTGGAAATTCAGGAATAATGGAGTCTTCTTTCCCTGGGGTGATGAAATCTTTTGGGGACTCTATTTGGGATTCATATGAAAAGGATTCCTCTGAAGAGGAGTACTCTTCCTCTGAAACCTGTAAAGTAGGTCAAGGGGTGGGGCCTGCTGTATCTGTAGGGCCTGAAAAGCCTTAAAAAGGCTCTGAGAAAAAAATTCCCATCCAGGAACTGGTTGGGTTTCAGTGCGTTTAACTTTTGTTTTTTTCTTTAAAGTAGTCGTCAGTGGAGAGAGGAGCGGACGTCTGTCTTGGTGGGACAGAAGGAGCTAGGCCCTCCAATAGACTGAGTCATGGTTCCCCTCCGCCATCGGAATCTGATGGCCGAGTAGCCTCAGTGGAAGTACTAAAGGTTTCCGCCATCCCAGCTTCCATAGTGGTTTCTGGGCCTGGTTTGGAAACCGATGTCTGGGAAGATGCCGGGCTTTCATCAGCCTCAAGAACCTTCTCGGACGTCTGAGGTGCAGCTAGGCAATTCTGGCCTAACTTTTTTGGCCTTCTTCTTCAGCAACTCTTCGGACGGGCCTACTCCTCCTTCCATACCGAGCACAAGACGTCTGAGTCTCCAATTTTCTAAACACAATTTTAGTGCAGCAAGACAGCTGCAAAGGGTTTTCGGAATGAAAGATTTGCAAATGGGGCAGGACATATGGTTGTGGGCCTCGCCTAAGGAAAAAATGCACTTCTCGTGTGCGTCCTTGTGAGGAATTTGCCTCCCACAAGCA
Source organism: Protopterus annectens (assembly GCF_019279795.1). Lineage (NCBI taxonomy): Eukaryota > Metazoa > Chordata > Ceratodontiformes > Protopteridae > Protopterus > Protopterus annectens. Next base: position 849,518,069 of record NC_056744.1, on the reverse strand, counting down.
CACTTCCCCTTTCTAGCTGACATAACAATAATCAAAGGCAATGAAAAAAAACCAACAGGGCACTTATCTGTATCGGTAGGATGAAACGGTCTAATCTGGAAATTTTAACAGTTGTCTGAAATGCGATCTACTTTCGTTACTGGTGAACAAGAGTGTGTTCACTGCAGCAGGAAAATTCTGAGGAGGGTGTGTGGAGACGTCACCTTTTTACCCTACGTCAGTTTATGGCCCTGACAAGGGATGTCATACGTACCCCTCCAGAAACAAAGACTTTGGTATACTGGTCAGAAGGTGGCGCTGCTGGCAACCCCCTACTGTTATGAATACTGCAACATGTGAACAGAAGGACATCTTACAGTCCCAAGTAAAAAGTCTCAAAACGCAGTAAATTTTTAGTACAAAATTTGCCCAAATACATAATATGATTATAGCAGTGAGAATGATGAACACTTAAATTTACAAACAAAGCTACAGGAATGCATCTGAGAGACATGGAGGAGACTTCATCAACAGGTATAATATTACAAGGGAGCAGTGTCCACTCAGAAGGGGATGAGTACATTGAAAGCTGGTTGAAATGGTTGGACAAAAAGGAAAGGTAGACGAGAAAATGGCCAGTGGCAGATTATTAAAAATGATGTAGATGGTGAAGACCTTTTGTGTGACTGAAGTTAATTAATGAGGTTCAAGTTGTCCTGTGAATTTAGAGGCAAGATTATTACACATTTGACTCCAGAAAGATTTAGGCAAAAACTTACTTGTATGAAAGTGTTTTTCAGGGTGAGTGATCCACTGACACTTTTATTTGCAATGTTTTAGGAAATGAATACTAAGGGCTGAGAGAATTTTGGACTGTGCACACGTATTGTAAGAGTATTTTCATGGACTGAAATGAGATACATAGACAGCAAAGTGCAAGTGGGTGATAAGTTAACTTTTTTGGGGGAATGGAGAGGAGGCTGCAGCAGATGGCACAAAGGGATTGTATGAAGCAATGGCACAGAGATGGTATAAGTAACACCTGGTCATAGAGAAAAAAACAGAACATGAATGGGAATGGAAAATTAAATTATCACTGCTACTTAGACTCCAAAAAAAGTGACATGTCTTCTGTATAAAATGAGGTGGACTAAAATGGAATAAAAGACTATTAAGCAACTGAGGAACATGGAGGTAGAACATGAAAAAGTATATGAAACTATACATTTAATGACTACAATGTAGTAAAATGACTGGGTTAGGCTGAGTGACAGAATACACTTCTGGTGGTTGCGACACATGGTATGTGGTCTAACACATAGGGTATAATACAATTAGCCTGAGGTGCTTTATCAGTGGTAATTAAGTGCCATTACAGGTGTTGATACTGATGAACTGGTATACAGGATTATAGGAACTGCTTACTGGTTAAAATAAAAAGAACACTGTAGTGTAGTGTCAATTTCAAATATTTGAATTTTTCACATCAGAGCTCACAAATAATTCAGCAAAACACAATTCAACTATAAATTCTTCCTTAAAAAAAATGCACTGGGGGGGGGGGGTCGACTTCCCCCAGTACTCCTCAAAGAAAAGGTAAATACCCAGCTTGGCAAATAAAACGAACCTCCCATTTCTCCACTGCTCTGCACTCCACTCAGTAAATCTCTACTCACAGAAAAACAGAGGAGAAATGTTTAATTTTACAGCTCAACAGTCAGAGAAACTCAACAATGTGTATTCAACCGGCCAGCTGAAGACCAAATGAAACCCCAAATGTGTAGGTCAACACAAAACAGAGATGAGAAAAAGCGGTCTCTTACTGTACTGACAAGTCTGGAAGAAGCGAGTTTATCTTTGGTAATGTGTAGGACTATGTACTGCAGGAAATAGGACCACTCAACTCCTGGAAGCTCTACAAAGAACTGCTCATCATCATCCTGCTTTCATAATACTGCTTTGTACCTAGGGCTCCAATTTTTTGTTCGCATATTGTGTTCACACTTTCATTTCCATGACAGTCAAGTAAATCAAGAAAGAAGGCAACCAGAAAACTGTACAGCCGCTGTCCAGTGCCTACTGCGGTAAAACAGGATGAGGCAGAGAACCGACTGCTCCAAATCCTGGCAGGGGGTTGGTAGAGAGGGAAAGAATTAATAAGAATTGGTCTGCATCTTGCATATCTATCAGTATGGCAAGACAATTTTTACATCTGGTAAGTAGCACTCAGTTCCTGGCGACTAATAGGAGTTCTGCTCAGCCATCCAAGGTCAGTATGCCAAACTAAGCAAACCTAACCTCTGAGGAAAATGCTCCTTGGAAGCAATATCCAGCTTGCAATGTTTAACATAAGTGTTCAGATGACTTACTGCACAAAATCTACTGAACAGTATCTGAAGAACGTGGCATAAGTAGCCACCACTAACCAGAAAGGGCTCTAAGTACTTCTGGAAATTCATGTCCTGCTAATATGCAACAAAACGTCATAAAACTATAAATACATCTGGATAAGGCGATCTTGGATGCCTGTTTATCCCTTTCTCTAGGGAACAAGAGACAAACAACTGATCTGACTTCATAAAGACTTTGGCTCTGCAAATGAAAAATGCAAATATTCAATGGACGTCTGGACTATGCAAAAAGTTTTTTTCCTTTCCTTTGTGCTGACGATTCAGAAGAAAAAATACAGGAAAGACAGCATGCTTGACACAAAGAGGCAGTGGATCTCAAAGAGTCTAAAGTAAAATACATCTTTGAGGAAGGCCTTGCTTACTTTGGTCACTGCCAAAATTGGAAAATCACATCTCTAACTAAAGATGGAGACAAATGCAAGACATACTTATAAAGTGCAGAGAGCGAGTCCATGTTTCAACAGATCAGAAATACATTTAACATACAGCATGTGAAAAGGGAGCATGTTTTATACTGTTTTAACTGTATTTTTCATTGCTAGTGTTTCATTACTGTAATTGCATTTTTACTAAATTACTTACCTGTAAACTGCTTTTTCATACTGAGAGTTGTATTTTCTGTTTGTGAGTAGCTAGCAGCTGTAGTATAGTTCCCCACCTTCCCTCTTATACTTGGTGACTTTTTAACTGCTCAGAGCTCTTCTGCACTGTAATTTTTGCTTGACTGAATTATATAAATATATATATATATATATATATATATATATATATATATATATATATATATATATATATATTTGCTGGCACTGTTTTCTGATACGCTAAGTGCCTCCATTTTGATTTGTTTTTACAAATTTACTACTTTCTGCACATTTTTAGTCATATTTTAACTGAATTGCATTTATTTAAACCGCATTTGCTTTAATACTGTTACACACTCAAGTGTGCTAACTTGCACTGCATTTGACTTGTTTTACTGCTGTTTTAGCTGCTTTTCTATTTAAAAAATGTTCTAAGCTTGTTTCCCACCTTTCCTGTAACAAGCGTAGTCCAGATACAGATTTGCTGCATCCAGGACTGTTTGTAAACTTCTGAGCCACCCCAAGCCTTTCTGTGTTGGAGGGAAGTCTTCCAGCTTATCAGTGGAAGTGGTGGTAAGCACTAGGTACCCTTATCTACTACAAGAGGAGTGTTTTCTGGCCCAGAAATTGTAGTTTAGCGGCCGTTTGGGCAGCTCTTCCATCCCCTTTAACTTTCTGGTTTAAAAGCCCGCGTTTGACTTTGTTTACCGCCTTTTCTGTAACTAGTCTAGTCTTGAGACAGACTTGCTGTATCCAGGACTGTTTGTAAGCTTCTGAGCCACCCAAGCCTTTCTGTGGTGAAAGGAAGCCTTCTAGCTTATCAGTGGGAGTGGTAAGCACTAGGTAGCCTATCTACCATAAGAAGAGTGGTTTCTGGCCCAGAAAAGTACAGTTTTGTACCTACCATAAATGTAGATGTTCGAAGATCCACATTGCTGCAGTCCTTACACTTGGGTAGTCCGCTGTCCTCGGTCGGCCCGAATATCAAAGTATTAGGCTGACGTCGGTCAAGGCGCTTAAGACTGACATCAGAACGTCAGGGTACAAATGCGCATGACCGACGTCATATCCTCAGTCTTTTCTTGCCCCAGATGTCAGAAGACCCTAAACCGAAAGGTCAAAAACCAAAAGACAGCAAAAATCAACCAACCACCCTTGCACTAATCATAAGAACAGTATATACAATATGTACAAAATATACAACCCAAACCACACAACCGCCTCTAACAACAGAGGGAAGGAGGGAGGAATTGGACTGCAGCAATGTGGATCTTGAACATCTACATTTATGGTAGGTACAAAACTGTACTATGTTCTTCATCTCACATTGCTGCAGTCCTTACACTTGGGTAGAATCCCAAAGCAGAGGTAAGGGAGGATGGCAAAACTATAAAGTAGTAGGAGTTGCCAAAATGCCCTGTAAAATAGCAGTGGCAAACCCAGCCCTAGATTTAGAGTAAAGTGGAAGGTGGTAATGCTTAGAGAAAGTATGCACTGAACTCCAAGTAGCTGCCTCCAAAATATCTTTAGTTGCCACCCCCCTTAAAAAAGCTGTAGAAGTGGCAGTAGCCCTAGTGGAATGAGGCCTAATCCCAGCTGGGCTCTCCTTACCATGATGGGAATAACAGAAAGCAATACAAAACCCAATCCACTTAGAAATAGTTTGTTTTGACACAGGCTTGCCCTGAGAACCCAAAGCAAAAGAAACAAACAACTGCTGAGACTGCCTGAACCCTTTAGTTCTGCTCAAATAATATCTCAACTGCCTGTGTATATCCAAGGTGTGCAAAATCTTTTCCCCTTTATTTTGGGGGTTTGCATAAAAAGTAGGCAAATGAATAGCTTGGTTTAAGGCCACACTAGAAACCACCTTAGGCATAAAGGAAGGATTAGTACGTAAAGATACCCTATCCTTATGGAAAATTAAGAAAGGCTCAACTGCCATAAGGGCCTGTAATTCAGAAACCCTTCTCGCAGAGGTAATGGCCAACAAAAAAGCAGTCTTCCATGATAAATATTTCAACTCGGCAGTAGCTGCAGGCTCAAAAGGTTGTAGAGTAAGTTTCTCCAACACAAAATTGAGATCCCAAGCAGGAGTAGGAGCTCTTCGTGGGGGTCTTATATTCTTTGCCCCTCTAAGGAATTGCTTAAACAAAGGATGAGGAAACAATGGTGGATCACAGTCATAGTGAGCAGAAATTGCTGCAGCATGAATCTTAATAGAAGAGAAGGACAATCCTTTGTCCAGTAACTCAGCAAGATATTGAAGAGCCACACTTAAATTAAGCTTAGCAACATCAAATTCCTTTGCAGCACTCCAAAATAAAAATCTCTTCCATTTATCTGCGTATACTTTCCTTGTACTAGGCCTTCTGGCCTCCAAAATAACATTCAAAACTTGCTGCGGAAGCTGAGACCCACCAGGGTTTAAAACAGAATATGCCAGGCTGTTAGGTGAAGAGAGTGAAGTTTGACATTGAGTAAATGACTGTTCTCTTGAGACAGCAGGTGTGGAATCGAAGGCAAAGGCCATGGAGGCTCCCGAACCAGACTTCTCAGTAATGGGTACCAGTGCTGTCGAGGCCAATCTGGAGCTATTAGAATCATCTTTGGCTTGTCCTGTCTGACCTTTAGGAGTACCTTTGGGAGGAGAGGCAGAGGTGGAAAGGCATACACATGAAGATTGCTCCAATTGAAAGAAAGAGCATCCACTTTCCAAGCTGTGGGATGAAACCTTTTGTGCAAAACTTTGGCAGCTGGTAATTTAGTGGAGAAGCGAACAGATCTATGTCTGGAGTTCCCCATGACACTGTCAATTTTTGAAATACATGAGGATCCAATTTCCACTCGTGGGGATCCATAATTCGTCAGCTCAACACATCTGCTAAGGAGTTCTGTGCTCCCGGCAGAAACCTTGCCTGAAGATTGAGCTGTAAACTGAGAGCAGTCTCCCACAAAATCATTGCTTGTCTGCATAGAGGATAAGAATGTGTTCCCCCTTGCTTGTTGATGTACCACATGACAGTTGTGTTGTCTGTTAGAACCAACACCTGCCCTGGAAGAAGTAAATCCTTGAAAGCTATTAATGCAAATTGGACTGCTAACATCTCCTTCAAGTTGATATGTAGATGTTGTAGTCTGGCAGGCCACGTGTCTCCCCAAGCTTTGTCTGAGGCATCTGTCGTTAGAATCTGACTCGCCTCTGGCCAGGTCACAGAGAGTCCCTTGTTTAGGTGACATTCCTGAGCCCACCACAAAAATTCCTTTTGAATGCAAGGTATTATCTGAATGACAGTGTCCATATCCTGGCAGTGCTGTGTCCATACATTTTTGAGATACCATTGTAGCTTCCTCATATGCAGTTTGGCATTGGGAAGCACCAGAATACAAGATGCCATGAACCCCAAGGCTTGAAGGACTGTCCTTGCAGTCAGCCTGGACTGATGAGACAATTGATGGAAGTAAAGAGCAAGATTCTTTTTGTTTGTCCGGGGTCAAAAGGCCATCTGGGATGCTGTATTCAGTCTCACACCCAGAAAGCACATGTCTTGAGAGGGTACTAGACTGGACTTTATTTCGTTCACAGAATACCCCAGGCATCTTAGCACTGCTATCACGTATTGCAAATGATGAAGAAGCTCGTCCCTTCCTTTGGCCAGAATCAGGCAATCGTCCAAATAAGGATAGATTTGTATTCCTTTTAGCCTGAAGAAAGCTATCACTGGAGCCAGAACCTTTGTGAACACTCTGGGCAGTAGATAAGCCAAAGGGCAATGCAGAGAACTGATAATGAGAAGTCCCAGCTCGAAACGCAGATACTTCCTGCAACTTAGCCTGATAGGAACATGAAGGTAAGCTTCCTTGAGATCCAGAGTCACCATCCAGTGATCTTTGCCCAGCAGAGGTAAAAGCTGTTGTAACGTCAACATTTTGAACTTGGGAATGTCCAGATAAGTGTTGAGGATAGATAAATCCAAAATTGGTCTCCACGTGTTCCCCTTCTTTGGTACTAGGAACAGGCGAGAATAAAATCCTAGGCCTACTTCTGGCAGAGGGACCGGCTGTATGGCCCCTATTTGCAGCAGCAGAGAAATTTGTTTGTGAGCCTCTATTCTTTGCTGAGGAGGAACGTCTGGCATGCCTTTGAAAGGAGGCAAGGTATGGAAATAAAACCTGTAACCTTGGTGTATAATATCCAATACCCATTTGTCCTGGGTAATCAAACTCCAATTTTCTTTGAAGAGTGCCAACCTTCCTCCCAAAGGTGCTGCCAGACAAGAAGGCTCTGGCAGCTGAAAAGGTAGGTCATTGGGCCTGTTTACGAAAGGACTGGCCCCTGCCCTCACCGAAGACTGCGCAGGTGAACTCCCTGTTCTAGGTCTGAAAGAGCTCTGAGCTCTACCCTACCACGTCTAGATCTTCCCTAGACTGTGAATCATAAGAAGGGTCGTCCACCCCTTAGCAGGCCAATTCCTACTAAACTTGGAGGCTGAACTTGCAAAAAATCTTTAACAGTCTACATAGACTTAGCCTTGTCTTCCATTTTCTTTAAAACTGCCTCCACAGGTGAACCAAACAATACATCAGACTGTAAAGGAGCATCTAAAATCCTTGTCTTAACATGGTCAGATAAGTTCTGATCCCTCAGCCAGGCGTGCCTACGAAGAACTGACCCAGTGGCAGCCACCCTCGGCAAGCCCTGTACAGCATCAAATCCACATTGTAAAGAATGCTTACCCACTTGTTCAGAAACATGTACCAAATCTTGTAATTCTTTACACTCAATGCCTTCCGCCAGAGCATCTACCTTAGACTTCAATTGAGAAAGAAGATAGTTTTGATATTTCAACATGTGAAACTGGCAATTCAAAGCTCTCATAGCTAAGGTGGAAGAAGTATAGACTTTCTTTCCCCATCTATCCAAAGCTCTGGCCTCTTTATCTGGAGGAACCGGATTTTTTACCACAGAGGCTTTGACACCCTTAGGTCCCTGACTAACTATTTCTGGGTCTGCCCTAGGACTCTTATACAGATATTTATGAGCTTCAGGCACCCTGTAATACCTGTCCGGTTTAACAGGAGCAGGAGGCAAAGAATCAGGATTAAGTGAAGCCTCTGCAAACACATCTTTCACAACATCCAGAACAGGAGGAATAGCCAAAGGCCTATGCTGGGGTAAAAGCAAAAATTCCCTAAGCCTTTTCCTGGAATCAGAGAAGTCCTGACCTTCCCACTTAAAATGTTCCCTCATAGAGTGAAGAGTCTCTGAAAAAGAAAAATCCTCTGGAGGAGAAGCAGAAGGAGTAGAATCATCCACATCCGAATCAGAATAAGGAGAATACTCCTGTAAGTCTTCAGCCGAAGACTCTGAAACATCAGAAACCTGCTCAAAACTCCCCAACTCTGGTTCCACCCTAGGCCTCTTATCAGGAGGAGGCAAAGAACCTCTAATCAAAGTAATTAAATCTTCTGCCATTTTGAGCATGTGCTTCTTGGGCACAGATCCTGAAGAACTAGGAGTGACACCAACAGAAGCTAAACCTGGCCTGACTCTGGGAGAAGCCTTGGAAACAGAAGGAGAGGGCCTAACCACCCTAGGAAGGGAGGAGTACAGTAACTTGAGAAGCCCCTTCAGCCTGGCCTGCCTCCTGAGAGGCCACATCCTGCAAAATCAAAGTCTCCCCCTGGGACTCCAGAGAAGCCTCCGGAACCACGGTTCCACTGACGCCTCAAAGAACCGGCGTCCGACGGACGACTCTTCTTGTCTGGGTTTAGCTGCTTTGTCTTTGCGCTTCTTCGAAGAAGCGGGCGTCGGAGCATCCGACGGCATATTGTAATTGCACCGCTTTCCGAAGACCAACCTGGCACAATCTAACCTTCGCTTAATAGTGCGCTTATTAAACCTAGCACAAAAGCGACACCCAACAACGTCGTGCTCAGGCTCCAAACAAGGAATACACAAACTATGATAATCTCTATGCGGTATCTGCTTCCCACAAGAAATACAGGTATTCACTTTTTCTGACATCCGGTAAACCACTGAGGCAAGAAAAAACTAAAATATTCCCCAACGGGGTACTTAGCCAACTTTGACTCTGTCTGAAACTCCGAATTCGAAAAATTTCAGAACGCCGAACGGCACTTGCACGCTGCTTCTGCATCGGACCATGCGGCAAAAAAGACTGGGGATATGACGTCGGTCATGCGCATTTGTACCCTGACGTTCTGATGTCAGTCTTAAGCGCCTTGACCGACGTCAGCCTAATACTTTGATATTCGGGCCGACCGAGGACAGCGGACTACCCAAGTGTAAGGACTGCAGCAATGTGAGATGAAGAACATCTACAGTTTATTGAACGTCTGGGCAGTTTTTCCATCCCTTTCAACTTTCTGGTTTAAAAGCCCACGTTTGCGCTTGTTTAAGCTCCGCTCACCGGCACTGAGCTGAGGTAAACAATTATTGCAGCCAGAAAGTCTGCTCTTCAGTTCTTCCCCTAGATCTTGCTAGTTCTTTCTCTCTTGCACTTCAAATAGCCTAATCAATTTGAAAGCATATGAAAGGGTGCCTAGAGAGGAGTTGTGGTATTGTATGAGGAAGTCAGAAGTGGCAGAGAAGTATTTAAGAGTGGTACAGGATATGTACGAGGGTAGTGTGACAGTGAAGTCTGCAGTGGGAGTGACAGATCCATTTAAGGTGGAGATGGGATTACATCAAGGATCAGCTCTGAGCCCTTTCTTATTTGCAATGTTGATGGATAGGTTGACAGACGAGATCAAACAGGAGGCCCCATGGACTATGATGTTTGCAGATGACACTGTGAGCTGTAGTGAGGGTAGGGACCAGGTTGAGGAGACCCTGGAGAGGTAGAGATATGCTCTAGAGAGGAGAGGAATGAAGGTCAGCAGGACTAAGACAGAATATGTGTGTGTGAATGAGAAGGGAGGATAGAGGAATGGTGAGGATGCAGGGAGTAGAGTTGGCGAAGGTGGATGAGTTTAAGTACTTGGGATCAACAGTTCAGAGTAATGGTGAGTGTGGAAGAGAGGTGAAGAAGAGAGTACAGGCAGGGTGGAATGGGTGGAGAAGAGCGTCAGGAGTGATTTGACACAGACGGGTACCAGTAAGAGTGAAAGGAAAGATCTACAAGAGGGTACTGAGACCAGCTATGTTGTATGGGTTGGAGACAAGTGGCACTGACAAAAAGGCAGGAGTCAGAGTTGAAAGTGGCAGAGTTAAAGATGTTAAGATTTGCACTGGGTGTGACAAGGATGGACATGATTAGGAATCAGTATAGTAGAGAGTCAGCTCAGGTTGGATGGTTTAGAGACAAAGTCAGAGAGGCGAGATTGCGTTGGTTTGAACATGTGCTGAGGAGGGTTGATGGGTATATTGGGAAAAGGATGCTAAGGATGGAGCTGCTGGGTAAGAGGAAAAGAGGAAGGCCTAAGATAAGGTTTATGGACGTGGTGAGAAAGGACATGCAGGCAGTTGGTGTGACACAGCAATACGCAGATGACAGGAAGAAATGGAAACAGATGATCCGCTGTGGCGACCCCTAACGGGAACAGCCGAAAAAGAGAAGAAGATTTGCACTTCAACAGGTTTTTGTAGCAATTATAGCACACCTAAGAGCCATCAGCACTAGTTGTTCTTCATGGAAATAGCTCCAGTACTTGGTAGTTATGACCACCCCTCCTGGTATGATTAAAGGGCAGTTCCCTGTGCTTTTTCCTATTAACCTGGTGCACATGGGCATTCTGAGGCAGTGTAGCAACTGCCTCATGTACACCGACAACCCTCGCCTCTTACCTCCCAACACTCAGACTTGTGAGAGATGCAGTTATATCACCAAATTGGAAGCTAGGCACTCTCCAGCCAAGACTGGACTAGCCAGTCAAGAGAAGGTCAACACCTGCACCACACCATATGGAACACACAGCCCTCCAGAACACCCACTATCACAGCTCTCACATAAAAACACAAACCATACACCCACCTTTGCGGAGACGCTCAATAGAAATTTACCCAAACAGCAGAGACTTCCAAGACAGAAATGTACTCGACCACCAAAACACAGCACAAACCACAAGACACACAGCTCACCTCCACAGTGTGCCCCTCAACCTAAGCCACTAAGGTTAAACACCTTTCCCAATACACTAATCATAGGTGACTCAACAGTGAGGCACACAGATGCCCCACTCACTAGGCTGAATAAGGAGAAGGTAACTGTCAGCTGTATATCAGGTGCCAGTATCCGACACATAACACATGCACTAAGATCACTCCACAACAAGTACAAGTATGACTCTGGCATTGTCCATGTAGGTGTGAATGACATGAGACGCACCTCCCTGGACTACATGAAAAGAGACACGGTGGAGATCTCAAGTTATGTGGCCCAGACAGGTATGACACTAGCTCTGAGCAGTATCCAACCATCTCCCAGAATGATACCATGGTAAAAACAAAAAATGATCGACTTCAACAATCGGCTAAGGTTCTGGTGTCATTCTAAGGGGAACCAGTATCCGTCTTCTTGGGATGACATGATTGACAGACCTCAATGCTCTGCTAGAGATGGCCTGCATCTGTCACCCCTGGGTTTCTGGGTACTGGCTAAGGCTCTTCCCACCCCCATAGTGCCTTTTTTAGGCAGTGTTCTAAAGACCAAATTACCACCATAACAGCTATAAATAAATGCAATCTGAGCGTCATGCTGCTCAGTGTAGAAGTTTAAATCTCAAGATGCACTTCCTCGAAGCACTCCTCAAATTGGAGGACATCGACATTTCTGCTGTAAGGTGAGACCTGTTTTAAAGCGTCAGAAAGCACCACTGCGCTACCAGGCTATAACTCACTCCACACCTTTTGGCCCCGAAACATGGACCGAAGCTACAAAGGCGGTGGTGTCTCCATATTCATAAAGGATATGCACACCTCCAGACTAGTAGCCCAGCATAATGCATCTGAGATACTTCAGGTACAACTAGCATTGGGTAAGACTGCGATCCAGGTCACAGCCTGCTATAGGTCTCCAACCATGTCCCTAGACTCTCACTCCACGTACCTAAGCAACCTGGAATCTATCAAAGTCCAACCCAACACTTTCATACTAGCAGAACTCAACTACCCCTCCATCAACTGGGTAAAATTACTGAAGCACCAATGCACTGGCCCAACGCTTCTTGGAATTCATCAATTCCAATTCCCTGGACCAGCTCATTCTTACCCCCAATAGAGAAAGCAACATCCTTGACCTGGTTATTACTAACATGGACAACCGTTGCTCTACACCAATAGTCAATTCCTCCCTGGGTAGATCCGGCCACAAACTAATCACAATGGAAATCCACATCTCACCCACACCCCCCACAAAGGTACCCACCATGAAAAATCTCTCCAAAGCTGACTTTGGACTCCTAAAAACAGAGGTAGCTAACTTCACGGCACCCATGCCAATGGAAAATATATGCATGACTGCCGAATCATACACTAATGCACTGTACGAACATGTACATCAATGCATGGAACTAGCCATACCCAACAGAACCAAGATGCTCTCCTCCAAAAGAAGGTAGCCAGTCTGGTGGGCCCCTGCCATTAATAAACTCTACAACAGACGAAGAAACTGTTGCAGAAAAATGTTAAGTCCCAAGACTGGAAAAATTCCCTTATTAGCCTCAACAAAAAGTTGAGATCCCTCATCAAAACCTCCAAAGCCAGTTATGAAGGCAGAAATGCGGCAGACACTAAAAACAACCACAAAGCCTTCTTTAGTTAGATCAAGAATCTCCATGGCAATACCCAGATTTGCTCTGAGTTGCTGCACAATGGTATCTCATATAATGAGCCAAAAGATACTGCCAACATACTGGCCGACAGATTCAGTGCCAACTTTACCCCCCCACAAGGACCAATCTCAATACCGGAAGAATGCCAGGCATCCTGCATTACTGCAGCACAGGTAAAAGCTGCATTGTCTAAGGCCAAGACTATAGCTTCCACTGGACCCGACAATATCCATGTCTGTGTTCTACACAAATTACACAGTCAACTGACACCACATCTGTGTGCTCTGTTCACTCACAGCCTCACCTCAGGCTTTGTCCCTACTGAATGATGCACTGCTACAGTCATCCCTCTCCAAAAAGGAGTGGAGCTACAGACCCTAGAAATTATCACCCCATTAGCCTGACGAGTCTGATATGTAAGGTTATGGAGTACATCATCATGGACCTAATTAACAAGGATATAGGGAATCTCCAAACTCTAGATCTCACACAATTTGGTTTTGTGAAAGGTAGATCATGCCTGCTCAACCTGGTTGACTTCTTTGAGTCAGTTACCAGAGCGGTGGATGAAGGTAAGGCAGTTAATACAGCCTACCTCGATCTGGCCAAGGCCTTTGATACCACTCCTCACTCAGGAATTATTGATAAACTCACCAAACTAGGCATCAACCCCTATATCGTTACATGGGTTGCAAATTGGCTCACAGACAGAACACATAGTGCAAAAGTAGCAGACTCCAAGTCAGACTGTCAACCAGTCACGAGTGGAGTCCCACAGGGGATAAGTCCGGGGTTCCCTCCTGTTTGGCATCTACTTCTCAGAAGTCCAGGCCAGCACGGAGGGACTCTGGCTGACCAAATTCACAGACGACTGCAAGCTGGGAGCCATTACTAACTCCCCGTGATGCAGACATCCTACAGAAAGGCCTCACTGAAACCAATGACTGGTGTCGAAACCATGGCCTTAAGCTTAATGCCAAAAAATACGTCATTCCCTTTCGGAAAAACTCAGTTCCCACTAATTACCACATCGATGGGAGCCCACTGAACACTGGAGGCGTTATAAGAGATCTGGGGACACAGGCTGACAAGCAACCTCTCCTTCGACCACCACATTGCCACTGTGGTCAGAAAGACCTTCTATGTGGCACACCTCATTACCAACGGTTTTGCATCCAGGATGAAAGAGGTCATCATTTCTCTCTACTCTTCCATCATTAGACCAATCATAGTATAATGCCCCATTTGGCATATACCTCACTAGACACCTGCAACTGCTGGAGAAGCCGCAAAAGTACCTCATGAAGAGGATCCTAGGCCTTAAACACATGTCCTAAACTGACAGACTCAAAAAAACTCCAGCTATTCTCTGTCTCATATAGTCTACTAAGAGGCGATCTCTGCTTGACTTACAAAGCTAGGTCTGACCCAGCTCTGTTAGAAATGCTACATCTATAGAAACCCCAATCCCTCCGCGCCACATGCTCCAGACACCACAACCTCATTACCACAATCAACAGCACATGCTGGAGGGGCAGGTTCATAACCCAGAGAATGCCCATGCTCTGGAACAGACTTCCCATACATGTCAAGCAGAACACCTCACTAGCCCTCTTCACAAGGAATCTTGACGAGTGGATGGGAAATAGAAAGTTCACCCTGGGGATCACTTCAGGGACTCAACTTGACAGAGGCACTCGGAACCAACGAAAGGCGGCATAATGCCAGGGCACTTTGATGGGTTAGGCTTGTAAAGGCCTGAGGGCCATTAGCCTAGTACACACCTATGAACCTATGCTGTGCTTGTACACTATCTTTATTTACCCAGTGCACAAACTACTTCTACTTCTCTCTGTAAGCCTTCCTTGTTGAGGGTTTCTGAGCAATGGTTAATTACAGCAAGCAACAGATACTCAAATCTAAGCAGTGAAAGCAGAAACTACATTAAAGTGCATAACCCGCCAACACAGGGATGCTCATTCAACCTTGTGTATTTGTTTCAAGTAACTAATGACACCATTTTCCACTCAATGTAACGTCAAAGTGCACCTTTATGAAACTTTACTCATTTCTAAACATTAAATATCCTCAAAAGTTATCAGAAGAGAGATGTACAAATAAAAAGATACAAGATCATACAACACATTTATAACTAAAATTGTATTAAAATGACAGATATATACTTTGAACATATTATTTTATAACTTTGTACTGCTAACATATTACTACTTCAACACTCAAAAAAAGACAGAAATCAGTGCAGCACTGATCTGGTATCTCAACCTGCAGATTCACCAGTCTACAGGACAAAGTAAAAGATAAGGAATAAGGATAACTGTTCAGAAAGTCAGATCCTGGCTGCAGCTAACTTAGTGGAACTTAGAAAAAATAAAAATAAAGCCCTCTTTAAAGAGGAAAAAAAAACAGTCCACTTAAGGTTTAAGCAGACCTTAATTCAATGATGGATGACCGTTCTTTAACAACATCCCTCTGGCCATCAAAAAATCCAATAACTGAAGACTATCTTCAGTTAGCTTCAGCAGTCCTACACATCCTCGCACAAGCCATGACTGAAACTCTTCCTACATGTACTGATTTACAATCACATCAAGATTATAATTCAGTACTTTACTTCTACTATACACCTGATACCTTAACAAAATTGTAATTCCGTTGTATGGAAGACTTTCTAAATGGCCCACCTCATAAATAAGGGTATTTCATCCAGGAACAAGGAGGTCAAAACATCTCTGTACTCCTCCCTTATCAGACCCATTATTGAGTACAATGGTCCCTTCGGCATGTACCTTGCCAAGCCATACAACAGTTGGGAGAAACCACAGAGGTTCCTGACCAGGAAAATCCAGGGTCTCAAACACCTTTCCTATGCAGATAGGCTAAAAGCCCTGTCCGCCTACTCAGTTTCAGACTGCTCAGAGGTGGCTTTCAGGCCAGTTATTTTACATTAAGAGGGTTCGTGGTCTGCACTCTTGTGGGAGGAGAGGCTGGACTCTGCCCTTCTGAGCTGGGAATTTCTGATTGAAGGCTTATAGTGCATGCATATCTGAACTGCTTCTTACTGAAGTTGGTGCGCCTTGTTTGCTGTGGCATAGACTGGATTCGGGCCTGCTGGATCTAGCTTTGTTTGTGTAACTTGAGCACTAATCCAGGCATTCTCTAAAGTATTCAATTGTATTTATTACTGCTTGGTAGTAACTTGATTAAAGTTTAGCTGTCATTTTAAGTCTTTTGGATTAAGCACTTGGGCTTCAGACCAGTTGTTTTACATTAGGAAGGTTTGTGGCATGCACTGTGGTGGCAGGACAGGTAGCTTTCATCCTTCTAAGTTGGGAACTGCTGATTGAGAGCCCAGTGTCTGTTATTCTTAAAGTGCATTAGTTCTGGTTTAAGCACTTGGACTTCAGGCCAGTTATTTTACATTAAGAAGGTTTGTGGTCTGCACTCTTGTGGGAGAAGAGGCTGGACTCTGCCCTTCTGAGCTGGGAATTTCTGGTTAAAGGTTTACAGTGCCTGAATATTTGAACTGTATCTTACTGAAATTGGTACACCTTGTTTGCTGTAGCATAGACTAGATCCAGGCCTGCTGAATATAGCTTTGTTTATATGCTTGTTGTTTGTTTGCTTGTTATTTCCTGGAGCTAATTCCACCTAATACGCAGCTTCTCAGCTTCTGTGGATCACTAGTGATATCTGCATTGCTTACTGTACTTATTTCCTTGTTTCACTTGAAAGAAAATTACTGTTTGTCGTTTTTGCATTTAAGTTACCTGTAACACATTGCACTTAAGTTACCTGGCACTTGCTCACTAAAGCAATTATACAAGTCAGCACTAAAAATTAAAAGCACTACACCCTCACTCCCCACTGGCCCTGGTTTTCAATTATTAAGGAATTCCCAATATTACTCTAGCATGTCCAAAGGTCAGTTGTCAATCTCCTCTCCGGTCCAGCTGGTGAATCTGGGTATCTTGAGGCAATGTTACAACTGCCTCATGTACACAGACAACCCTCTCCTCCTCCCAACAAATTCCAACACATGTGAGAGATTCAACCATACAGCCAAACTGGAGGCTAAGCTCTCTCAACTCAGTACTGGCATAACCAGTCAGGAGGAGAAGGAAACCACACTCACTACAATTCCAGTCTCACATAGACATACCATGACAGCAAACCAAACACATAATCACACAAAAACATACTCAGAGGCTCTAAATAAATATCTGCCGAAGCAGCAGAGACCTCCAAAGCAGACACCCAAGCAGCCGCTACCCCAAAACAAAACACGTGCAACACATATCTCACAAAGCCAGTGTGCCAAACAGTCACAGCCCTTAAGACTAAACAACACACCTGATACACTTGTAATAGGTGACTCTATCGTCAGGCACACTGACGTCCCGCTCACCAGGCTGAACAAGGAGAGGGTCACAGTGAGCAGCCTGTCGGGTGCTAGGATCCGCCACATAACACAAGCACTCAGGTCACTCCAAGGCAAGTACAAATATGACTCAGTCATTGTCCATGCTGGTGTGAATGACCTGAGACATACCTCCCTGGACTACATGAAAAGAGACATAAAGGAGCTCTCTGAGCATGTAGCCCAGGCCGGTACGACCCTGACCTTGAGTAGCATCTTACCCTCACCAAGAATGATGCCACAATATGAAGACAAGATGATCAATTTCAACAATTGGCTTAAGTACTGGTGTCATTCAAAGGGGATCCAATGCCTGTCAGCTTGGGATGATATGCTCGACAAGCCACGATGCTTCGCTAGGGACGGCTTGTACCTGTCACCCCTGGGCTTTCGGATATTGGCAAAGGCTCTTGCTACCCCATAGTGCCTTTTTAGGCAAGGCTCAAAAGACAAACCCACCTCCATAGGTATCACAAGGGATAAGAAACTAAGAGTAATGCTACTCAACGCCAGAAGTCTAAACCTCAAGATGCACTCGAAACTCTCCTTAGCATGGAGAACATCGATATCTGTGCAGTAACAGAAACCTGGTTCAGGGCTCGAGAGCACCCCAGCACTACCAGGTTATACCTCATACCATGCTTTTCGCCCCAAAACTTGGACCGAACCACAAAAGGAGGGGAGTATCGATATTCATCAAAGATACCCACACCTCCAGGTTGGTGGCAAAGCACGAAGCATCAGAGACTATCCATGTGCAACTAACAGTGGGTAAAACTGCCTTCCAGTTTATAGCCTGCTACAGACCACCCTCCCAAACCCAGGAACCCCACTCGGCCTTCCTGAGAACACTGGAAAATATGAAGGTCTCTCCAAACACCATTATATTGGGCGACTTCAACTACCCAAACATTGACTGGGAGCATTACTCTAGTTCCAACACCCTAGCCCAAAGGTTCCTAGAATTTATAAACTCAAATGCTATGGAACAACTTGTTACCACTCCCACAAGAGGGGAAAACATACTGGACCTGATCATCACCAACATGGGGACTCTATGCTCCAGACCAGAAGTGTATCCCTCACTGGTAAGATCAGACCATAAACTAATCTCATTGGATATTCACATCCCGACCCCACCCCCTGCCCAGAAAACCACAGTGAAAAACTTCTCTAAAGCAAATTTTACACTCCTCAAAACTGAGGTGGAATCCTTCAAAGCCCCCGGGCCTGTGGAAAATATGGCCCAGACTGCAGAATCCTTTATAAACGCATTCTATGAACACCTTCAGGAATGCATGGATCATGCGATCCCAAATAAAACCAAGACCCAATCCTCCAAACGCAGACGTCCTGTCTGGTGGACCCCAGCCATAAACAAACTATACAATAGAAGGAAGAAGCTACTAAATGATAAAGCAAAATCCCAAAAAGGGAAGGCATCACTGATCAGTATTAGCAAAAAACTACGGGCACACATAAAATTGTCTAAGGCCAGCTTCGAGAGAAAAATTGCACAGGAAACTAAGGATAATCACAAGGCTTTCTTTAGTTATGTTAGGAACCTGGGTGGTAATTCCCAGATATGCCCAGAATTAGTCCAAAATGACAAAAAATACACCGAACCCACAGACATTGCCAACATCCTAGCTGACAGGTTCAGCGCAAACTTCTCCCCCCCCACCAAAAGGGCAAATATCTATCCCAGCAGAGTGCTGCCCCCCTGACATCTCAGATGCTCAGGTAACAGCCGCCCTCTCCAAAGCAAAAAACACAGCATCAATGGGACAAGATGGTGTCCCGGGCTGCGTCCTACATGAACTCAAAGAATAGCTAAACCCAAACATAAAACTACTGTTCAATCTCAGCCTTACTACAGGATATGTGCCCAAAGAGTGGCGTACAGCAACAGTGGTCCCTCTCCATAAAGGTGGTGCCTCAATGGATCCTGGAAACTATCGCCCCATAAGCCTGACTAGCTTGGTCTGCAAAGCTATGGAAAGGATCATCATGGACCTCATAAATAAAGATATTGGGGACCTACAAACACTGGATCCTACCCAGTTCGGCTTTGTTAAGGGCAGATCCTGCCTCTTAAACCTGGTTGATTTCTTTGAAACAGTCACCAAGGCCATTGACGAGGGGAAGGTGGTCCACACAGCCTACCTGGACCTCGCAAAAGCCTTCGCTACAATACCCCACTCGGGCATTATAGATAAGCTCACCAGCTTAAATATAAACCCCTATGTCACTAGATGGATTGCAAACTGGCTCAAGGACAGAACCCACATGGTTAGAATTGCTGGAGCCATGTCAGACTCCAAACCAGTTACAAGTGGTGTCCCACAAGGCTCAGTCCTGGGACCTCTCTTGTTCGGTATATATTTCTCGGAGGTACAGGCCAACACGGAAGGACTGTGGCTGGCCAAGTTTGCAGATGACTGCAAACTGGGCGCCATAATCGACTCTCCAGCCGACACAAGCATCCTCCAAAAGGGCCTCATAGAAACAGACAACTGGTGCCAGAGCCATGGCCTCAAGCTAAATGTCAAAAAGTGTATAGTCATCCCCTTTGGCAAAAACAAAGTGCCCACAAATTACCACATAGGTGGAAATCCATTAAGTACAGAAGACGTAATTAGGGACCTGGGGACCCAAGTTGATAGCAATCTCTCATTTGACAACCACGTGGCCAAAGTGGTTAGAAAAACATTTTATATAGCCCACCTAATCATGAAGGGATTCACATCTAGATCAGGGGAGGTCATCGTGTCTCTTTACTCATCCCTCATCAGGCCCATAATTGAGTACAATGCCCCTTTTGGGATGTACCTTACCAGACACCTGCAGCAACTGGAAAGACCCCAAAAGTACCTCACCAAGAGGATCAAAGGGCTCAAACAGATGCCATATGCTGCCCGGTTAAAGAAACTCCAGCTCTACTCAGTGGCATACTGCCTGTTCAGAGGCGATCTGTGCCTGACGTATAAAGCCATGTCCAACCCGGAATTAATGGACATGCTGCACCTCAGAAAATCCAAATCCCATCGAGCTACGCTCGAGAGACTTGAACCTCAGCACTGAAATAAATAGGACATGCTGGAGGGACAGATTCATAACCCAGAGGCTCCCTTCACTCTGGAATAAAATCCCAGTCCAGGTTAGGCAGAGTCCCTCATTGACTCTCTTCAAGAGGAATCTTGATGAGTGGATGGGAGATCGTAGGTTTACCCCGGGTATCACTTCTGTGTCACTGTTAGATAGAGGCACAGTATACTAACCTCGAAAAAGGGCATAGCAAAATAAATTTAAAATGGGTGGCGAAAGCCAAACACATTCTGGCTAGGCTTATAAATGCCCTAGGGCAGATAGCCTAGTATGAACCTATGAACCTGTGTCTGGCATGCAAGGCCATTTCAGACCCAGCCTTGATGCAGTTGCTGCATATCCGTAAGAAAAAAACTCCACTCGCGCAACCAGCATGCAAGGCCTTAGTCTGGTCTGTGACATTAACAGAATTTCCTGTCTGTGGAATAGACTCCCTTCTTCATGTCAAGCAGAGTATCTCTCTAGCCCTGTTTAAGAGGAACCTGGATGACTGGAAGGGAAACAGAAAATATACCCCTGGGATCCCACCTGTGTCCCTGCTGGACAGGGGAAACAGATGACGACTTTGAGGGAACATGGGCGAAATTCTTGGCTAGGCTTATAAGGGCCTCTAGGACAATAACCTAGTATCGTTCTGTGCAACTATGAACAAATAAAAAATAGAAAATTTAAAAAATTCTGTTAAAATTTCTAAGAAAAATCAAGCCAAGAACTAATATCAAAACCTGTAAAAAGAGTAATAAAACCTCTACTAAAGTGAAAATCCTCAAAGCTTCACACATATTCAAACAGGAACATAAAATGACAACTTTTTACTTCAGGAGGAAAAAACACTGTCATTCGGGCTCTGCTACTCTCTTTCTGTTTAATATCCTGGTGCAGAAGCTGCAGTGAGAAAGAAAAATGCATGACAGAAATAAAATGATACAGCAGCACTTGCTGCTGTTACAACAAAGACTGTTTGTAACCACAATTTGACTGAAAATGTAAGGCAAGACACTCTACTGAATAGTTAATGGACATTATTAAATGTGTAATCATCTTGTCTTTAACTTGCAGCAACTGATCTGAAAACGGTCACTTACAGCATGATGGAATAATTCAGTCTCACCTTCATGAATATGACCCTACATCGAGAAACTTTGCTTGAACAGTTTCTTGATATAGGTCAAGAAATTATTCCTGCATACTACAAATAATCTCCGGGTTTCTGATAAACTAACAAAAACGCTTTAATCTTACCTGTGAATTTTTGACTGCTTGCCAAACTCAGAAAGTACAGTTGTGTACACTTACCATAAAAATAGATGTTCGAGTGTATTCACTGTTGCAGTCATCACACTTGGGTTATCTGCCTGCAGGTAGCCCTCAGTCGGCCCGAATACCAGAGTCTTGGGATTTCTGCGTCGGACGCTGTCGCCTCTTCCATGACTTCAGGTTGTCAGGGGTATAAAACATGCAGTGGACGCCATTACATCAGTTTTTCCTGCCCCAGATGTTAGGAGCCCCCAAAATAGGAAGCTATTACATGGTGTGGAACACCTCCAGTAAAAAGTAAATACCCCTGCCATAAAAGATGGCTATAAAGAGGATAAGTAGAAAGGATAGAGAAATCCAGGGGGGGCTGGAGGGAGGGAAAAGTACAGTTGTGTACACTTACCATAAATGTAGATGTTCGAGTGTATTCACTGTTGCAGTCATTACATTTGGGTAATCCTGCTGGCAGGTTGCCCTCAGTCGGCCTGAATTCCAAAGTCCTGGGTCCTGCGTCGGCTGCTGTCACCTCTTCCCTGACGTCAGGTCGTCAGGGGTATAAAAGATGCGGCCGATGCCATTTTCTTTAGTTTTTTCTTGCCCCAGATGTCAGCTGCCCCCTAAAAGGGTAGCCAAAATTTATATATATATATATATATATATATATATATATATATATATATATATATATATATATAGATATAGATATAGATATATAAATACAGGTACCAATATAAACTTTACCTTCATCTACAAGCAAATACGCCACATAGGTTGTATTAATCAGAGAAGGAAAGATAGGCTCCAGCAGAAGAAAAGGGGGATGGCGGGTGGGTAACCTGCACTGCAACAGTGAATACACTCGAACATCTACATTTATGGTAAGTATACACAACTGTACTATGTTCTTCGTGTTTCACTGTTGCAGTCATTACATTTGGGTAGAGTCCCAAAGCTATGGATGGGAGGCTGGAGCTAAACAGCATTAGGAGCGGCTATGAAGCCCTGCAGAACTGCAGTGACAAAGCCTGCCCTGGATTTAGAGTAGAGTGGCAGATGATAGTGCTTTGTAAAGGTGTGCACTGAACTCCAAATAGCAGCCTCTAAAAATGTCCTTGATTGGTACTCCCCTGAGAAAGGCTGCTGAAGTGGCTGCAGCTCTGGTTGAATGTGGCCTAAATGCCCTTAGGCAGTGGCTTGCCATGGTGTAAGTAGCAGAAACGAATGCAGTGGCCTATCCACTTTGAAACAGTCTGTTTTGAGATAGCCTTTCCTTGTGATCCTGCAGCATATGCCACTAGTAATTGCTCTGTCTTCCTGAAAACTTTGGTTCTGTCCAAGTAGAATCTAAGCTGTCTGTGTACGTCTAAAGAATGCAGAATTCTCTCCCCCTTGTTCTGTGGATTTGGATAAAAGGTTGGCAGATGAATAGCTTGGTTAAGAATCGCACTGGACACCACCTTAGGCATAAATGTTGGGTTTGTCCTCAGAGAGACCCTGTCCGGATAAAAAATGATAAACGGTTCCACAGCCATGAGTGCCTGTAGCTCTGAAACTAGTCTTGCAGAAGTTATTGCTAGAAGCAAAGCTGTTTTCCACGATAAAAACTTTATATCAGCAGTTGCAGCTGGCTCAAAAGGAGGCAGGGTGAATTTTTCCAAGACACAGTTGAGGTCCCATGCAGGCATTGGTGATCTCCTTGGAGGCTTTAAATTTTTGGCTCCTCTGAGGTACTGTTTTAATAAGGGATGAGAAAAGATTGGTGGCTCTGTATAGTAATGAGCCGAAATGGCAGAGGCATGAATTTTACTAGATGAAAAAGATTAGGCCTTTGTCCAGCATCTCAGTTAAGTATTGCAAAATCTGAGGAATATTTGGCACAGCTGTATCAGTTCCTTGTGCCTGGTTCCAAGCAAAGAATCTCTTCCATTTTCCAGCATAAGATTTTCTAGTACTAGGCCTTCTGGCCTCCAAAATGACATCCATTACAGCTTTGCCGAGAGGTATGTTTTGTATGCCTACATTATTCGCCATGCTGCCAGGTTTAAAGTCCCGAGTTGGCTGTGCGGGATCTGATTGTTTTGCTGGGACAGTAGATGAGGTATTTGAGGTAAGGTCCAAGCTGGACATTGAGACAAGTTCTTTAGGAATGGAAACCAGTACTGGCGGGGCCAGTCTGGGGAAATCAGTATCCTTTTTGGCTTCTCCTGTCTGACCTTTAGGAGTACCTTGGGGAGGAGAGGCAGTGAGGAAAGGCATACACTGATATGTTTTTCCAGCTGAAAGATAGGGCGTCCACTTTCCATGCTTGTCTGTGATAAGTCCTTGTGCAGAATCTTTTTAGTTGGTAGTTGTGAGGGGAGGCAAATAGATCTATGTCCGGGCATCCTCATTTCCTTGTTATCATGCCGAAGACTTGTGGATTCAGCCGCCATTCGTGGGGATCCATGAGATTTCTGCTTAGTTCGTCTGCCAGAGTATTTTTCCTTCCTGGCAGGAATTGTGCTTGCAGATGTACTTGTAAGTTAATGCTGTATCCCACAAAGTCATAGCTAGTCTGCAAAGGGGGTATGAATGTCTGCCCCCCTGCTTGTTTATATACAGCTAGCATCTCTTTTTGATTGATATGTAGATACTTTTGGTTTGTGGACCAAGTGCCCTGAATGCCTCTTCCTGCCATGTGTGCCCCCCAGGCATAATCTGAAGCATCCGTTGTTAGGCTCTGCTTGGCTGGGGGTAGTGAGAATGGCTGTCCCTTGTTTTGGTGACAAACCTTTGCCCACCATCCTGTTGCAGGCAGGGAATGAGAGTAATCATTGTTTCCAGGCTGTGGCAATGTTGTGTCCAGACACTTGTTAGGTACCATTGAATTTTCCTCATATGCAGTCCTGCATATGGAATTAGTAAGATGCAGGATGCCATGAAGCCCAAAGCCTGCAGAATTTTTCTTGCAGGTAACTGGGCCTTTGTTGCCAACATTTTGAAATAGGTAGTCAGTTGCCTTTGTTTGTCTGGAGTGAGACAAGCCATCTGGGCAGTAGTATTTAAGCTTGCACCCAGGAATATTATCTCTTGAGAGGGTACTAGTTTTGGTTTCTTTTCATTGACTGTGTACCCTAGGCATGTTAGAAGCCTTTACACAAACGCCAGATACTGCAGAAGAATGTCCTTATTCTCTGCTTGAATTAGGCATTCGTCCAAGTAAGGAAATATTTGCATTCCTCTTTGTCTGCAGAATGCGATTACTGGTGCCAGGCACTTTGTAAAGACCCTGGGCGTAGTAGACAAGCCAAAGGGCAGTGCAGAGAATTGGTAATGGGTTGAGCCAGCCTTGAATCTGAGGTATCTTCTGCATAATTGTCTGACTGGAACATGCAGGTATGCCTCTTTTAAGTCAAAAGTTACCAGCCAAGCGTTCTTGCCCAGCATGGGCAGAAGCTGTTGCAAAGTCATCATCTTGAATTTTGGTATATCCAGGAATGTGTTCAGAATAGATAGGTCCAGTATTGGTCTCCAGGTCTTGTCCTTTCTGGGAGCCAAGAACAGTCTTGAGTAAAATCCTTGTCCCTGCTCTTGCTCTGGTACTTGCTGAATGGCCCCCGTGTCCATGAGGCATGAGACTTGTTTTTGTGCCTCTGCCCATTGATTTTTTTGGCAGATCTGGCCAGCCGTTTGCGTTTGGCAGGGTATGGAAATGGAACTTGTACCCTTGTGACATGATTTTTAGAACCCACTTGTCCTGGGTTATAATGTGCCAATTTTGAGAAAAAAGTGCTAATTTTCCCCCTAAGGGTGCTGCCAGAAGATAAGTGCTTGGTGCAGGCAAGGGGAAGTCAATGGGTCTGTTTCCTGTATGGTTGTGATTTGTCTTTTCCAACTTTGGAGGTAGAAGCACCCCATTTCTTTGATCTGTAGGAACCTTGCGCCTGGGTTCTGCCTCTAGGGCATCTGGATCTGCCCCTTTGAGGTCTGTCTGACACAGGAAAGGACCAATTCTTTGTAGGCCAGTGTCTACTAAACCTAGGTGGCTGTACTTGTAAAAAAAATCTTTGACAGTTTGCATAGATTTAGCTTTGTCCCCCATTTTCTTTAACACCTCCTCTGCCTTAACACCAAACAAAGTATCATGCTGTAAAGGTGCATCTAATAATTTAACTTTGACATGATCAGGCAGATTTTGTTCCTTTAACCAAGCATGCCTCCTAATTATAGAACCTGTAACTGCGGCCCTGCAGGAAGCCTCCAAAGAATCAAAACCACATTGCAAAGTATGCTTTCCAACTTGTTCAGCTGCATGCAATAAATCCTGCATTGCCTTGTTTTCTGCACATTCAGAGTTTAATAACATTTTCTGTTTAAGCAATGCCATGACAAGTTGCTGACATTTGAGCATATGAAATTGACAAGTTTAAGGCACTTAAAGCCAAGGTAACAGATGTGTAAACCTTTTTTCCCCATCTATCCAGTGCCCTAGAATCTCTGTCAGAGGGGGTAGGGTTTTTTGCAGTGGAAGCCTTAACTCCTCTGGGACCCTGAGAAACAGTTTCTCGGTCTGCAGCAGGGTTTTTAAAAAGGAATTTGTGAGAGTCAGGAACCCTGTAATATCTGTCAGGCTTAACAGGAGCTGGAGGTAAGGAGTCGGGGTACGACTAGACTCCGAAAACACATCATCTACAATATCTAACACAGGTGGAATGGCTAGTGGTCTGTGTTGAGGTAGTAAAAGGAAATCCCTGAGCCTCTTTTTAGATTCTGGAAAATCTTGGCTCTCCCAGTGGAAATGCTCCCTCACGGTATGCAAGGTTTCCCCAAAAGAATAGTCCTCTGGAGGAGAAGCTGAAGGTATAGATTCTTCAGCATCAAAATCCTCAAAGGGGGGAAGAGAATATTCCTGATCAGAAGAAATAGAAACCTGATCTGAAGATTCATAGTCAGTCTCTTGCCTAGGCCTCTTATCAGGAGAGGGATGGGAACCCCTGATCAGGGTAATTAAGTCTTCGGCCATTTTGAGCATCTGTTTTTTGGGCATAGAGGCCTGTCCACATGGCTCGAGTTTGTTTCTTTGCTTTAGAAGGTGCTTTAGTCTTTGCCTTTGAAGCTGAGGTTGGTTTAATGTAAAGATGTTCAGGTCTGAATACGCCCTCAGAAGCCGGTGCCTGCACAGTGGCTCCAGACCCATCTGAAGGAATAGTATGCGAGGCTCCAATACCTTGAGCTTCCAGTGGCATGGCCGACTCCACGTGGGAGTCGGTAGCGGCCTGCGACTCTAAAGTTGCGGGCGGCAGGGGCTGCAAAAGCGCCTCACTGAGAACCGGCGAACCAGCGACTGGCTTAGGAGAAGCTTCGTCGTCTGTTTTGGGCCTTGGTCGTCTCTCTCTCTCTTTTCTTTGTGTTTTTTTGTGAACTCCGGTAGTCGGATGGCTATCCGACGACATTTCTGGATATTAAACCGGAGCCCAAAATAGTTTAAAGCAAAATCATACCGATGCTTAATAGTGCGTTGGTTAAATCTAGCACAAAACCGACAACCAGCAACGTTGTGATCAGGGCCTAGGCAAGGAATACAGTAAGAATGAAAGTCCTTATGAGGTATTTGCTTTCCACAAGGAATACAATTATTAACTTTTTCTGACATCGGTCTGGAGCAAGAAAAAAGTTTCCCCAACGGGGTACTTGGCTTTATTGAAGACTTCAGATCTGAAACTCTAACACTAAAATCTCAGGAGTCGGCCGACCGGCACTTGCAAACTGCTTCTGCTTCGGGCACAGCGCAGCAAGCAAGACTGAAGAAAATGGCGTCGGTCGCATCTTTTATACCCCTGATGACCTGACGTCAGGGAAGGGGCGACAGCAGCCGACGCAGGACCCAGGGCTTTGGAATTCAGGCCGACTGAGGGCTACCTGCCAGCAGGATTACCCAAACATAATGACTGCAACAGTGAAACATGAACATCCAGGACTGCACTTCAACATCTACGTTTATGGTAAGTGTACCCAACTGTACTATGTTCTTCGTGTTTCACTGTTGCAGTCATCACACTTGGGTTGATTACCAAAGCTGAGGAGGGGTAGAGGCAGTCAAGAAGTAGTAGGGATGGATAGCAGGGCCTTGTAAGACTGCTGTGGCAAATCCAGCTCTGGATTTAGAAAAGACAGGCAAGTGGCAATGTTTGGTGAAGGTGTGTACAGAACTCCAGGTTGCAGCTTCCAGGATGTCCCTGGTAGGGACTCCTCTGAGAAAAGCTATGGAGGTTGAGGTAGCCCTAGTGGAATGAGGCCTGATCCCCATGCGGGGTAGGTTTTCCATGGTGTTTGTAGCAGAAATCAATAGTGTGTGTTATCCACTTAGAAATGGTTTGTTTCAAAATGGCCTTGCCCTCTGCCCCTGTAGCAAAGCTGACTAGCAGCTGGTCAGATTTTCTGAAGGTTTAGTCCTGTCAAGGTAGAACCTGAGCTGTCTTGTGCACGTCCAAGGAGTGCAGGATCCTCTCCCCTTTATTCTGAGGATTAGGAAAAAAGGTTGGGAAATGGATGGATTGGTTTAAAGCCACAATGGATACCACCTTGAGCATAAAAAATGGGTTAGTCCTGAGGGAAACCCTGTCCGCATGGAAGATAATGAAGGGCTCCACAGCCATAAGGGCCTGTAACTCAACACTCTTCTTGCTGAAGTGATGACTAGCAGTAAGGCTGTTTTCCAAGAGAGGAATTTTAACTCTGCTGTAGCAGCAGGCTCAAAAGGGGGAAGTGTGAGCTTCTCTAGTACAAAGTTAAGGTCCCAGGCAGGAGTGGGAGATCTCCTTGGGGGTCTTAAATTGTTAGCTCCTCTCAAGAACTGTTTCATCAGAGGGTGAGAGAAGAGGGGTGGCTCAGTGTTGTAATGAGCTGAGATGGCAGAGGCATGAATCTTAATTGACGAGAAGGATAGTCCTTTCTGGAGCAGCTCTGCTAGGTAATCTAGGATTTGAGGCAAGGAGAGCACGGCTGTGTCCCTCCCTTGGGAATGGCTCCAAGAACAGTATCTATTCCACTTTTCTGACTAGGATTTCCTAGTGCTGGGCCCTCCTGGCCTCAAGGATAACATCCAGCACCTGTTTGCTGAGGGTTGCTGGTGATGTATTCAGGGAATAAGCCAGGCTGCCAGGTTCAGGGTTTGCAGCTGAAGATGCAAAATCTGTCCCTCCTGCTGGGACGGCAGAGAGGGGGTCTGATGTAGGTGCCAGGGTGGCACTGCTGTCAGACTGCGTTAGGAGTGGGTACCAGTGCTGGTGTGGCCAGTCTGGTGCACTAAGGATTCTCCTTGGCCTGTCCTGTTTGATCTTGAGGAGTACTCTTGGAAGGAGGGGCAGAGGGGGAAAGGCACAGATTGAGATTTTCCTATGTGAAGAATAGGGTATCCACTTTCCAAGCTTGGCTGTGGGGAATTCTGGTGCAAAATTTGTTTAGTTGATGGTTTTGGGGGGACGCAAAGAGTTCCACCTCTGGTGTCCCCCACCTGTGAATTAGAAGTTTGAATGAGTTTGGTTCCAGTTTCCACTCGTGTGGGTCCATTCGATTTCTGGTTAAGTCGTCTGCCAGTGAATTTTGTTTGCCTTGCAGGAACTGAGCTTGCAGGTGCACTTGGTTGCTTAAGGCTGTGTTCCACAGAGCCATGGCTAACCTGCAGAGTGGGTAGGAGTGAGTTCCCCCCTGCTTGTTTATGTACCACATAACTGTGGTGTTGTCTGTTTTTATCAGGAGTTGACCTGGCAAGATAAGGTATTTGAAGGCTGTACGTGCATTCTGAACAGCTAACATTTTTTTTGATTGATATACAGGTGAATTTGTCCTGGGCTCCATTTGCCTGCCATGTGAGCCCCCCATGCATAGTCTGATGCATCTGTTGTCAGAGTTTGGACGGTGGGGGGTTGTGAGAAAGGGAGCCCCTTGTTGTGGATGCAAGCCTCTGCCCACCAAAGGAACTATACCCTTAGGCAAGGAATGATAGGAATTCACTGTTTCCAGGTCCTGGGAATGTTGACACCAGAGACTTTTTAAGTAACATTGAAGTTTTCTCATATGCAGTCTTGCATATGGAATCAGTAGAATACATGAGGCCATGAACACTAGGGCTTGCAGTAATTTTCTTGCAGATAGCTGGGTTTGGGTGGCCAGTAGTTTGAAATAAGTTGTCAAATAAACCTGCTTTCCTGGAGTGAGGAATGACATCTGGGAAGTTGTGTTCAAGCTTACTCCCAGGAATACAATTTTTTGGCTGGGTACCAGATGTGATTTCTTTTTGTTGATGGTATACCCCAGAGAAGTTAGGAATCTCTTTACAAACATCAGGTGCTGAAGTAGCAATTCCTGACTGCCCGCCTGAATCAGGAAATCATCCGAGTCTGGGTAAATATGAATATTTCTCTGCCTGCAATAAGCAATGGCTGGAGCCAGGCACTTTGTGAATACCCTGGGTGCAATACATAAGCCAAAGGGAAGTGCAGAGAAAGTACAGTTGTGTACACTTACCATAAATGCAGATGTTCGAGTGTATTCACTGCTGCAATCATCACATTTGGGTTATCTGCAGGGGATCAGACGCCACTCAACCAGGGCTGCATCAACCTCTACAGCCTTTCTCAGAAGCGTCCCTACCAGGGACATCTAGAAGCTGCTACCTGGAGTTCTGTACATACTTTAACCAAGTATTACCATCTGCCAGTTTTCTCTAAATCCAGAGCTGGCTTTGCCACTGCAGTCTTACAGGGCCTTATAACTGGTCCTAATGCTATCTAAATACCTCCTCCCATCCTTAAGCTTTGGGAATCTACCCAAATGTGATGACTGCAACAGTGAAACACTAAGAAATTAGTACAGTTGTGTACACTTACCATAAATGTAGATGTTCGAGTGTATTCACTGTTGCTGTCCTGGTTACCCCCCTCCAGCCCCCTTACTTCTTTTGGTTATACCTCTACTCTCCTTTACTATGCTATAAAGCTTTTTGGTGTATTTGCTTTTTTGTTGGAGGTATAACCTTGTATATTTATAGATTTAATTGCTTCCCATTGGGGGGCACCTGACATCTGGGGCAAGAAAAACTGATGTAATGGCATCAGCTGCATGTTTTATACCCTTGACGACCTGACGTCATTGGAAGAAGGGACAGCAACCAACGCAGGACCCAAGACTTTGTTAATCAGGCTGACTGAGGGCTACTGCAAGCAGATAACCCAAATGTGATGACTGCAACAGTGAAACACGAAGAACATCTGATAGTGCATAGAGCCTGCCCTGAAACATAGACATTTCCTGCAAGATTCCCTTATGGGGATGTGCAGATAAGCTTGGATGTACAGATAAGCTTCTTTTAAGTCTAGGGCGACTACCCAGGAGTCCTTGGCAAGCATAGGAAGGAGCTGCTGCAGTGTAAGCATTTTGAATTTTGGTACCACCAGGAAGGTATTTAGGGATGACAGATCCATAATAGGGCACCAAGAGTTCCCTTTCCTGGGCATCAGGAACAGCCTGCAGTAGAAACCCTGTACCCTTTGCTCTGCTGGCACAGGTTGAATAGCCCTGATATTGAAAAGAGAAAGTACTTGCTTTTGGGCCTCTGTGCACTGGTTTGGAGGAAGGTCTGGCAATCCGCTTGGGGTTGGTAGAGTGTGGAAATAGAATTGGTATCCCTGGGATACAATATTTAAGACCCATCGGTCCTGGGTAATATACTCCGTTTTTTGCATGCAGGGAAAGTTTTCCTCCTAAGGGTGCAAGTACTTGGGCATGGCTGGGAAGGATTAAGGACAAGCCATTGTGAATCTTTTTCCATAGGGGTGGCTTACCACTCCCAGTTTTTGAGGTGGGAGCACTCCATTGTTTACATTTGTGCAATACCGTGAGACTGTAGTCTTTGTGGTCTGTTGCCCCTGGGTTTGGGCTGAGAATGTCTGGAAGGGACTAGAAAAGACCGTTTTTTTGCAGGCCAATGCCTTCTGAGTCTAGGTGGCTGTACCTGCATGGATTTAGCTTTTTCCTTCATCTTTTTAAGAACTACTTCTGCTTTAGAGCCAAACAAACAATGGAACATCAAGCAATTTTGCCTTGACATGGTCTGGCAAGATTTGTTCCTTCAGCCAAGCATGCCTTCGCAGGACAGACCCAGTGACAGCAGCCTTGCAAGATGCTTCTAAGGCATCAAAACCACACTGCAAAGTACGTTTACCAACTTGGTTTGCAGAATGCATTAAGTCTTGTAAGTTCTTATTTTCTGCACAATCAGGAATCAACATCATTTTTTTTTGTTTAACTAGATCAATAATATGCTGCTGGTACTTCAACATGTGAAACTGGCAATTTAAAACCCTGATTGCAAGAGTTGCAGAGGTATAAACCTTCTTACCCCATCTGTCTAAAGCCCTAGAATCCCTGCCCGATGGGTTAAGGTTTTTGGCTGTAGAAGCCTTAATACCTTTAGATCCCTGGGAAATGGTCTCTGGATCCGCAGTGGGATTTTTAAAGAGAAATGTGTGAGTCAGGTACTCCGTAATATCCGTCAGGCTTTCAAGGAGCAGGTGGTAAAGTATCAGGGGTAAGGCTGGATTCCATGAAGACATCATTTACAATATTCAGAACAGGGGGAACAGCTAGAGGCCTACACTGAGGCAAGTCTAAAAATTCCCGGAGTCTCTTTTTGGACTGAGGGTAGTCCTGGCATTCCCAGCGGAAATGCTCTCTTAGGGTATGCAAGGTTTCGAAAGAAAAGTCCTCTGGGGGGAGGGAGGCTGAGGTGATTGAATCCTCTGCATCTGAGTCCTCATAGGTAGATAAGAGTATGTCCTGGTAATCACAGGGGTCAGAGTCATCAGACTCATGGTCTAAAGAATCAGAAGAAACATCAATTCTTTGTCTTTCTGAGGGGGAAGGCTGGCTTCCCGTAATTAAAGTAATAAGGTCTTCAGCCATTCTAAGCATTTGTTTCTGTGGCATGGGAGCTTGAGAATGTGCTTTGGTCGTCTGTTTCCTAGGCGTAGTGTGAACTCTGGGCCTGAGAAATTCGGTAGTTTTAGTCATTAACAAAGTCGGTTTGATACGAACATCGGAAGGTCTGTATACACCCTCAGAAGCCGGTGCATGCACAGCGGCTCTGGAACCATCCAAGGTAGAGACATCTGCAGGTTCCATAGTCGAAGAAGCATCGCGCAGCATACCGGACTCCAAATGGGTCTCAGTAGAGACCTGCAAATCTGTAGAAGCGGGTAACAGGGGCTGCAAAAGCGTCTCACTGAGTACCAGCGGACTGGCGACTAGCTTAATGGAAGTGTCGTCGGCAGTTTTGGACCTATGTGCTCTGTCTCTCTGTCTTTATCTTTGCATTTTTTTCGGAAGATTGGTAGCCGGATGGCTTACCGAAGCCATTTCGGAATACGGAGAATGAGAGCGAAAGAATTTAGAGACAAAAAATAGCCCGACGAATAGTTTGGGCGTTGAACAAGGCACATAACCGACAGCGTGGGACGTCGTAGTCTGGGCCTAAACAAGTAACACAGTAAGAATGAAAAATTCTGTGAGGTATTTGCTTTCCACAGGCAAGACAATTGTTAACTTTTTCTGACATCGGTTAGAGCAATAAAAAAGGATCCATAACAGGGTACTTAGCTTTAGAAGACTTCAGGTTTGAAACTCGAAAAATGAAAATTTCAGGTAGCTGCCGACCGGCACTTGTGAACTGCTTCTGCTTCGGGCTCCCGCGCAGCACAAAAAGCTGATGTAATGGTGTCAGCTGCATGTTTTATACTCCTGACGATCTGACGTCATGGATGAGGTGACAGCATCCGATGCAGAAATCCCAGGACTCTGGTATTCTGGCCGACTGAGGGCTACCTGCAGGCAGACAACCCAAGTGTAATGACTGCAACAGTGAAACACGAAGAACATCTGCAAAAGCCAAGCCAATAGTTTGAAGAACTGAGGTTAGGGTAATGCTTCCCTGCTGGGTGAGATATCAGAGCTATGAATGGGATTAGACTAAGCCATCTCCCCAAGAATGAATGGGTCAATATCAGAAACCACACATGCAAGCCAACACAGGGTCACCAGAATAATTCTTGATCTGTTTAGTTTGGCTTTCTTTATCATTCTGAGGATATAAGAAAAGGGGGAGTAAGCATAAATAAGAACTTTCAGCCATGTTGCTATTAAGGCAACTCTGACTTGTTCATAGTTCGTAAGTACTAGGCTAACAGCCCTTGTGAGCTATTTTAAGCTTTGCCATTTTCCCTCAAGGAGAATCAAACCAACTTCTTGTCTGTGAGGGAAATGCCTTAACTATCATGCCAGCCCCCAACTCTTTGGTGTTAGAGCTTAGAATTAAGGAGCAGAACCACTGACACTCTGGAGCTGATTGCAGAGCAAGCAAGTCAGTCTACCACAGGCTAACCCCACCTGTGAAATATTTTGTTTCCTGTCATTTCATTCAGTGCCTACTCATGGTGAAGAAGGATCCTACTCACCAGATTCCAATGGTATGTCAACTGTACCTAAGAAAAGGTTGGGGCTCCACAGCATGGTCGCCTTCCTGCACAGAGGGAAATGAGGTACAGTTGTGTAAGGAATTTACAATAAATGTACATGTCGAAGTAGACTCACTACTGTGGTCCTCGCTTTTAGGATTTCTCCCTACAGTTAAGCCTGGCTGGCTAGCCCATCTTCCAGAGCTTTAACCCATGGCCGACACCTGCACACCACTATGCAACGACGTCACTAACAGGAGTATGTCGGTCAATGCCATTTTCAGATTTTTCTTCCCCTGACTAAAGACAGGTAGAAGACCCCAGTACCGAAGTCCTAGTGGACCAAATGTATCAGCCTTCTGTATCTCACATCAGTTGCAAAAGTCTCCAATATCAATCTCTGGGTAGCAGGTGACAAGACAGAGAAATGAGAGGGAATGCGCAGCTGAAGAATTAGGGTATCATTAAAACCAAAAGAGCTATGAAAACATGTCAAGAGAATGAGAGAAGAATGAAACATGGAGGTAGTTGGGATGGTAGCTGGAGGGCAACAGTGAATCTACTCAAGCATCCACATTTTTGACAAGTTCCTAACATGTGTGCTATGTTCATTTAATCATTCATTCAATTTGGCAACCGAGTAGGTACTGACCCAAATGGTCCTACTTCAGTCTCAGCAGACAAATATAAGTGACAATAGACAAACAAGCTCACAAGCAGTATTATGTATACAAACAAATTTGTGCAGATAGCAATGAATCAATAGCAGAAGAAGAAAGTTAAACAGCGAAGGGATAGAGCACAAAGTGTAAAACAGCGCAAGTAAGGTAAGGGCACACAGAAATTAACTATATACAATGTGGAAGACAAGTCACATATTAGTGGAGGGAAACAATGTGAGAAAGACAAATGTGCCTAACACGTGAAGTGGAGAGTGGTGGATTAGGCGATATATTCAGAGGGAATGCATTTGCATACTGACTCAGACTGGAGAGGATCTTTAAGCATGAAATGATGGCTACAACATGAGGTCTTTAAGACTAGTAGGGAAGGCCTCCTGGAGTTTGAGGGGTTAGGATGGAGAAGCCATGGTTAGTGCAATAGCGTCTGGTTCTGGGATATAAAAGAAGTGGACTAGAGTGGTTAAGACTTCTTAGACTAACTGGATGATCATCTAAAGATGTTTGAGCAGCTTGTAGAGTTGGAAGCCAATAAGCAGACTGGCATGTTGTTGGACAGGTAGCCAAATGGATCATAATATTCACTGCTGAAGTCTTCACTTTTTTGGGAAGATTCCAGAGCACACAGAAATAAGGTGACAGGAGATATCTAATAAGGAGATAAAGCCATGCAAGATAGAAAAGGCAAATCCTGCCTAGTTTTGGAGGCAACCCCTAAACTGTAGTTCTCATAAAGGTGTGAACAGAAGTCCCAAGTTGCAGCTTCAAAGCAGGCTGAATTGACCTCTCTAAGGAAGGCTGCACTGGCTTGAGTGGCATGTACTCTAACATGCAACGAAACAGCTCTGCCATGAGCTACGTGACATCCAATGAGCAAGACATTTAGAAAGACTATGTTTACTAGTTTCCCTTCATTCCCTTTTGAAAAAAGAGACAAATAACTGATCCATCTTTCTGAATTTGTTTGTTCTTATGTAAATAAAATCTCACCTTTCTATGCACATCAAAGGAATGAAACCAAAGGCATCCACTTTCCAGTTAAGATATAGCTCAGAAACCACCTTAGGCATGAAAGAAGGGTTCATATGAAAGGATACTCTATCCTTGTGGAACAATAATGATTCTTTGCTAACAAAAGCTTGGAGCTCAAAGATTCTCCTAACGTAAGTAATAGCCACCAAAATCAATGTTCTTTAAGATGGAAACTGGGGAGTAGCCAAAACTATTAGTTATGTACTAACCATAACTTGGTGTCTGTGTTGCCCTCTTCTCATTCTGCTTCACTGATGGGTTACGGATAAGATCCTCAGATTCAACTTGGCTGCCTTCTACAGACTTCAGCTTCCAGGCTCGTGCTCCTACCTAACCCACAATCCTCTGCCCCTAGATCAACCTTCTCAGATAGAGTTTACTGCCCCTTATAGAAAGAGGAAGCAAGGGCTCAACCTGGAACATAGGTTCCAAAAAAAGCTTTACCAGATCCTTTAGAACCAAAGTGTTTTTGGAGAAGGATGGCTGGTGGGAAGGTGAAGCAGAATGAGAAGAGAACACAGATAAGTTAATGGTAAGTACATAACTAATAAATCTGATGTTGTCCTTCTCATTCTGCTTCACTGATGGGTCAGAGTCCCCAGCTACATGATTTCGTCTTTCTCAAGGAAGGATATGCTGGAGCACAGAGGAGCCAAAGGACATTCTGCTCCTGGAAACCATGTCCAACTTATAATGGGTCACGAAAGTATGAGACTTGGACCAGGTAGCCGCAGCACAAATATCATCAATATGAATTCTGGATGCAAGGGCCACTGATGCAGCTATAGATTTTGCTGAATCGGCTTTTGGAGGGCTAGGCAACTTCAACCCTTTTTTTCTCATACAGAAAAGATATGCAACTGGTTAAAAAATTTGCTATTGTCATTTTTGAAACTGCTTGACCTTTACAGTTGGACGAAAAAGAGACAAACTGCTCCGATTTCCTGAATTTTGTTCTATGAAGGTAGAAATGTAACTGTCTGTGAACATCCAAGGAATGTAACATATATTCGCCCTTTGTTAAAATAGTAAAGAACGCTGGTAACTGAATGAACTGATTTATGTTAGATTCTGTAGCTACTTTTGGCACGAATGAAGGATTAGTATGGAGGGAAACCCTATCCTTCTGAAAAATAATACAATGAGGCTTGGATGACCGTGCCTGCAATTCCAAAACACTGTTTGCCGAGGTAATAGCGACAAGTACAGCAGACTTCCAAGATAAATATTTCAAGTCACAATCATTAGCTGGTTCAAAGGGTCTTTAGGTCAAAGTTTGTAGGATGACAGTCAAATCCCATGGAGGAGATGGGTCCCTGATCGGAGGTCTAAGAAGAAAAATACCTTTCATTAATGCTTTACATAACCTGGTTGAAGCAACAGATCCCAAAGGTAATCCCAAATGGAAACTGGATATGACCGCTAACTGGAGCTTAATAGTCGCAAAACTATAACCTTCTTTAAATAAAAACTCCAAAAAGGAAAGGACTGAGGAAACAGGTGATGAAAAGGGATCAATGTGATTATTAGCAGCCAAAATAAAAAATCTTTTCCACTTACTTTTATATACTTTCTTGGTGGAAGCTTGCTGAGAAGCTAGAATGATAGCTTTGACTGGAAAGGAAAACCTGGAACCTCTAGCAATCATGGGAAAGTAGAGTTGTGTACACTTACCATAAATGTAGATGTTAGAGTGTGTATTCACTGTTGCAGTCATTACATTTGGGTAATCCTGCTGGCAGGTTGCCCTCAGCCGGCCTGAAATCAAAGTCTTGGGTCCTGCGTCGGCTGCTGTCGCCCCTTCCCTGACATCAGGTCGTCGGGGGTATAAAAGATGCGTCTGACGCCATTTTCTTTACTTTTTCTTGCCCCAGATGTCAGGTGCCCCCTAAAAGGGTAGCCAAAATTTATATATATATATATATATATATATATATATATATATATATATAAAAACTAAGAAATGAACTTTGCGACAATAAAAGCATTCAAAAAATAGTAAATCACACCAACAACTCTTGTAGAACTTTAGCGCTTTCGTCTTATTTATTATCAAGACTTCTTCAGAAAGACATGTTTCATAAGTATGAGCAACCATTTTCACTTCCTTTGTTGCAGTGTCTCAACGAGACACTGAACATTAAATGTGCACTTAAATGGTACAGAGATTGAAATGTGATAGGGTTTGAAGAATTGTGCAAGTGGATTTAATGTGTTTATGGATTTACAACTGTGCAAGTGAATATAATGTGTTTCCTCTCTCTGACTTTTGACTCCCCCATACCCCCTACACACATGCTCCAGGCTAGCCCCCGCTGACCCCAACAAGAGGTGATACCATCCGCACTGACAGTCTTCAGGGACACACTGTTATTCATATGCTCCACACTCCTTGTCATGGGCGGCCCCTTAACAGCCCCCCCTCAAGTCCACACCACATTCCTCCCACTCCCCCATCAAGTGGCATACCCACACATTTCTCTACACACACACTGATACCAAAGCATAGTAGGACTCCCTATCTGACTCCTCCACCTTCCTCCATTCCCTTCTTTACTTACCTTTGGAGGCAAAGACTCATAAGTTACGTGTTTATATTAGAATCATCACAGCATGACTCTCAACCTTCCCGGTTCCCCATTTTTTTTTTTTTTTTTTTTTTTGCTTTTGCACACAATCCCTTTTTGCACACGATACCCACTGCACCACAAGGCTATTACTGTCTGACCAATTTACCTTATATAACTTCAATTGTAATGTTAATGAAAATGCACACAGCACCCTGCTTGTTCACACTTTACTATTGGAAAGGAACTGCTGTTAATTTAAATGGCCTGCTAGAACTAATGTATTTAAAGGAAGTGAAAATGGTTGCTCATACTTATGAAACATGTCTTTCTGAAGAAGTCTTGATAATAAATAAGACGAAAGCGCTAAAGTTCTACAAGAGTTGTTGGTGTGATTTACTATTTTTTGAATGTTTTTATTGTCACGAAGTTCATTTCTTAGTTAAAATTTCTTCTCTTCGTTCAATTTTTTTTGAGTGCGGTTAATTTTAAATATATATATATATATATATATATATATATATAAATATATAAATACATGCACCAATAGAAATTTTACCTTCATCTACAAGCAAATACACCACATAGGTTGTATAAATCAGAGAAGGAAAGATAGGTTCCATCAGAAGAAAGGGGGATGGCGGGTGGGTAACCTGGACTGCAACAGTGAATACACTCGAACATCTACATTTATGGCAAGTGTACACAACTGTACTATGTTCTTCGTGTTTCACTGTTCCAGTCTTTACATTTGGGTAGAGTCCCAAAGCTAAGGTTGGGAGGCTGGAGCTAAACAGCATTAGGAGCGGCTATGAGGCCCTGCAGAACTGCAGTGGCAAAGCCTGCCCTGGATTTAGAGTAGAATGGCAGATGATAGTGCTTTGTAAAGGTGTGCACTGAACTCCAAGTAGCAGCCTCTAAAATGTCCTTGGTAGGTACTCCCCTGAGAAAGGCTGCTGAAGTGGCTGCAGCTCTGGTTGAGTGTGGCCTAATACCCTTAGGTACTGGCTTGGCCACTGTGTATAGCAGAAACGAATGCAGTGGCCAATCCACTTTGAAATAGTCTGCTTTGAGATCGCCTTTCCTTGTGATCCTGCAGCATATGTCACTAGTAAGTCTTTCTGAAAACTTTGGTTCTGTCCAAGTAGAATCTAAGCGGTCTGTGTATGTCCAAAGAATGCAGAATTCTCTCCCCCTTGTTCTGCAGACTTGGGTAAAAGGTTGGCAGGTGAACAGTTTGGTTGAGAGCCACAATGGACACCACCTTAGGCATAAATGTTGGGTTTGCCCTCAGGGAGACCCTGTCTGGATAAAAAATGATAAAAAGTTCCGCAGCCATGAGTGCCTGTAGCTCTGTAACTTGTCTTCCAGAAGTTATTGCTAGGAGCAGAGCTGTTTTCCAAGATAAAAACTTTATATCAGCAGTAACTGCTGGCTCAAAAGGAGGCAGGGTGAGTTTTTCCAAGACATAGTTGAGGTCCCATGCAGGCATTGGTGATCTCCTTGGAGGTCTTACATTTTTGGCTCTTCTGAGGTACTGCTTTAATAAGGGATGAGAAAAGATTGGTAGCTCTACATTGTAATGAGCCGAAATGGCAGAGGAATGAATTTTAATAGATGAAAAAGATAGGCCTTTGTCAAGCATCTCAGTTAAGTATTGCAAAATCTGAGGAATATTTGTCACAGCTTTATCCGTTCCTTGTGCCTGGTTCCAAGCACAGAATCTCTTCCATTTTCCAGCATAAGATTTTCTAGTACTAGGCCTTCTGGCTTCCAAAATGACATCCATCACAGCTTTACTGAGAGGCGTGTTTTGTATGACTACATTATTCGCCATGCTGTCAGGTTTAAAGTTCTGAGTTGGCTGTGTAGGATCTGACTGTTTTGCTGGGACAGTAGCTGAGGTATCTGAGGTAAGGTCAAAGCTGGACATTATGACAAGCTCCTTAGTATTGGATACCAGTACTGGCGGGGCCAGTCTGGGGCAATCAGTATCATCCTTGGCTTCTCCTGTCTGACCTTTAGGAGTACCTTGGGGAGGAGAGGCAGAGGGGGAAATGCATATACTGATAGGTTTTTCCAGCTGAAAGATAGGGCGTCCACTTTCCATGCTTGTCTGTGATAATTGCTTGTGCAGAATCTTTTTAGTTGGTAGTTGTGAGGGGAGGCAAATAGATCTGTCCTGGCATCCCCATTTTCTTGTTATCATGCTGAAGACTTGTGGTCCAGGTGCCACTCGTGGGGATCCATGAGGTTTCTGCTTAGTTCGTCTGCCAGAGTATTTTTCCTTCCTGGCAGGAATTGTGCCTGCAGATGTACTTGGTAAGTCAATGCTGTGTCCCACATAGTCATGGCTAGTCTGCAAAGGGGGTAAGAATGTTTGCCCCCCTGCTTGTTTATACACCACATGACTGTGGTGTTGTCTATCAGTAGTTGTCCTGGATGAAGTAGGTCCTTGAAGGCTGTCAAGGGATTTTGAACTGCTAGCATCTCTTTTTGATTAATATGTAGATGCATTTGGTTTTAGGTCCATGTGTCCTGAATGCACCTTCCTGCCATGTGGGCCCCCCAGGCATAAGTTGATGCATCCGTTGTTAGTGTCTGCCTGGTTGGGGGTAATGTGAATGGCTGTCCCTTGTTTTGGTGACAAGCCTTTGCCCACCATCGAAACTCCTGTTGCAGGCAGGGAATGAGAGTAATCATAGTTTCCAGGCTGTGGCAATGTTGAGACCAACCACTTTTTAGGTACCACTGAAGCTTCCTCATATGCAACTTGCATATGGAATTTGTAGGATGCAGGATGCCATGAAACCCAAAGCCTGCAGAATTCTTCTTGCAGATAACTGGGCCTTTGTTGCCAACATTTTGAAACAGGTAGTCAGTTGCCTTTGTTTGCCTGGCGTGAGATAAGCCATCTGGGCAGTTGTATTTAAGCTTGCACCCAGGAATATGATCTCTTGAGAGGGTACTAGTTTTGATTTATTTTTGTTGACTGTGTACCCTAGGCATGTTAGAAGTCTTTTCACAAATGCCAGATGCTGTAGAAGAATGTCCTTGTTCTCTGCTTGAATTAGACAGTCGTCCATCTAAGGATATATTTGTATTCCTCTTTGTCTGCAGAATGCAATTACTGGTGCCAGACACTTTGTAAAGACCCTGGGCACAGTAGATAAGCCAAAGGGCAGTGCAGAGAATTGGTAATGCATTGAGCCAGCCTTGAATCTGAGGTATCTTCTGCATATTTGTCTGATTGGGACATGCAGGTATGCCTCTTTAAGGTCTAAAGTCACAAGCCAAGCGTTCTTGCCCAGCATAGGCAGAAGCTGCTGCAAAGTCAACATCTTGAATTTTGGCATATCCAGGAATGTGTTTAAAATAGATAGGTCCAGTATTGGCCTCCAGGCCTTGTCCTTTCTGGGTACCAAGAACAGTCTTGAGTAAAATCCTTGTCCCTGCTCTTGCTCTGGTACTTGTTGAATGGCCCCCATGTCCATGAGGGATGAGACTTGTTTTTGTGCCTCTGCCCATTGATTTTTTGGCAGATCTGGCCAGCCGTTTGCCTTTGGCAGGGTATGGAAATGGAACTTGTAGCCATGTGACATGATATTTAGGACCCACTTGTCCTGGGTTATAATGTGCCAATTTTGTGAAAAAAGTGCTAATTTTCCCCCTAAGGGTGCTGCCAGGAGATAAGTGCTTGCTGCAGGCAGGGGGAAGTCATTGGGACCGTTTCCTGTATGGTTGTGATTTGTCTTCTCCAACTTTGGAGGTAGAAGCCCCCCATTGCTTTGAGCGGTATGAACCTTGCGCCTGGGATCTGCCTCTAGGGTGTCTGGATCTGCCCCTTTGAGGTCTGTCTGACACAGGAAAGGACCAATTCTTTGTTGGCCAGTGTCTACTAAACCTAGGTGGCTGTACTTGTAAAAAGTCTTTGACCGTTTACATAGATTTAGCTTTGTCCTCCATTTTCTTTAACACCTCTTCTGCCTTAACACCAAACAAAGTATCATGCTGTAAAGGTGCATCTAATAATTTAACTGACATGATCAGGTAGATTTTGTTCCTTTAACCAAGCATGCCTCCTAACTACAGAACCTGTAACTGCGGCCCTGCAGGAGGCCTCTAAAGAATCAAACCCACATTGCAAAGTATGCTTTCCAACCTGTTCAGCTGCATGCAATAAATCCTGCATTTCCTTGTTTTCTGCACATTCAGAGTTGAGCAACATTTTCTGTTTAAGCAATGCCATGACATGTTGCTGATATTCAGCATATGAAACTGACAGTTTAAGGCCCTTATAGCCAAGGTAGCAGATGTGTAAACCTTTTTTCCCCATCTATCCAGTGCCCTAGAATCTCTGTCAGAGGGGGTAGGGTTTTTTGCAGCGGAAGCCTTAACTCCTTTGGGACCCTGAGAAATAGTTTCTGGGTCTGCAGCAGGGTTTTTAGAAAGGAATTTATGAGAGTCAGGAACCCTGTAATATCTGTCAGGCTTAACAGGAGCTGGAGGTAAGGAGTCAGGAGCAAGACTAGACTCTGAAAACACATCATCTACAATGTCTAACAGGTGAGATGGCTAGTGGCTTGTGTTGAGGTAGTAAAAGGAAATCCCTGAGCCTCTTTTTAGATTCTGAAAAATCTTGGCTCTCCCAGTGGAAATGCTCCCTCATGGTATGTAAGGTTTCCCCAAAAGATTAGTCCTCTAGAGGAGAAGCTGAAGGTATATATTCTTCAGAATCAGAATCCTCATAGGGGGGGAAGAGAATATTCCTGATCAGAAGAAGAATCAGAAGAAATGGAAACCTGATCTGAAGATTCATGGTCAGTCTCTTGCCTAGGCCTCTTATCAGGAGGGGAATGGGAACCCCTGATCAAGGTAATCAAGTCTTCTGTCATTTTGAGCATCTGTTTTTTGGGCATAAAGGCCTGACCATGTGGCTCTTGGGTTTGTTTCTTTGCTTTAGAAGGTGCTTTAGTCTTTGCCTGTGAAGCTGAAGTCGGTTTGATGTAAAGATGTTTAGGTCTGAATACACCCTCAGAAGCCGGTGCCTGCTCAGCGGCTCCGGACCCATCTGAAGGGATAACATCCGGGGCGCCAATACCTTGAGTTTCCAGCGGCATGGCCGACTCCATGTGGGAGTCGGTAGCGGCCTGCGACTCTAAAGTAGCGGGCGTCAGGGGCTGCGAAAGCGCCTCACTGAGGACCGGCGAACCGACGACTGGCTTAGGAGAAGCTTCGTCGTCGGTTTTGGGCCTCGGTTGTCTCTCTCTTTCCTTTTCTTTGAGTTTCTTGTGAACTCCGGTAGTCGGATGGCTATCCAACGACATTTCTGGATAATTAAACTGGCGTCCAAAATAGTTTAAAGCAAAATCATACAGACGCTTAATAGTGCGCTGGTTAAATCTAGCACAAAACCAACAACCAGAAACATTGTGATCAGGGCCTAGGCAAGGAATACA
The DNA here is from genome assembly GCF_019279795.1 of Protopterus annectens. Classification (NCBI taxonomy): domain Eukaryota; kingdom Metazoa; phylum Chordata; order Ceratodontiformes; family Protopteridae; genus Protopterus; species Protopterus annectens. Next base: position 849,474,274 of record NC_056744.1, on the reverse strand, counting down.
GTAAGAATGAAAATCCTTATGAGGTATTTGCTTCCCACAAGAAATACAATTATTAACTTTTTCTGACATCGGTCTGGAGCAAGAAAAAAGTTTCCCCAATGGGGTACTAAGCTTTATTGAAGACTTCGGATCTGAAACTCTAACACGAAAATCTCAGGAGTCGGCCGACCGGCATTTGCGAACTGCTTCTGCTTCGGGCACTGCGCGGCAAGAAAGACTAAAGAAAATGGCGTCAGCCGCATCTTTTATACCTCTGACGACCTGACATCAGGGAAGGGGTGACAGCAGCCGACGCAGGACCCAAGACTTTGGAATTCAGGCCGGCTGAGGGCAACCTGCCAGCAGGATTACCCAAATGTAATGACTGCAACAGTGAAACGCGAAGAACATCTGGAAAAACCATGTGGTTAACTTGAGTGAGGGGAGGCCCAGGTGGAGTCATTGCGTGGGGTTGTAAGGGGATGCAAAGAGATCACAGCAGTGGAGACCCCAATGGTCGAACATCCTGTTTGCTACTGACTGACTGAGGGATCACTTGTGGGGCATCAGAATGGACCTGCTGTGCCTGTCTGCCAATACGCTGGATTTCCCCAGTACATGTGTTGCAAGTAGAAAACAGTGTGAAGAGATAACCAATTCTCAAACCATCATGGCCTCTCTGCACAGTGGGCATGAATGAGTTCCTCCTTGCTTGTTGATATACCAGACAGACATGTCTGTTTGAATCTCAATGATCCCCAGAGGGAGAGCCTCCTGAAAGGCTTGCAATGATACGAGAACAGCTCTCATCTCCAGGACATGACATACAATCTGGTCTCTAGGTGAGTCCACATGCCTTGGACCATCTTCCCCTTGAAATGCCCCTCCACCCTAGATGGGAAGTGTTCGTGGTCACTGTGGCTAATGTAGGGGGATGAAAAGTCTGCTGATCGTCAGGACCGAGTGAATCCACCACTCTAGATGACTTTTGCAAATGTTGGTCAACCTGATAGGAATAGATAGCGACTGATGTAGAACGGGCCACTGAACAGTGTCTACTGTGGAATGCGCATATAGTATCTGGCTAGAGGTACCAATATTATAGCAGCTGCCACAGACCGCAGGGCCCGTAGAATCAATCTGGCAGGAGAACAGGGATAAAATAGTATGGCCTGGATCTTACGAGTCAAAGTGTCAATGTGATGCTGAGGCAAGGAAGTTATCTGTGTAATAGTACTCAGCTGGCCTCCAATGAATTCCAAAATTTGTACCGGCAATGGTTGTGACTTGTCCGGGTTTATGGTGATGCCTAGTAAAGTACAGTTGTGTACACTTACCATAAATGTAGATGTTCGAGTGTATTCCCTGTTGCAGTCATCACACTTGGGTTATCTGCCTGCAGGTGAACCTCAGTCGGCCCGAATACCAAAGACTTAGTATTTTTGCATCGGCTACTGAGCTTCACGACTGACGTCATGTCGTCAGGGGTATAAAAACAGGCAGACGACACCATTACATCAGTTTTTCTTGCTCCAAATGTCAGGAGCCTCCAAATAGGGGGCTAAATTGTGGTGGAAAAAACACCACCAGCAAAAAGTAAATAACAGCAGCCCAGTAAGGGGTGAGTAAGAGAGAGAGAGAGAGAGACAAGGGGGCTGGAGGATGGGAAACCAGGACTGCAACAGTAAATACACTCAAAGATCTACATTTATGTTAAGTGTACACAACTGTACTATGTTCTTCGTGTTTCACTGTTGCAGTCATCAAACTTGGGTTGATTCCCAAAGCTGAAGAATGGGTGGAGGCAGTCAAAAAGAGTTGGGGCTGGATAGAATGCCTTGCAGGACTGCTGTTGCCAAACCCACCCTGGATTTGGAAAAGATAGGCAGGTGGTAATGCTTGGTAAAGGTGTGAACAGAACTCCAAGTAGCAGCTTCCAGAACGTCCCTGGTAGGGACTCCTCTGAGAAAGGCTGTAGAGGTTGAAGTTGCCCTAGTGGAATGCGTTCTGACCCCCTGAGGAGGTGGTTTCACATGGTGTTTTTAACAGAAATGGATATAATGTGCTATCCATTTGGAGATGGTTTGTTTTGATATGGCCTTGCCCTCTGCCCCTGCTGCAAAGCTGACTATTAACTAGTCAGATTTCCTGAAGGGCTTAGTCCTATCAAGGTAGAATCTGAGCTGTCTGTGCACGTCTAAAGAGTGCAGGATCCTTCCCCCCTTATTTTGAGGATTAGGGAAGAAGGTGGGCAAATGGGTAGACTGGTTGAGAGCCACACTGGATACCACTTGAGCATAAAAGAACGGTTAGTCCTGAGGGACACCCTGTCAGCATGAAAAATAATGAAGGGTTTCACAGCCGTAAGTGCTTGTAGCTCAAACACTCTTCTAGCTGAGGTGATGGCCAGAAGCAAAGCTGTTTTCCAAGACAGGAATTTCAACTCTGCTGATGCTGCAGGCTCAAAGGGGGGGGGGGGTACTGTGAGCTTTTCCAGCACAAAGTTAAGGTCCCAAGCAGAGGTGGGGGCTCTTCTTGGTGGCCTTAAAATTGTTAACCCCTCTCAGGAACTGTTTGATGAGAGGGTGAGAGAAGAGAGGTGGGCTCAGTGCTCTAATGTGCAGAGATGGCAGACGCATGGATCTTAATGGAGAAGGAGAAGCCTCTGTGGAGTAGGTCTTCTGCTAGGTAGTCTAGGATGAGAGGTAAGGAGGGTTGTGCTGTATCCGCTCCTTTAGAGAGAATCCAGGAACAATACCTTTTCCACTTATCAGCATAGGATTTTCCTAGTACTGGGTCGAATGACATCCAGCACCTGCTTGCTTAGGCTGGCCAGTGGAGGAGAGTTCAAGAAATGAGCCAGGCTGCAAGGTTCAGGGTTTGCAGTTGTGCATGCAAGATCTGTCCCTCCTGCTGAGTGGAGAGGGTTGGGATCTGAGGAAGGTGCCTTGGTGGCACCGGTGACAAACTGCACAGAAGTGGGTACCAATGCTGGCATGGTCAGTCTGAGGCAATCAGGATTGCCCTTGGTTTGTCCTGCCTTATCTTACGTAGCACTTTTGTAAGAAGAGGCAGAGGGGGAAATGCATAGATTGAGAGGTTTACCCACTAGAAGGATAAGGCATCCACTTTCCAGGCCTTGCTGGGAGGTCCCTGGTGCAGAATTTGCTAAGCTGGTGATTGTAGGGGGAGGCAAAAAGGTCCACCTTCGGGGTACACCATTTCTGGGTTAAAAGGCTGAATGTGTACAGGTCTAATTGCCACTCGTGTGGGTCTAGGAGATTTCTGCTTAAGTCGTCTGCCAGAGAGTTTTGTTTGCCTGGCAGGAACTGAGCTTGTAGGTGAATTTGCATAGCCAAGGCTGTGTTCCACAGGGTCATGGCTAGCCTACAAAATGGGTAAGAGTGGGTTCCCCCCTGCTTGCTGATGTACCACATCACTGTAGTGGTGTTGATGTTTATCAGAAGGGTCCCTGGTGAGAGTAGGGATCTGAAAGATGTCAGAGAATGCTCAACAGCTTGCATCTCTTTTTGGTTGAAGTGCAGGTGAATTTGGCTTGTTCTCCAGTGGCCCTGAATGGACCGGCCATCCAGATGTGCACCCCAGGCATAATCTGATGCAACTGTGGTTAGGGACTGGGCGGCGTGGGGTTGCGTAAAGCGAAGTCTCTTGTTGTGGTTGCATGCTGCTGCCCACCAAAGAATCTCTGTCCTGAGACAAGGTATGATAGGCATTATAGTTTCCAGGTCCTGAGAATGTTAGCACCATAGACTTTTAAAGTACCACTGAAGTTTCCTCATATGCAGTCTGGCATATGGAATTAGTAGAATGCAGGAGGCCATGAACCCTAGTCTCTGCAGGATTTTCCTTGCGGATAGCTGGGTTCTGGTGCCCATTTGAGTGAAGTAGCATGTCAGATAGGCTTGTTTTTCTGGAGTAAGGAATGCCATCTGGGATGCTGTGTCCAAGCTTGCTCCCAGGAATACAATTTTTTGACTGGTGACTAGTTTTGATTTATTTTCGTTGATACTGTACCCCAGGCAGGTTAGAAAATCTTTTACAAATGTCAGGTGCTGCAACAGCTTTTCCTGACTGTCTGCCTGAAATCAGGCAATCGTCCAAGTAAGGGTAAATTTGAATCTGCCTCTTTCTGCAATAGGCAATGGCTGGAGCCAGGCATTTTGTGAAGACTCTGGGAGCAGTGGATATGCCAAAGAGAAGTGCAGAGAACTGATAATGCATAGATCCTGCCCTGAAACGTAGATATTTCCTGTATGTATCCCTGATAGGGATGTGCAGACAGGCTTCCTTTAGGTCTAGGGTGGCTAACCAGGCATCTTTTGACAGCATAGGGAGAAGCTACTGTAGGGTGAGCATTTTGAATTTTGGTACTACTAGGAATGTGTTTAGAATGGAAAGGTCTAAGATTGGGTGCCAGGTGCCCTCTTTTCTTGGTACCAGGAAAAGTCTGGAATAAAAACCTTGGCCTATCTGTTCTGCAGGAAAAGGCTGAATTGCCCTTATGGAGAGCAGGGACTGAACTTGGTTTTGTGCCTCTGCCCACTGGTTTGGTGGAAGGTCTGGGAATTCTTTTGGGGTTGGCAGTGTGTGGAAGTAAAATATGTACCCCTGGGATACTATGTTGAGGACCCATCGATCGTTGGTGATGGAGGTTCAGTTTTTTTGCATGGTGGGCAAGTTTTCCTCCTAGGGGCATGAGCAGTTGGGCATAGGTGAGGAGAGGAGTTGAGAAATCATTGTGAATTCCTTCTGTAAGGGGGTGGCTAAGCACTCCCTGTTTTAGAGGTGGAGGTACTCCATTGCTTAGATCTCTGCATACCCTGAGATTGTAGTCTGGGGGGGTCGGTTTCCCCTGGGTCTAGTTTGAGATGGCCTTGAGGGGGCTGGAAAGGACCAATGCTTCGAGGGGCAATGCCTACTGAATCTTGGAGGCTGCACTTGCAAAAAAATCTGACTGTCTGCATAGACTTAGCCTTTTCTTCCATCTTTTTTAGAACCTCTTCTGCTTTGGGTGCCAAACAGATTGTCCTTGTTCAAAGGAGCATCCAGTAATTTTGATTTGACATGGTCTGGCAAGGTCTGCTCCTTAAACCAAGCATGCCTTCTAAGTACAGAACCAGTGACTGTTGCTCTGCAAGATGCTTCTAGGGCATCAAACCCACATTGCAGGGTATGTTTGCTGACTTGGCTTGCAAAATGCATAAGCTCCTGTAAATCTTTATTTTCTGCACAGTCAGGAAAAGTACATAATTTTTGCTTCATAAGTTCCATAGCATGTTGCTGGTATTTCAGCATGTAGAACTGACAATTCAATGCTCTGATGGCGAGAGTTGCAGAGGTATATACTTTGTTACCCCATCTGTCTAAAGCTCTGGAATCCCTGTCCGAAGGGGTAGAATTCTTAGCTGTAGTTGCTTTTATTCCTTTAGGCCCTTGGGAGATGACCTCTGGGTCAGCAGTAAGATTTTTGAAAAGAAATTTGTGAGAGTCAGGGACTCTGTACTACCCGTTTGGTTTCCTTGGAGCAGGGAGTAAAGTATCAGGAGTTAGCCAGATTCCATGCAGACATCATCCACAACATCCAAAACGGGAGGGATAGCCAAAAGTCTGTGATGTGGTAAGTCTAAAAATTTCCCGAGTCACTTTTTTGACTGAGGATAATCCTGGCATTCCCAGTGGAAATGTTCTCTCAAACTATGTAGGGTTTCACCAAAAGAAAAATCCTCTGGAGGGGAAGCAGAAGGAATTAATTCCTCTGCATCAGAATCCTCATAGGCAGATAAAGGCATGTCTTCATATTCTGAAACCTCAGAGTCATCAGACTCAGTCAGTCAAAGCTGTTGGGGACAGGACTCTTTTAGCAGGGGAAAGCTGGCTTCCCCTAATCAGCATGATCAGGTTTTCTCCCATTTTAAGCATTTGTGATTGTGGCAAGGAAGCAGGCACTTGAGTTTGGGTCGTCGGCTTTTTAGGCGTAGCTCATACTCTTGGCCTTAGAAACTCGGTAGTTTTAGAGAGAGCTGAAGACGCGAAAGAAGTCGGTTTGTGTCGAATATTAGTAATGCGAACAAATTCCTCAGAAGCTGGTGCATGCACAGCGGCTCCCGACCCATCCAAGGTAGAGACTCCACAGGTTCCATAGTCAAAGAAGAGCCTTGCAGCATACCAGACTCCGAATGGGTCTCAGTAGCTGACTGTCAATCCACTGAAGTGGGCATCACGGACTGCGAAAGTGCCCCACTGAGTACTGGCGAACTGGCGACTAGCTTAACAGAGGCATCGTCGGCAGTTTTAGACCGGTGCGGTTTTTCTCTGTCTTTATCCTTATTATTATTAGTCAGATGGCTTACTGAAGCCATTTTGGAATACGGAGATTGAGAACTAAAGTATTCAGCTACAATAAGGGCCCGACGATGAATAGTTCGGGCGATGAACAAAGCACAAAAACGACAGTGAGGTACATCATGGTCTGGACCTAAACGGGTGACGCAGTAAGAATGGAAATCTTGGTGTGGTATTTGTTTTCCACAGGCGAGACAACTTTTTCCTGACATTGCTTAGAGCAAGAAAAAAGGGTCCCCGATGGGGTACTTAACTTTAGAAGACTTCTGGATGATTCAGTTCGGAAACAGAAACTCAGGTACCGGCCGACTGGCAGTCATGCGAACTGCTTCTGCTTCAGGCTCCTCAGCAAGAAAGACTGATGTAATGGCATCGGCTGCCTGTTTTTATACACCTGATGACATGACGTCAGTCTTGAAGTGACAGCAACCGACGCAGAAATACTAAGTCGCTGGTATTCGGGCCGACTGAGGGCTACCTGCAGTCAGATAACCCAAGTGTGATGATTGCAAAAGTGAAACATGAAGAACATGTGGGATATCCGATTAAGTCAGTCCATGGCCTGAGACAGTTGACACTGGGTGGAAGCAGTTAGGAGCCATTCGTCTAGATACGGGAATACCTGAAACCCTTGTAGTCAGAGATGAGCTCCGACCACTGCTACACATTTGGTAAACACCCAGGAGGCTGTGGTGAGACCAAAGGGCAGGGCTCTGAATTGAAGTGATTGGCTCCCAGGCGGAAGCGCAGATGACTTCTGCAGCACCTGTCTATTCGTATGTGATTGTATGCATCCTTAGTCCACACAGCGCATACAATCGTCTTTACTTTCAAACGGAAGGATAGACTGAACCATCACCATCCAGAACTTCTCTTTCTTTACACATACATAATCACATATACATAATCAGTGAGATGGATCTCTGCTCTCCCCCTTCTCTCCAAGTTAGAATGGGTGTCCCCCAAGGATCTATTCTTGTATCATTACTTTTCAATATCTTTACTAATCTTCTCTATACTTCCTGCCTTCTGTCATCCCTTGTACAACATGCGGACGACTCTACAGTCATCACCATCGCTGACACTCCCCCTGGTCTTATCTCAGCTACTCAGACTTCCTTTAACTCAGTAGAAACTTGGTTCATTAACAACCAGCTTATTCTAAATCCTAAAAAAACAAAGCCCTTACTTTTTCTTCCCAAAAACTTTAACCATCTTAAACCCACTTTCTCTATACTACCTCTCAATAACACTACTGATGTGGAAGCTAGTACGAAACTTCTAGGTGTCATTATCGATGACCAACTTAAGTTTAACCTGCATGCAACTAACTGTATTAGTAAGACTCACCAAAAACTTGGTCCCCTATATAGAAATAAAAAGTTCTTTACCAACAAATCTAAAGTAACCTTCTCGCATGCCTACCTCCTGCCTAGCCTATTGTACAGCTCTCAAATTCTAATAAATCACAAATTCTCACTCCTAGCTAAACTAGAATCGACCTACAAGGTGGCCAGATTTGCAGCACATCAAACCTATAAACCTCATCACTGTCTCTCTCTAAAATACTTAAACTGGCTAGAATTACCTCACCAGCTTCCTCTCTCTCAGCTGCAGATTATTCACTCTATCCTATACCAGCCATCTTACTGTTCTAATCTATCCTCTCATCTCTCTCTACTATCCCACTAAGTCTCTCTGTAGCTCAGACCATGACCTACTGCAAATCTATATTTATTTATTTGTTTTACATTTGTTTACCGGGAAAGTCCGACTGGACCCAGGTCCATTTTCAGCAGAGGCCCGGGAAGAAAAGCTCCAGTACAGAACAAAAGGATACAATATGGCAAGATAAGTAGTAAGCATCACACAGGAAATAATAAAATTGAACATACATAGTAGAACTTGTCAAAACATCAAAAAGTGAGTCAATAGCAGGTAGACTATACAACTGAATATCTGAAAGATATTTTTTTTTCTTGAGAGCACAGCATTATGGGGGATTTATTATTTGGTGTACTAGCAGAGAAGGAGAGGTACAGCGACACTATTTTGTCGTTAGTAGTCATAGCTATAGTGCGCTGGCATGGCTTAACCTGGAGGGTGATAAGAGCAAAGCCAGTTTTTTATGTAGTGGATTCTGAGTAGTTTTTTAAACTGGGAAATGGAGGTGGTAGAAGTTAAGTGATTTGGGAGTGAGTTCCAGGTTCTGGCAATAGTGGAGGCAGAGAGAGATTTGCCAGCCTCATTTTTGTGTTTAATGACAGTTATGTGGTTCTGATTACTGGATCTTAAGGTTCTGGAGGTGGTATAGGGGTGGATTAGATGCTGAAGGGCAGGGGTTTGGCCAGGAAGGTAGTAGAGCTTGTGAGCTATTGTGAGTTGGTTGAGGAGGAGGAGATGTGGAAACTCAAGCCAGTTCAGTTGCTTGAGGACTAGACAATGATGGGATCTATGAGTGGCATCGGTAGCAAACTTGGCAACCTTGTTATAGCAAGATTCCATCTTGGTGAGTTCGGTGTGGCGAAGGTTAGTTAAGATAGGTGAGACAAAGAAGGATAGATAAAGTACATTTGTGTACACTTACCATAAATGTAGATGTTAGAGTGTATTCACTGTTGCAGTCATCACATTTGGGTTATCTGCCTGCAGGTAGCTCTCAGCCGGCCTGAATACCAGCGTCTTGGATTCCTGCGTCAGATGCTGTCTCTTCTTCCATGAAGTCAGGTCGTCAGGGGTATAAAGCATGCAGCTGACGCCATTACATCAGCTTTTCTTGCCCCAGATGTCAGATGCCCCCACAATGGGAAGCAATTATATGTTATGGTACACCTCCATCAAAAAGCAAATGCACCAGAAAGCTTAAATACACCAAACAAGAAGGAAAGGTAGAGCCAAGAAAGTCAGGGGGATGGAGAGAGGGTAACCAGGACTGCAACAGTGAATACACTCAAACATCTACATTTACGGTAAGTGTATACAACTGTACTATGTTCTTCGTGTTTCACTGTTGCAGTCATCACATTTGGGTTGATTCCCAAAGCTAAGGAAGGGAGGAGGAAGTTAAGAGAGCATTAGGGCCAGCTATTAAGTCCTGCAAGACTGCAGTGGCAAAACCAGCTCTGGATTTAGAAAAAATAGGCATGTGGTAATGCTTGGTGAAGGTATATACAGAGCTCCAGGTAGCAACTTCTAGGATGTCCCTGGTAGGGACTCCTCGGAGAAAGGCTGTAGAGGTAGATACAGTCCTGGTGGAATGTGATCTTATCCCCTGTGAGGTAGGTTTTCCATGGTGCTTATAGCAGAAATGAATGCAATGGGCTATCCATTTAGAAATGGTTTGCTTTCTCCTCTCCCCTGCAGCAAAGCCACCTAGCAGCTGTTCAGACTTTCTGAGAGGCTTAGTCCTGTCCAAATAAAATCTAAGTTGTCTGCCCACGTTCAAAGAGTGCAGTATTTGTTCTCCTTCGTTTTGTGGATTTGCGAAAAAGGAAGGCAAATGAATGGACTTATTTTAGGGCCACACTAGACACCACCTTGGGCATACAGGAAGGATTGGTCCTGAGGGAAACTCTGCATGGAAGATAATGAAGGGCTCCACTGCCATGAGGACCTGTAATTCAGACACTATTCTTGCTGAAGTGATGGCTAGAAGGAAGGCTGTTTTCCAAGAAAGGAATTTCAATTCTCCAGTTGCAGCTGGCTCAAAAGGAGGGAGAGTGAGCTTTTCCAATACAAAGTTAAGGTCTCAGGCTGGAGTAGAGCATTACATTTTTACATCTTACATTTTTGGCCCCCTGAGGAATTGCTTTAGCAGGGGGTGAGAGAAGAGGGGTGGTGCAGTATTATAATGTGCTGAAATGGCAAAAGCATGAATTTTAATTGACGAGAAGAATAGGCCCTTGTGGAGCATTTCTGTCAAGTACTCAAGTATATGAGGTAAGCTGGGCATCGTTGTGCCCATCCCCTGAGTCTGGCTCCAGGAACAGTATCTTTTCCACTTTTCAGCACAAGATTTTCTAGTACTAGGCCTCCTTGCCTCCAGAATGACATCTAGCACCTGCTTACTGAGGGATGCTATTGGAGAACTCACAAGGTTCAGGGTTTGAAGCTGAGGGTGCAGAATCTGGCCCGCCTGATGGGACAGCAGGGAAGGGGTCTGAGGCAGGTGCCATGGTTCCAGCAGTGTCAGACTGCGCAAGAGGGGGTACCAGTGCTGGCGTGGCCAGTCTAGTGCAATCAGTATTGTCTTAGGCTTGTCCTGTTTGATCTTTAGCAGACCTTCGAGAGGAGAGGTAGAGGGGGAAAGGCATAAACCGAGCGGCATTCCCAGGTAAAAGACAGGGCATCCACTTTCCAAGCTTGACTGTAGGAAATCCTTGTGCAGAATTTGTCCAACTGGTAGTTCTGAGGGAAGGTAAAATACAGTCGTGTACACTTACCATAAATGTAGACATTGGAGTGTATTCACTGTTGCAGTCATTACATTTGGGTAATCTGCTGGCAGGTTGCCCTCAGTCGGCCTGATTAACAAAGTCTTGGGTCCTGCGTCGGTTGCTGTCCCTTCTTCCATAATGTCAGGTCGTCAGGGGTATAAAACATGTAGCAGACGCCATTAAATTAGTTTTTCTTGCCCCAGATGTCAGGTGCCCCCCAAATGGGGAGCAATATATATATATATATATATATATATATATATATATATATATATATATATATATATATATATATATATATATACACACACACACACATATATAGTTAAAAACACAAAAATATACCTCAAAACAAAAGCAAATACACCAAAAAGGCTTTTAAGCATAGCAAAAGAAAGTAAAGGTATAGTAAGAGAAAAACAGGGGGCTGGAGGGAGGGTAACCAGGACTGCAACAGTGCATACACTCGAACATCTACATTTATGGTAAGTGTACACAACTGTACTATGTTCATCGTGTTTCACTGTTGCAGTCATTACATTTGGATAGATTCCCAAAGCTATGGTTGGGAGGATGGAATTATACAGCATTAGGACCAGCTATAAGGCCCTGCAAAACAGCAGTGGCAAAGCCAGCTCTGGATTTAGAGAAAATTGGTAAGTGATGATGCTTGGTGAAAGTATGAACTGAACTCCAGGTAGCAGCTTCTAAAATATCCCTGGTAGGAACACCTCTGACAAAGGCTGTTGAAGTAGATGCAGCCCTGGTGGAATGAGATCTGACCCCCTGGGGGATAGGTTTTCCATGGTGCTTATAACAGAAATGAATGCAATGGCTCATCCATTTAGAAATGGTTTGCTTTGAAATAGCCTTCCCCTCTGCCCCTGCAGCAAATGCTACCAGCAGTTGTGCAGATTTTCTTCGAGATTTAGTCCTGTCCAAGTAGAATCTAAGTTGCCTTGTGTACATCCAATGAATGTAGAATCCGCTCCCCCTTGTTCTGTGGATTGGGAAACAAAGTTGGCAAATGAATGGACTGATTAAGAGCCACACTGGATACCACCTTGGGCATGAATGATGGATTGGTCCCGAGTGACACCCTATCCGCATGAAAGATGATGAAAGGCTCCACTGCCATAAGGGCCTGTAATTCAGATATCCTTCTAGCTGAAGTGATTGCTAAAAGGAAGGCTGTTTTCCAGGAAAGAAATTATAAGTCTGCAGTAGCAGCTGGCTCGAAAGTAGGTAGAGTGAGTTTCTCAAATACAAAGTTAAGGTCCAAGGCAGGGGTAGGAGCTCTCCTGGGTGGTCTCAAGTTTTTGGCCCCTCTGAGATACTGCTTTAGGTGAGGATGAGAGAAGGGGGGGGGGGGTTCTGTGTTGTAATGAGCTGAAATGGCTGAGGCATGGATTTTTATGGAAGAAAATGACAGGCCCTTGTGAAGCATCTCAGTTAAGAATTGCAAAATCTGAGGTAAATTGGGCACTGCTGTGCTCATCCGTTGAGATTGATTACAGGCACAGAATCTTTTCCATTTGTCAGGATAAGATTTTCTAGTACTAGGTCTTCTCGCCTCCAAAATGACATCCATCACAAGTTTACAGAGGGATGCTAAGGGGGAATTTAAGTGATTAGCCAAGCTGCAAGATTCAATGATTGGAGATGAGGGTGCAGAATTTGGCTCTCCTGCTGTGGGAGTAAGGAAGGTGTCTGAGGCAGGTGCCACAGTGAAAAGGCTTTTTTGTGATGAGTTCCTGTGCAATATTTGTCCAACTGGTAGTTCTGTGGTGAGACAAAAAGATCTATGTCTGGGCTCCCCCATTTGAGTGTCAACATGTTGAAAATCCGAGATTTCTGCTTAGTTCGTCTTCCAGAACATTCTGCTTTCCTAGCAGGAATTGAGCTTGTAGTTGTACTTGGTAGCTCAAGGCCGTGTTCCACAATGCCATGGCTAGTCCGCAGAGGGGTAGGAATGTGTACCCCCCTGCTGGTTTATGTACCACATAACCGTGGTGTTGTCCATCTTTATCAGTAATTTTCCTGGATGAAGGTAGTCCTTGAAGGCTGCCAGTGCATTCTGTACAGCTAGCATTTCTTTTTGATTGATATGAAGGTGCATTTGATTTGCGCTCCATTTGCCCTGAATGCACTTCCCTGCCAGATGAGCCCCCCATGCATAGTCTGATGCGTCTGTAGTTAGGGTTTGGGCGGAAGGGGGTGGTGTGAATGGCAGTCCCTTGTTTTGGTGGCAGGCCTCTGCCCACCATAGGAACTCTAGGTGCAGGCAAGGTAGGATAGGAATCATTGTTTCCAGTCTATGAAAATGTTGACTCCATAAACTTTTTAAGTACCACTGAAGATTCCTCATATGCAGTCTTGCATATGGAATTAGAAGAATGCAGGAGGCCATGAACCCCAAGGCTTGCAGTATTTGCCTTGCAGATAGCAGGGTTTTTGTGGCCACCTGTTTGAAGTAAGTTACCAAATGAATTTGCTTTTCTAGCGTAAGGAAAGCTATCTGGGCAGTTGTATTCAAGCTTGTACCCAGGAATGTAATCTTTTGAGGGGGTACCAGTTGAGATTTATTTTCGTTTACGGTGTACCCTAGACAGGTTAGAACTCTTTTTACGAACGCCAGATGTTTTAGAAGAACGGCCTGGTTTTCTGCCTGAATTAGACAATCGTCCAGGTATGGATATATTTGAATATTTCTTTGGCTGCAAAATGCAATTACTGGAGCCAGGCACTTTGTGAATACCTGGGCGCAGTAAACAAGCCAAAGGGCAGTGCAGAGAACTGATAATGCATGCAGCCTGCTTTGAAGCGTAGGTATCTTCTACAAGATTCCCTGATTGGGATATGCAGGTAAGCCTCTTTTAAATCTAGAGTTGCCAACCAGGCATCCTTGCCTAGCATAGGAAGTAATTGGTGAAGAGTCAGCATATTGAATTTTGGAATGTCCAGAAAGGTGTTTAGAGTAGACAGGCCAGAATTGGATGCCATGATTTGTCTTTTCTGAGTACCAGGAAAAGCCTGGAATAGAAACCTTGTCCCTTTTCTTCTTCTGGTACTAGTTGAACAGCCTCCATATTTAGGAGGGAAAGTACTTGTTTCTGAGCCTCTGCCCACTGATTTGGAGACAGGTCTGGCCACCCGTTTGGAGTTGGCAGCGTGTGGAAATGAAATCTGTATCCCTGGGACACTATATTTAAAACCCACTTGTCCTGAGTTATAAGTTGCCAGTTTCTTGAATGAAGAGCCAGTTTTCCCCCCAAAGGGGCGGCTAAGAGGTAAGTGCTTGGTAATTTCAAAGGGAAGTCATTGAGACTGTTTACCATAGGGTGGTGACTTGTTGTTTCCAGATTTGGAAGTGGAAGCACCCCATTGCTTAGTTCTGAAAGTCCCTTGGGACTGAAACCTGGTGCTTTTGGAATGTCTGGGTTTGGCTGCAGTTGTTCTGGAAGGAGCTGGAAAGGACCAGTTCTTAGTAGGCCAATGCCTACTAAATCTAGGTGGTTGTACTTGTAAGAAATCTTTCACAGTTTGCATTGATTTAGCTTCATCTTCCATCTTTTTTAGAACTTCTTCAGCCTTACTGCCAACCAGATGGTCCTGCTGTAAAGGAGCTTCCAAAAGTTTTGCTTTAACATGATCAAGCAGAGTGTGTTCCTTAAGGCAAGCATGCCTTCTAAGTACAGACCCAGTAACAGCAGCCCTGCAAGAGGCCTCTAAAGAATCAAAACCACATTGCAAAGTATGGCTGCCAACTTGTTCAGCTGAATGCAATAAATTCTGCAAATCTTTATTCTCCACACAGTCAGAAATCAACATTTTCTGTTTAAGCAGTCCCGTGATATGCTGCTGATACTTTAGCATATGGAATTGACAGTTTAAAGCCCTGATTGCTAAGGTTGCAAAAGTATAAACCTTTTTACCCTATCTATCCAGCGCCCTGGAGTCTCTATCAGAAGGGGTAGGATTTTTAGCAGTAGAAGCCTTAATGCCCTTGAGCCCCTGAGAAATGGTTTCAGGGTCTGTAACAGGATTTTTTAAAAGAAATTTGTGGGACTCAGGAACCCTGTAGTACCTATCTGGTTTGCTAGGGGCTGGAGGCAAGGAATCAGGGGCCAAACTGGATTCCGAAAACACATCATCAACAATGTCTAGTATAGGAGGTATAGCCAAAGGCCTATGCTGAGGAAGGAGGAGGAAATCCCTAAGCCTCTTTTTGGATTCAGAGAAATCCTAACTTTCCCAGTGGAAATGCTCCCTTAAGATATGTAAAGTTTCCCCAGAAGAGAAATCCTCAGGCGGAGAAGCAGAGGGAATAAGTAGGTATGGACAAATCCAGATCATTAAGAGAGTCAGAAGAAACAGTGTCATGTTCAGAAGATTCATAGTCAAATTCAATCTTAGGCCTCTTGGGGGGGTGGGGGGACTGACTACCCCGGATTAGAGTAATTAAATCTTCAGCCATTTTGATAATTTGTTTTTTAGGCATAGGGGTCTGAACATGTGGCCTGGGCACTGTTTTTTTTAGACAGAGATCGAGATTTAGGCCTTAGCACTGAAGTTGGAGTAGGTTTAATATGCAAGTCTGTAGGTTTGAATACACCCTCAGAAGCCGATGCCTGCTCAACGCCTCCAGACCCATCCAAGGTAGAGACATTCACGGGTTCCATATGTGAAGCATCTCGTGGCATACCGGACTCCGAATGGGTCTCAGTAGAGGCCTGCGAATCAGAAGTAGCGGGTATCAGGGGCTGCGTAAGCACCTCACTGAGTACTGCCGACTGGCTTAGGCGAAGCGCTGTCGGCAGTTTTGGACCTCAATGGCCCGTCTGTTTTTCTTTGCATTTTTTCGGTATTCCGGTAGTCGAATGACTAACTGACGTCATTTCTGGATAATTAAACTGAGAACCGAAATATTTTGAAGCAAAAATGTACCGACGATGGATAGTGCGCTGATTAAATAAAGTACAAAACCGACAGCAAGGTATGTCGTGGTCAGGGCCTAAGCAAGGAATACAGTACAATTCAAAATCCTTATGAAGTATTTGCTTCCCACAAGTAATACAATTATTAACTTTTACTGACATCGGTAAGGAGCAAGAAAAAGTTTCCCCAACGGGGTACTTAGCTTTTAGTTGAAGACTTCGGTTCTGAAACTCGAAAACAAAATTTTCAGGAGTCGGCCGACCAGCACTTGCAAACTGCTTCTGCTTCGGGCACCACGCGGCATGAAAGACTGATGTAATGGTGTCGGCTGCATGTTTTATACCCCTGACGACCTGACGTCATGGAAGAAGGGACAGCAACTGGCGCAGGATCCAAGACTTTGTTAATCAAGCCGACTGAGGGCAACCTGCCAGCAAATTGCCCAAATGTAATGACTGCAACAGTGCAACACAATGAACATCAGGTCTCTGGAGTCCCCCATTTGTTCCTCAAAAGGTTGAATATTTTTGGTTCCAGTTTCCATTCGTGTGGGTCCATGAGATTTCTGCTTAGGTCGTCTGCCAGAGAATTTAGCTTTCCTGGCAGGAACTGAGCCTGTAGGTGCACTTGGTAGATCAAGGCTGTGTTCCACAGAGCCATGGTTAGTCTGCAGAAAGGGTATGAGTGGGTTCCCCCCTGCTTGTTTATGTACCACATAACTGTGGTGTTGTCTGTCATTACCAACAATTCTCCTGGAAGAATGTGGTCTTTGAAGGCTGTCAGTGAATTCTGTACAGCTAACATTTCTTTTTGGCTGATATGCAGGTGCACCTGTCTCGGGTTCCATTTGCCCTGAATGCACTGCCCTGCCAAGTGAGCCCCCCATGCATAGTCTGATGCGTCTGCTGTTAGGGTTTGGGTGGCAAGGGGTAGAGTGAAAGGGAGCCCCTTGTTGTGGTAGCAGGCCTCTGCCCACCAAACGTACTCTGTCTTTATACAAGGAATGACTGGAATCATTGATTCCAGGTCCTGAGAATGTTGACACAATAGGCTTTTTAGATACCATTGTAGTTTTCTCATATGCAGTCTTGCACATGAAATTAGTAGAATGCAAGAGGCCATGAACCCCAGGGCTTGCATAATTTTCCTTGCAGACAGTTGGGACTTTGTGGCCAGTAGTTTGAAGTAGGTTGTTAAATAAACTTGTTTCTCTGGAGTGAGGAAAGTCATCTGGGAAGTTGTGTTCAAGCTTGTTCCCAGGAATACAATCTGTTGGCAGGATACTATATGAGATTTATTTTCATTTATGGTGTACACCAGTGAGGTTAAAAGTTTCTTTACGAATGCCAGATGTTTTAATAGCAAGTCCTGGCTTTCTGCCTGAATCAGACAATCGTCCAAGTATGGGTATATTTGAATCTTTCTTTGCTTGCAAAATGCAATGGCTGGAGCTAGACACTTTGTGAATACCCTAGGTGGAGTAGATAAGCCAAAGGGAAGTGTAGAGAACTTATAGTGCATGGAGCCTGCCCTGAAGCGTAGGTATTTCTTGGAAGATTCCCTTATTGGAATGTGCAGGTAAGCTTCCTTTAAGTCTAAGGTTGCCAACCAGGCATCTCTGCCTAACCTAGGAAGCAACAGTTGAAGTGACAGCATTTTGAATTTTGGGACTACCAAAAAGGTGTTTAGAATAGAGAGGCCCAGGATAGGACGCCAAGAGCTGTCTTTTCTGTGTACCAGGAAAAGTCTTGAATAAAAAACTTGCCCCCTTTCTTCTGCTGGGACAGGCTGAATAGCCATGACACTTAGATGAGAGAGAACTTGCTGTAGAGCTTCTGCCCACTGATTTGGGGGTAGGTCTGGCCAACCGTTTGAGGTTGGTAGGGTGTGGAAGTGGAATTTGTATCCCTGGGAAACTATATTCAAAACCCATTTGTCCTGGGTAATGAGTTCCCAGTTTTTTGCATGCAGGGTGAGCTTTCCTCCTAAAGGAGCAGGCAGTTGAGCAGGGCTTGGAAGGGTTAAGGTTAAGTCATTGTACCATTTTTCCGTAGGGGGGGTGTCTTACTACTCCCTTTTTTGGAAGTGGGAGCCCCCCACTGCTTAGGTCTGTGCGCAGCCTGAGACTGTAACCTAGGTGGTCTGCTGTTCCTGGGTTTGGACCGAGAAGGCCTGGAAGAGGCTGAAAAGGACCAATTCTTTGAAGGCCAATGCCTACTAAATCTGGGAGGCTGTACTTGCAGCAAATCTTTAACAGTTTGCATAGATTTAGCTTTTTCCTCCATCTTTTGGAGGACTTCTTCTGCTTTGTTGCCAAACAGGTGGTCTTGGTTTAAGGGAGCATCCAGTAATTTAGCTTTAACATGATCTGGCAAGTTTTGCTCCTTAAGCCAAGCATGCCTTCTAAGTACAGACCCAGTGACAGCAGCCCTGCAAGATGCTTCTAAAGAGTCAGAACCATATTGCAAAGTATGTTTACCAACTTGTTCTGCAGAATGCATTAAATCCTGCAATTCTTTGTGTTCAGCACAGTCAGGAATCAACATAATTTTCTGTTTAAGTAGTCCCATAATATGCTGCTGGTACTTTAACATATGAAACTGGCAATTTAAAGCTCTAATGGCCAAAGTAGCAGAAGTATATACCTTCTTACCATCTGTCCAAGGCTCTAGAATCTCTATCAGAAGGAGTAGGGTTTTTGGCAGCAGTAGCCTTAATGCCCTTTGGTCCTTGGGCAATGGTCTCTGGATCCACAGTAGGATTCTTGTACTCTAACACCTGTCAAGTTTTCTTGGAGCTGGAGCTAAAATGTCTGGGGTAAGGCTAGATTCCAAGAAAGCATCATCTACAATGTCCAGAACAGGAGGGATGTGTTGAGGGAGGAGTAGAACTCCCCAAGCCTCTTTCTGGAGTCAGAGTAATCCTGGCTTTCACAGCAGAAATGCTCCCTAAGAGTGTGCAAGGTTTCACTAAAATAAAAATCTTCTGTAGGGGAAGCAGAGGGAATGGAATCCTCTGCATCAGAATCCTCATAGGTAGATAAGGACAAATCCTGGTAATCAGAAGAAACAGAAATATCAGATTCCTGATCAGAAGAATAAGAAGGAAAATCAGTTCTAGGTCTCTTAGAGGGGGAAGGCTGGCTTCCACTAATTAAGATAATAAGGTCTTCAGCCATTCTAAGCATTTGATTTTTAGGCATATGGGCCTGAGCATGCGGTTTGGACGTCGGTCTTCTAGGCGTGGGTCAAGTTTTAGGCCCGGACGAAGAAGATGGAGTCAGTTTAAAATGCAAGTCTGTAGGCCTGAGTACACCCTCAGAAGCCAGTGCCTGCACAGCTGCTCCAAAATGCAAGTCTGTAGGCCTGAGTACACCCTCAGAAGCCAGTGCCTGCACAGCTGCTCCAAACCCATCCAAGGTAGAGACATCCACAGGTTCCATAGTCGAAGAAGCATCTCGCTGCATACCGGACTCCGAATGGGCCTCTGTAGAGGCCTGCGAATCTGGGGTAGCGGGTATCAGGGGCTGCGAAAGCGCCTCACTGAGTACTGGCGACTACCTTAACGGAAGCGCCGTCGGCAGTTTTGGACCTATGCGGTCTGTCTCTGTCTTTATCCTTACGTTTTTTTCAGAATATCGGTAGTCAGATGGCTTACCGAAGCCATTTCTAATATAGCCCGACGACGAATAGTTTGGGGGTTGAACAAGGCACAAAACCGACAGTGAGGGACGTCGTGGTCTGGGTCTAAACAAGGAATGCAGTACACTTTTAAACCTCAGCTTTGGCCGGCTAAGAACTTGGTTATATTCAACTGGACGTATAAGAGAATTTAAGTACCTTTATCTGCACTTTTTTTTTTAAAAATACAGCATTTAATTTGATTTAAACTGTGTTGTAGAAAATGTAACTGAACTGGCAGTTTTAAACTCTGCTCTTCAGTAACTTGAACTGAAGCTAGTGTTTGCTGAATTTTGTTATTTGCTAGTAATTACAGGTGTGGGGGTAGCCACATTTTTTGATTTCCTGTCCTTGCCTATTTAAGTGGTACATTGTGAAATATTTTCTGCTTTTAAACCTCAGCTTTGGCTGCTAAGAACTTGGTTATATTCAACTGGACGTATAAGAGAATTTAAGTACCTTTATCTGCACTTTTTTTTTTTTAAAAAATACAGCATTTAATTTGATTTAAACTGTGTTGTAGAAAATTTAACTGAACTGGCAGTTTTAAACTCTGCTCTTCAGTAACTTGAACTGAAGCTAGTGTTTGCTGAATTTTGTTATTTGCTAGTAATTACAGGTGTGGGGGTAGCCACATTCTTTGATTTCCTGTCCTTGCCTATTTAAGTGGTACATTGTGAAAAATTTTCTGCTTTTAAACCTCAGCTTTGGCCGGCTAAGAACTTGGTTATATTCAACTGGACGTATAAGAGAATTTAAGTACCTTTATCTGCACTTTTTTTTAAAAATACAGCATTTAATTTGATTTAAACTGTGTTGTAGAAAATTTAACTGAACTGGCAGTTTTAAATTCTGCTCTTCAGTAACTTGAACTGAAGCTAGTGTTTGCTGAATTTTGTTATTTGCTAGTAATTACAGGTGTGGGGGTAGCCACATTTTTTGATTTCCTGTCCTTGCCTATTTAAGTGGTACATTGTGAAATAGTTTCTGCTTTTAAACCTCAGCTTTGGCCGGCTAAGAACTTGGTTATATTCAACTGGACGTATAAGAGAATTTAAGTACCTTTATCTGCACTTTTTTTTTTAAAAAAAATACAGCATTTAATTTGATTTAAACTGTGTTGTAGAAAATTTAACTGAACTGGCAGTTTTAAACTCTGCTCTTCAGTAACTTGAACTGAAGTTAGTGTTTGCTGAATTTTGTTATTTGCTAGTAATTACAGGTGTGGGGGTAGCCACATTCTTTGATTTCCTGTCCTTGCCTATTTAAGTGGTACAGTGTGAAATATTTTCTGCTTAAAAACCTCAGCTTTGGCCAGCTAAGAACTTGGTTATATTCAACTGGAGGTATAAGAGATTTTAAGTACCTTTATCTGCACTTTTTTTTTAAAAAAACTACAGCATTTAATTTGATTTAAACGGTGTTGTAGAAAATTTAACTGAACTGGCAGTTTTAAACTCTGCTCTTCAGTAACTTGAACTGAAGCTAGTGTTTGCTGAATTTTGTTATTTGCTAGTAATTATAGGTGTGGGTTAGCCACATTCTTTGATTTCCTGTCATTGCCTATTTAAGTGGTACATTGTGAAATATTTTCTGCTTTTAAAGCTGAGCTTTGGGCGGCTAAGAACTTGGTTATATTCAACTGGACGTATAAGAGAATTTAAGTACCTTTATCTGCACTTTTTTTTTTAAAAATACAGCATTTAATTTGATTTAAACTGTGTTGTAGAAAATTTAACTGAACTGGCAGTTTTAAATTCTGCTCTTCAGTAACTTGAACTGAAGCTAGTGTTTGCTGAATTTTGTTATTTGCTAGTAATTACAGATGTGGGGGTAGCCACATTTTTTGATTTCCTGTCCTTGCCTATTTAAGTGGTACATTGTGAAATATTTTCTGCTTTTAAACCTCAGCTTTGGCCGGCTAAGAACTTGGTTATATTCAACTGGACGTATAAGAGAATTTAAGTACCTTTATCTGCACTTTTTTTAAAAAAAATACAGCATTTAATTTGATTTAAACTGTGTTGTAGAAAATTGAACTGGCAGTTTTAAACTCTGCTCTTCAGTAACTTGAACTGAAGCTAGTGTTTGCTGAATTTTGTTATTTGCTAGTAATTACAGGTGTGGGGGTAGCCACATTCTTTGATTTCCTGTCCTTGCCTATTTAAGTGGTACATTGTGAAATATTTTCTGCTTTTAAACCTCAGCTTTGGCCGGCTAAGAACTTGGTTATATTCAACTGGACGTATAAGAGAATTTAAGTACCTTTATCTGCACTTTTTTTAAAAAAAATACAGCATTTAATTTGATTTCAACTGTGTTGTAGAAAATTTAACTGAGCTGGCAGTTTTAAACTCTGCTCTTCAGTAACTTGAACTGAAGCTAGTGTTTGCTGAATTTTGTTATTTGCTAGTAATTACAGGTGTGGGGGTAGCCACATTCTTTGATTTCCTGTCCTTGCCTATTTAAGTGGTACATTGTGAAATATTTTCTGCTTTTAAACCTCAGCTTTGGCCGGCTAAGAACTTGGTTATATTCAACTGGACGTATAAGAGAATTTAAGTACCTTTATCTGCACTTTTTTTTAAAAAATACAGCATTTAATTTGATTTAAACTGTGTTGTAGAAAATTTAACTGAACTGGCAGTTTTAACTCTGCTCTTCAGTTATTCCCACCCACCCTCTCTGTTTTTGTTTTGGTGTTAATCTTAGTGGCCTTGAAACTGCCCGCCCCTCAGCCTGCCTCTGGGCCCATCTCATTTGCTCACTCAACTGAGTGCAGTGAGATCATATTCTGATTTCAGGCACTCCTACTGTGTACAAAGAGAGCATCTAGGAAACAAACAAAAAAAAATTAAGTTTATTTCCTGCCTTTCCTGTTAAGTGGTATAGACTATTTGTAAGCTTCTGAGCCCCCAAGCCCTTCTGTGTTTGAGGGAAGCCTTCTAGCTTATTTTTTTCTTATAACTAGCCAGTTTTCTAGTTTCAGCACTCAAATCTGTTTCTTTGATCTCAGCACTTGTTCAGATTAAAAAAAAAAATTTCATCTGCTTTTACTGTCCTTTGTTCTACCTACTTCATTTTACTTTTGCATCATCTTAAAAATACTCAGTTGTATTTATTACTGCTTGGTGTAACTCATTCTAAGCCTTTTGGTTTAAACACTTGGGCTTTGGACCAGTTGTTTTGCACTGAGAGGGTTTGTGGCCTGCACTGTAGTGGCAGAACAGGTAGCTTACATCCTTCTAAGTTGGGAACTGCTGATTGAGGGCTCAGTGTCTGTTATTCTAAAAGTTTACTAATTCTGGTTTAAGCACTTGGGCTTTCAGGCCAGTTATTTTACATTAAGAAGGTTCGTGGTCTGCACTCTTGTGGGAGGAGAGGCTGGACTCTGCCCTTCTGAGCTGGGAATTTCTGGTTAAAGGCTTACAGTGCATGCATATCTGAACTGCTTCTTACTGAAGTTGGTGCGCCTTGTTTGCTGTGGCATAGACTGGATTCGGGCCTGCTGGATCTAGCTTTGTTTGTGTAACTTGAGCACTAATCCAGACATTCTCTAAAGTATTCAATTGTATTTATTACTGCTTGGTTGTAACTTGATTAAAGTGTAGCTATTATTCTAAGTCTTTTGGATTAAGCACTTGGGCTTCAGACCAGTTGTTTTACATTAGGAAGGTTTGTGGCAAGCACTGTGGTGGCAGGACAGGTAGCTTTCATCCTTCTAAGTTGGGAACTGCTGATTGAGAGCCCAGTGTCCAAGTGTATTAGTTCTGGTTTAAGCACTTGGGCTTCAGGTCAGTTATTTTACATTAAGAAGGTTCGTGGTCTGCACTCTTGTGGGAGAAGAGGCTGGACTCTGCCCTTCTGAGCTGGGAATTTCTGGTTAAAGGTTTATAGTGCCTGAATATTTGAACTGTATCTTACTGAAATTGGTACACCTTGTTTGCTGTAGCATAGACTAGATCCAGGCCTGCTGAATCTAGCTTTGTTTATATGCTTGTTGTTTGTTTGCTTGTTCCCTGGAACGCTAATTCCACCTAATATGCGGCTTCTCAGCAGTTCTGTGGATTACTAGGGATATCTGCATTGCTTACTGTACTTATTTCCTTGTTTCACTTGAAAGAAAGTTACTGTTTGCCGTTTTTGCATTTAGTTACTTGTAACACATTGCACTCAAGTTACCTGGCACTTGCTCACTAAAGCAATTATATAAGTCAGCACTAAAAATTAAAAGCACTACACCCTCACTCCCCACCGGCCCTTGTTTTCAATTATTAAGGAATTCCCAATATTATTCTAGCATGTCCAAAGGTCAGTTGTCAATCTCCTCTCCGGTCCAGCTGGTGAATCTGGGAATCGTGAGGCAATGTTATAACTGCCTCATGTACACAGACAACCCTCTCCTCCTCCCACATAACACAAATACTTGCGAGAGATGCAGCTATTTAGCCAAACTGGAGGCTGAGCTCTCTCAACTCAGGACTGGCAAGACCAGACAGGAGGAGAAGGCAACTACACACACCACAAAACCAGCGTCACATAATGCTACCACACCACTGAATCAAACACATAAACACACAAAGACATACTCGGAGGCTCTGAGTAAAAATTTACCTAAACAGCAGAGGCCTCCAAAGCAGACACCCAAACAACTGCTACCTCAAGACACCCCACAAGCAACACATAAACCACAAAATCAGTGTGCAAAGCAGTCACAGCCCTTAAGGCCAAATACAACACCAAACATACTTGTTATAGGTGACTCCATAGTCAGACACACTGACGTCCCACTCACCAGGCTGAACAAGGAGAGGGTCACAGTAAGCTGCCTATCGGGCGCTAGAATCCGCCACATAACACAAGCACTCGGATCACTCCACGGGCAAGTACAAATATGACACAGTCATTGTCCATGCTGGTGTGAACGACCTGAGACGCACCTCCCTGGACTACATGAAAAGAGACATAGAGGAGCTCTCTGATTATGTAGCCCAGGCAGGTATGACCCTGACCCTGAGCAGTATCCTTCCTTCACCAAGAATGATGCCACAATATAGAGACAAGATGATCAACTTCAACAATTGGCTTAATGTCTGGTGTCATTCAAAGGGGATCCAGTGTCTGTCTGCCTGGGATGACATGCTTGACAAGCCACGCTGCTTCGCAAGGGACGGCTTGCATCTGTCACTCCTGGGATTCGGATATTGGCTAAGGCTCTTGCCACCCCCATAGTGCCTTTTTTAGGCAAGGCTCAAATTCTCAACCTACCACCCTAGAAAACAAAAATGGGAAGAAACTGAGGGTAATGCTGCTCAATGCCAGAAGTCTAAATCTCAAAATGCACGCACTCGAGGCCCTTCTCAGTATGGAGAACATCGATGTCTGTGCTGTAACTGAAACCTGGTTCAAGGCTCCTGAGAGCACCCCGGCACTATTAGGTTTCACCTCATATCATGCGTTCCGGCCCCAAAACCCGGACCACACCACAAAAGGAGGGGGTGTATCCATATTCATAAAGGATACCCACACCTCCAGGTTGGTGGCAACGCACGAAGCTTCAGAAACCATCCAGGTGCAGCTAACCATAGGCAAAACTGCTCTACAAATTGTAGCATGCTACAGGCCACCCTCTCAAACTCAGGAACCCCACACAGCCTTCCTGAAGACACTGGAGGGTATAAATGTATCTCCAAACACCATCATATTGGGTGACTTCAACTACCCGAATATAGACTGGGAACATTACTCAAGCCCTAACTTTCTAGCCCAACGGTTCCTGGAGTTCATAAATTCAAATGCCATGGAACAGCTAGTCACTGTTCCCACGAGAGGAGAAAATATACTAGATCTCATTATCACAAACATGGGGACAAAATGCTCCACACCGGAAGTATATCCCTCATTGGTGAGATCTGATCATAAACTAATCTCACTGGAAATCCACATCCTGCCCCCACCCCAAACAAAAAAGACCACAGTGAAGAACTTCTCTAAAGCAAACTTCACACTACTCAAGACTGGTGTGGGTTCCTTCAAGGCCCCTGAGCCAGTGGAAACCACAACCCAAGCTGCGGAAGCCCTTACAAATGCCTTCTATGAACACCTCCAGAACTGCATGGATCAGGCAATCCCA
Organism: Protopterus annectens; assembly: GCF_019279795.1. NCBI lineage: Eukaryota > Metazoa > Chordata > Ceratodontiformes > Protopteridae > Protopterus > Protopterus annectens. Next base: position 849,448,745 of record NC_056744.1, on the reverse strand, counting down.
AATAAAACCAAGACTCTTTCCACAAAGGGCAAACGTCCAGTCTGGTGGACCCCAGCCATTAACAAACTTTACAATAAGAGGAGAAAGCTATTACACGATAGAACAAAATCCATAAAAGGGAAGTCACCCTTGATCATTATTAGTAAAAAAATACGAGCACTCATAAAATCAACTAAGGCCAATTTTGAGAGAAAAATTGCCATGGATTCAAAGGACAATCATAAGGCCTTTTTCAGCTATGTTAGGAACCTGGGTGGAAACTCCCAGATATGCTCAGAATTAGTCCAAAATGATACAAAAATCACTGAACCCACAGACATTGCCAACATACTGGCAGACAGGTTTAGTGCAAACTTCACCCCCTCTCCCCTAAAGGAGAGATAACTATCCCAGCGGAGTGTAGCCTCCCAGACATCTCAAATGCGCAGGTGAAAGCTGCTCTCTCTAAAGCTAAAAACACAGCATCAATGGGACCGGATGGTGTCCCCGGCTGTGTGCTACACGAGCTAAATGAGGAATTAAACCCGCACGTAAGGCAGCTGTTTAATCTCAGCCTTACCACAGGATACGTGCCCAAGGAGTGGCGTACGGCAACTGTGGTCCCACTCCACAAAGGCGGTGCCTCTACGGACCCTGGTAATTACCGCCCCATAAGCTTAACAAGTCTAGTCTGCAAAGCTATGGAGAGGATCATAATGGAGCTCATAAACAAAGATATAGGGGACTTGCAGACATTGGACCCGACCCAGTTTGGCTTCGTCAAGGGCAGATCATGCCTTTTGAACTTGGTCAACTTCTTCGAAACAGTCACCAAGGCCATTGATGAGGGAAAGGCAGTCCATACAGCCTACCTTGACCTTGCAAAGGCATTCGACACAATACCCTACTCGGGTATTGTAGAAAAACTTACCAGCTTAAATGTAAACCCATATGTCACAAGATGGGTTGCAAACTGGCTTAAGGACAGAACCCACAGGGTTAGAGTTGCTGGCGCTATGTCAGACTCCAAGCCGGTCACAAGTGGTGTCCCACGGGGCTCGGTCCTTGGCCCCCTATTGTTCGGCATCTACTTCTCAGAAGTACAGGCCAACATGGGAGGACTTTGGCTGACAAAGTTTGCAGACGACTGCAAACTGGGCGCCATAGTGGAAAGTGCATTGGACAAGGATATCCTTCAGAAGGGACTCACGGAAACAGATAGCTGGTGCCAGAGCCATGGCCTGAAGTTGAACGCCAAAAAATGTATAGTCATACCCTTCGGGAAAAACCAGGTAACCCCAAGCTACCATATAGGTGGCAATCCACTAAGCACAGAAGAGGTTATCAGGGACCTGGGGACCCAGGTTGACAGTGGCCTTTCTTTTGACACTCACGTTGCTAAAGTGGTTAGAAAGACCTTCTACATTGCCCACCTGATCATGAAGGGATTCACATCCAGATCTAGTGAGGTCATTGTTCCCCTGTACTCTTCACTTATCAGACCAATGATCGAGTACAATGCCCCATTCGGGATGTATCTCACCCGACATCTGCAGCAATTGGAGAGACCCCAAAAGTTCCTCACCAAAAGGATAAAGGGACTCCAAAATCTGTCATATGCTGCCAGATTGAAAAACTCCAGCTCTATTCAGTCGCATACCGTCTGCTCAGAGGTGACATGTGCCTGACATACAAGGCCATGTCCAACCCGGAATTAATGGACATGCTCCACATCAAAAAATCCAAATCCACCAAAACCACTAGAGCAAGCGACTTAAACCTTAGCACGGATATAAATAGGACATGCTGGAGGGATAGATTTATCACTCAGAGACTCCCTATGCTGTGGAATAAAATCCCGGTCCATGTGAGGCAGAGCACCTCGCTGGCTCTGTTCAAGAGAAATCTTGACCTGTGGATGGGAGATTGTAGGTTTACCCCGGGAATCATCTCTGTGTCACTGCTGGACAGAGGCACAACAAACTAATGGGCACAGTATTTTTTTCATATAAGGGGTGGCGTAAGCCACAAAACTTTGGGCTAGGCTTATAAATGCCTTAGGGCAGATAGCCTAGTATAAACCTATGAACCTATGAACCTATGAAATGAAAATCTTTATGAGGTATTGTCTTTCCACAGGTAAGACAATTATTAACTTTTACTGACATCGATTAAGAGCAAGAAAAAAGAATCCCCAAAGTAGTACTTCGCTTTTTTGAAGACTTCGGTTCTGAAACTCGAAAACGAAAATTTCAGGAGTCGGAAGACCGGCACTTGCGAACTGCTTCTGCGTCGGGCACCGAGCAGCAAGAAAGACTGATGTAATGGCGTCGGCTACATGTTTTACATCCCTGATGACCTGACGTCATGGAAGAAGAGACAGCATTCGACGCAGGAATCCAAGACTCTGGTATTCAGGCCGGCTGAGGGCTACCTGCAGGCAGATAATCCAAATGTGATTACTGCAACAGTGAAACACAAAGAACATCAGATGGGTTCTTGCAATAGTGGTGTGAAGATTGGGTGAAAATAGACGAAGGCTGCCAGCCTAGCCAAATAGAATTTCGGAGATAATTCTGTCATCTGTAAATATTAATGTAAACCACAGGCTTGTTGTCTTAAATGGAAAAAAATGCTGTGACATGTGGAACTGCAAAAATGTAACAGTGCACTCTGTTGACCAAGTAAAGCATGTTGTGACGCTTGGATGTAAACATGGCTCCAGCAGGTCTAGATGAAGGAATTCTTGTTATTGTTTTAAGGCCATACTTAATGGCCAGAATATGCATGCATAAATGTCCTTTTATTGCTCTGGTTTCTGCCCAGAAGTGAAAAACATAAATGTAGTTTCTGTTAGCCTGGGAAACCAGGGAAGTGTGAAGAATGATGTAATGTGAACCAGGAATGTGACTTTACAAACAGAGAGAATCAGAGATCATTAAGAATTTTTGTCTTGCCCATCCAACTCATCAGCACTGTCTTGCTCTATATGTTAAGTTTATCTTAGACTTGTGTTTTCTTAGTCTAATCTTTCTAGTTTCTAGCTACTTCTAAATGTTTTTCTGTGATGTCAGAACTGTACTATTTAATTATTTTAACTATTTCTCTGTGATCTCTGCACTCTTGACTAGCACTGTGTACTAAAAAGTATTGTCTAGTAAAAAGTATTGTCTTGTGTTTTGACTATTCGTTATTAAATATTTTTAAACCCTTTCAACTGTGGCTGTTTTTATAGAGGTAACTTAAGTTCTTTAGAGTTCTTTCATGCCTTTGGTAAAATTGCACAAAGCCACTTAAATAGCTTTAGCCCTGGGCTATACTACCAATTGGATAACAATATTGCACAGTAACAATTGGACACCCTTTTAATGGCCTTTGAGTAGCTGATAAATATTAGTGGGTGGTGGCAGCCGGCACTACCGTATAGTTTGAGAAAAAGAGGCACAGCTGGAGAACCTGTGCTAGCCTTCCCCAGGAGTGTCTGTGTGGTTGTATAAACTCTTCTCAAAGTGTGTGCGTGTGTCAGCTACTTGGGCAGGGACACGAAGCACTAGTTGGACACAGAGGGTGCTGGAGGTTTTAGCTTGCCCACTAGGCTGAGATCTGGACCCTATAGCTGTGCCAGTGTTGAGTCTTATTGGGGGCCTGGAGAGCAAGGGAGCGACCAGCCCCGGACTGACTGTGATCTCTGTGTGCTCTTAAGGGAAATTGCACTTTACTGTGTGTATTTGTTATCCTTTCCTCCTATATGAGACGCCCCTCACTGGTGCTAGTGGTGAGGATCGAGGCTGCTTGATTGCTGGGCCAGGGCACGGGTGTCACAAGTGGCTTTGGTGCACTTAGTCATAAACTGTCGGTTCCTGTAAAGGAGACCTAGCTTTCTGTTGACCTTGATTGATTGGGTATATGTATGTCAAATTGCAGTTTATTGTCCATTTCTACGCCTAATAATTTTGTGTGGGGTGTCGGGGTGATTTGTGTATTATCTTTAGAGTGAATGATAAAGTTATTATTTAGTGTAGGAGTTGGATGTTGGTGAACCATGCTTCGGCCAGGGTAAGGTTACTTTGGGTGATGGTTTTTAGTTCATTCAGGGATGGGGAGTCGCATATAATAGTGGTGTCATCTGCATACTGTACTACAGAGGCAGAGAGAGAGGAGGCTATCTGGTTAGTAAATAGTGAAAAAAATATATATAACCCCAACACTAAAACTGGCTGTAATCTCTATAGCTACTATCCTTACCATTTCCTGGAACAAACTGCCATTGGCAACTGGGTCAGTCAAACAACTCAATCAATTCAAATCAGTCACCAAAGAATATCTGAAAAGTCACAGGTCCCGTCACTGTACTCACCCTCCATAATCTATCTTCCTATATCAAAAACAGTCCACTGCCTATTCCTCATGACTCTACTTCTATTTATCTGCTAGTTCTCTTTAGTTGCCTTCACATAGGCCAAGTCTTATCATTTTGTTATAGGTATTTACCTGAAATATTACTCTGTTGTCAAAACTGTACTATTATTGTTTCACTGATTCTATTATACTTATATTGTACATTTGTGGAGATTTTCTGATTATTGCTTTTTTATTCTTGTATTGTAAAACTGTGGAGCTTTTCTCCCAGGGCCTCCGCTGAAAAAGGGCTCTCAGCTCAGTCGGAAAAACCCTGTCAACAAATACAAAATAAATATAAACAGAGTCTGTTTAGGTCCAGGATAGGCCTCGGGTCCCCTTGTTTTCTTTGGCACCAAAAAGAAACAGGAGTAAGCTCCAGACCATCTCTGTTCAGCTGGAGCCTCTTGGATGACTCTCTTTTGCAGTAATTGTTTGATTTCTACAACTGCCAACTCCCTCTGGCTGGGTGGAAAGTCTGTGAGTTGGTTCTTGGGGGGGGGGGTTTCTAGGTGCTTTAGTACAAGCTCTATGGTGTCCATTTCCTTCCAGGCCCAACAGGTGACAATATCTATAAGCACCTCCGCCAAGGGGACTACCCAAGATGTAGATGGGCCCACCCTGAAGGCCTCCAGGAATACAAAATCCTCAAAAGAGGGTTTTTTGGACGACCAGCCACCTCTTTGCTTTAAAATTTCTAAGACGTCTGCAAAGGGGACATCGCCTGGTGGTGATTTGGGAGACCCCTCTCCCTCATTGTAATCCATATCCTTGGTAAGGGACTCCACAGGGGAGTCCAAGTGTCTCCTATTGCATGACCTCTTTCAAGGGTTCTCCTCCATGGGATATTCAGAGGAGGAGTGGGAGGAGGTAGGGGCCACCTCAGGTGGAATGGTCTGGAGGTCCTTAAAAGCATGTTGACCGTGGTCAGAAATGGAAGGTCCAAGACCCAGATCCAATACAGGAACATGGGGAGAATCAGAAGTCAAAGGGTCCGGTGCTCTGCTTGCAGAGAAAGCCTCTTCTAAAACCTGAAAAGCTGAAGGTCTCGGAATATCCTGCCAATCTCTCTAGCAGTCAAAGCTCCCGAAGAAGAAGGCAGAAGCACACCAGAACCCCGACTCCCAGAAAGAACCGGACCCACACTGTCGAGGACCGAAGGTCGAAGGGGGTAAGAAAGATCAGATAAAACAGGAGCTGAACCTCGCCCCTCAATCCTGGCTGCAACATCCCTGATCTGGACTCACTTCAATCCAAGGATCTTGGAGCAGAGGTAGTCAAGGTCACAGTCGGCATCAAGGAAACAAAGGTCCTCTGATCTGACCCCAAATCCCTCGGAAGACTGCTGTCTTGGGGCTCCTAAACCATAACTCAGAGCAGAGAAGGAGAAAAAGAAGTGAGAGGAATAACTCTCAGATCCACAAGGGGATGGAATTGGAAGTACCCCATCTGGATCTAAGCCTTGATAATAGACCGAACCATCTCGTCCATATCATCATATAGGCTTCTAGAGGATCTGGAAGAAGACACTGAGGCAGGACATGAGTGCCTAGGGGTTTATAAGATTTTTGATGGAACCATGGGAGACACAGATCTAATAGATTTCCCAGGCGACTGAACTGCAGACTGTGAATTCGGGGACCTGTGGATCCATGGAGCTGTATGAGTGCCCAGATCCAATTAAGTAGATGGAACCAGAGATTTTGACGAAGGCTCACTCAGAGGTTTCAAATCTATTGGATCCTAGGAAGCTGACATGGGTCTCGGTGCCGACGTTCTCTAATCTGAATCTTTAGGAATCTTAGCTGGAGGCTCCTAAGACACCCTAGATTCCTGTGGCAGTGTTTCTTAGCTTTGAAGCCATGCAATTCCTTTGGGGGGGGGGTTGAGCCCCTGGAGAAGATAATGGAGCGGGCAGAAGACCCTTCAGATTAAGTTAGTTTTTCCTCTCTTGAATGGCTCTGGGATTAAACCCCTCACAGATATTACAAGAGAAATCCAAGTGAGCTGCTCCTAAACAGTAAGCACATCTGTCATGTGCATCCGAGTGTGGGATTTTCCAGTCACACTTGGTACACCTTTTGATACCCGCTGGTTTGTCCAAACTAAACTACTTATGTTTATTTATTTATTTTTTTCCTTAAAGAAAAGGGAAAGGAAAAAATAGCCAAGTCCCAAAAGGAAAGGAAGGAGGAGGAAAGAACCCCTAATGACCTTGAATATACTAAAAAGGCAGGGAGGAAAAATTACAAGTATAACTTATTAAAGAAGATTAAGAATTAGTTTAAATTTTTAAAGCTTAGATTTTAAAAGAAATCACTTATCTGCTCGAGTGTTGGAAATTGTGTCTATAAGCACTGCTGGCAAATGAGATCTGGGGAGGCTGAGCTAGGGGCAGAAAACTGTGGGTATGGGAGGAGCTCAAGTCTGTAGAAGGCAGCCGAGTCAGATCAGAGGATCAGAACCGTAACCAATCAGTGAAGCAGAATGAGGAGGATAAATCAGATCAGCTAGTTCAGTAGGAGCCAGGGTCAATTTTTCTAAACTGCATTAAAGATCCCACAGTAGAGCAACAGGTTTTCTTCTAGGAGGGAAAGCTGCAGGACCCCCCCCCCTTTACAGAAGGCATGCAGCAAGAGAAAGGGAGAGTCCAGAGTTAGGCTGAAACAGCAGACAACCATTTTAACATATACACAAGTTAGTTTTGTAAAGATCTGACAGATATTCCAGTACCATATCCAATTTATCCCTGTTTGGTTCCAAGTTTCTTGATTGGCACCACAGGGAGAATCTTCTCCTGTTAGACAGGTACAGTTTCCTTGTGTTTGGCTTCTTAGCTTTCCTCATGAGCTTAAGCACATAATCAAAATATATGTGCTTACTGGGAACTGGAGTGAAATCAACTAAACAGTCTGCATCAGACTAGACAGGCTGGGGGTATAAGAGAGACCCTTTGTTTTCAGTCGGAAGATCTGCATGCTGGGGTATCACCTTCCATTTTCTCTTCCAGAGCTCTGGTAGAAAGGAAAATGAAAGTTATATACTTACCATAAAGCTAAATCTGTGCAGCCTTCAGTCTCAACTCATGGGTTATCAGAGCCAGTAACTTTAGACTTTTGTCCCAAGGCTTTAGCACTTCCCCTCTCCAATAATGCACCACCAATTCTGCCCTTTGATGGAGTTTGAGCCCTTCGACTCCACCCCCGTCATCATCATCAAATTGAAATAGGAAGAGGATAACTAGAACAAAAAAAATTGCAACCAAATAGAGCAACTATACATGGTTGCAACAAAAAAGGCTCCAGGAAGGTCTAGTAGAAGCAATAATAAGTGGCAATTTGGAAGGGCAATGGAAGGCAGGAATGTTGAAATAGACAAAAAGACAACACGGATCTAGCATTATGGTAAGTACATAACTTTTGTATCTGATTTTTGTCTTCCATCCACCTAAAACTCATGAGACAGTCTCCTGCTAGAAAATCCCATGGTGGCATTTTGGAAGGATATTCTGGAGAATGGTAGAGCCAAAAGCAGCACTAGATTTAAGACTACAGATTGAACTTATGAGAAACTAGTATATACACTGCAGACAATGTGGCTGCTGCACAGATGTCATCTAAAGGAATATGGTTAAAGAATGCTGCAGAAGCTCTACTGCTCTGGTATAATGTTTATTTATTTTACATTTAACTGGGATGGTCCAACTGGACGAGGTCCATTTACAGCGGAGGCCCGGAGAGAAAAGCTCTACTTAATTAATACAACAGATAGTGATAATTATACATAATGTAAAAATCAAAGACATTGTTATTGAGCAGTATTTTCTGCTTAAGAGAACAGTACACACAGAAAGATCATATCAACAATTTTAACAGTGAACATTAAAAGTTAGTCATCAAATATCCAGACAGAGATCACAACATTGCCATATGTCAAGGGGTACTATTTGTTACTGCCATGTTTACTGAGGGGCTGATAATTGGAGATGAGAGAAAAATGGAGGTAGCATTCATTAGTCTTATGTGAATCATGGACAAAACCAGGAACTAATAAAATGAGCCTTAAGGAGTGTTTGAATTGTTTGGTATTTGATGCAGAAGTCACTGAGGAAGGGAGATTATTCCAACATTTTGCTATACTGTGAGAAAATAGAGCTTCACCTGCTATGCTGTTAGCTGTGGAGATAGTACGGAGTGATTTGTTGGCAGAGCGGAGTGGTCGATTTGGAATGTAGTTAATTATTTCCCTAAGGGCTGCAGTTTTGTCAGGATATTTTAGGCTGTTATAAGCTATGACTAGTTGGTGATAGGTTAATAACTGTGGGAGCTCAAGCCACTGAAGTTGCCCAAGAGGTATACAACATTGTGTTCTAAAGAGAGAATTTTTTGCAAACTTGGCGATGTTATAACACGACTCAAGTTTGTCCAGGTCGGATTTTCTAACATGGGTGAGAATTGGAGCTGCATACATTAGCGTGGAAAGAAGGTGGGTTTGAGCTAGGGTGACCCGAGCTTCATCTGATAGAAAGTCTTTTTGTCTGTATAGGGACCCCATTTTTTTTGTGTACCTTTTTAATAGTTTGAGAGATATGGATGTCAAACTGTAGGTTATCTACTTCGATGCCAAGCAGCTTGGTGTGGAGAGAGGGTGAAATGACAGTTCCATTATTGGAGAAGATAAAGGAGAGTGGAGTGGTTTTAGGTTTGTTTGGGGTAAACAGAAGCAGTTTAGTTTTGTTGGGATTTAAGATTAGTTTAATATTTGTGATCCACCTTTCTACTGAGGCAAAAGATTCTTGGGCAAGATGCTGTAGGGCAGCAAGAGTTGGGGTGGAACAGATCAGGGTGGAGTCATCTGCATACGGTATGAGTGAAGCCTGTAGGGTAGAGGTATGTAAGTTATTAGTAAAGACAGAAAAGAGACGTGGACCCAGTATAGAACCTAGAGGTACACCAATGGTAGTTGGGAATAAAGATGATATGACTCCTTGCCACTGGACAGCTTGCTGTCGGTCCGATAGTTTTTGAACCCTGCAACAGTGTTAGGGGCAAAGGATAAAGAGGTAAGAGTATATATTAGAATGGAGTGGGAATCCATGTCAAATGCCAGAGGTCCAGGAATATAGCAGATACAATTCTGTTGTTATTCCTGTGTTGGTTCACCTGGTTTGTGAAAGAGAGAAGGGCTGAGGTTGTGCTGTGGTGTGGGCGGAAACCATGTTGGGTAGAGGAAAAGAGATGGTTAGGAGTCTAGGAAATGCATGACCTGAGAGTGTATGCATTTTTTAAGCATTTTTGATAAAGGAGACATAATGGCTATGGGGCGATAGTTAGAGAAATCATAGGAATTTCCACCCTTATGAAGGGAAACAATGTAAAAGATTTTCCATAGTTGAGGGATATGGGATTCCTGTATGGAGTGGTTGATTATGATTGAGACTAGGTAGGATAGGCAGTTGCCAGCCAGTTTTAGGAAATGAGCAGGTATGCCATCTGCTGCAAGAGTACTGGGTTTAAGTTTTAAGATGAATTTTTTTATTGTAGAGGTTGAGACAGGTGAGAATGTAAAGGGAAGTGAGTTGTTGGTTTGGATGAGTAGCTATTTTTGGAAAGTTGAGTTGATGGTGATTTAATGGATCCAGTAAAGTGGTGATTAAATTGGGAGGCTGTATCGCTATCTGTTTTTGCAAAGGTGGAGATGGGAGCTGGTATTGAGGTTTTACTAGGGAGTTTATTAAATGCCAGAACTTTTGGGGGTTATTGGAGTGTTTGTTTTGTATATCTAGGAAGTAGTTCTGTTTATTAAGCTTCGTTTGTTTTTTGACTTGCTTCCTAAGGTGTTGATAGTTTTGTTTGGATGTACAAGTGCTATCTTTTTTCCAGGTTTTCCATGCCTTATCTCTGGTTTTTAATAAGGCTCTTGTGGACTTGGTAAGTCACAGAGCACAGTTTTGCTTAGCTCTAATTTTTCTTACTGGGGCAACTGAATCGTGGATGTTAATAAGAGTAGTATTAAAATAGTCCACTGCTTGGTCTAGGTCAAGGTTACGTACTGGTTCCCAGTTACTTTGTTTTTAACATATTGTTGAGTTCTAGAGGGTTGACATTGCGATAGTTTCTGACTTGTCTATAGACTATAGGCTTGGGAAAGTTAATACGTTTTCATAGGAGGAAAGTAGGGAGATGGTCGCTAAGTTCATCTGGTAGATGACCTACTTGGTAATTATGTTCAGCAGTTTATTAATGTCCAATCTAGTATAGATTCCTTATGGGATTTTTTTGTCAACTCTAGTAGGTTCTTGAATGAGTTGAGAGAATCCATACAGGTTGTTGTGATGAGTGGGGTTTTTAGAGTTGCAGGCTAGCCAATCAGTGTTTAGGTCACTTAATAAAATAGTCTCCTGTGGGAGATTATCTTTTGACCACTGTAGAATCTCCACAATTATTGGAGAGTTGTTACCTGGAGGGAAGTACGCAGAAAGAATATTGATGCTCTTTTTCGTATTTACCAGTAGTACAGAGCCTACGATCTCAGCAGTATTAAATTTGGGTACAGGGGTTAGTAGAGGTTGGAGAGAGATTGTATTTTTTATAAACAACTGCAACACTGCCACCCTTTTTACCCATCCTATCTAGCCATAGATATTATATCCTGGAGGGAAGGTTTATTCATTCTGTGTGCTGGGTTTTAGCCAGGTTTCTGTTATGGTGAGAATGTTGGGGGAGTAGAGAGTTATGAATGTGTGTAAGTGAGGAAGTTTGTTTGGTATACTGTGAGAGTTAAGATGAATGATGAGTAGATCTGCAGTGTGTTTGTTTGGAGGCATGATGTTGCTTGGTCCTGGATTTGGATGAATACCCCAGAGGTATTTCTATAGTGAAAGTTGATGCTTGACAGTTTGTAAAATGTCTATGTGGAGTTTACATGCTGTTTTTCTAGTGTAGGATACTGGTACATACTTGTTACGTAGTAATACTATTATGTTATCACTAAATAAAGAGAAATATAGGAAAGCTTGTGTGTGTAGTAACAGGTGTGAAAGGTATGTGTTGTATGGTAGGTGGTGTGTGGTAGTGGTGTGTGTGTGTGTGTGTGTGTGTGTGGGTTAGTAGGAGAGATGAAAGTAATGCCTGCATAGTTTGGGTTTTGTGGTATTGGATGCAAAGGTTGTTGTTAAGATGAGAGTTAATCAGGGGTTGTGGCTAGGGTGGTTGCAGCTGAGTGGCTGTTGGGAGTGGTCAGGTGATATGGGGTTAAAATAAATGGAGAGGTAGTGGGGGTGGGTGGGAAATGGGGGCAGGGTAGGGGAGCAGAGTGAGAAGAGCACAGCGAGGCGAACGGAGTTGGGCTCAGCCACCACAGGACTACAGAGACAATCAGTGAGCTCTAATCATGGAGAGCTGGAAAAAAAACAGCCAAAGAAGGGTAAGTTCAGTATATCTGCTTCCCTTTGACTACTTAATAGAGCTTGAAGTATGTACTGGCAGGGGGTAGTGGGGAAACAATCAAATACTACTAGTGTTATGAGCTCCCGAGCGGACCACTACACTGCTAAATACAATTAAATTGCAATGAATTAAACAGATGATAACCTTGTTACTTTCTTTGGAAATGTCAGAATTTAAAAAATGAAGACTGCAGGAGGTTTAAATTAAATGCACAGCAGTCCCTTTAGGTCCAGAGTCATTCATGGTGGTGGGTTCAATTAGGTGGGTAGATTAGGTGGAGACACCTATGGGTAAGATAAGAAGAAAAAAAGAAGTTATGTACTCACCATAACGTTCCATCTGAGTAGGTAACTTCATTTGTCAGCAACCTGTGGGTATCGGATCTGACCTGGATCCGAGCAGGCAGCTTTCCAAGCTAGAAATCCAAGCTCCTCCCCTTACCCATAATGCCCTGCCACCTCCTTCCAATCCCCAGATCACGTTTGCCCATCTACATAATCTCAACATGACAAAGCAACAACCTGGAAATCCTAACCTAAGGATTAACAAATGACCTGGATAAATCATCCTAGTGATCAGGAAACTAAAGAACCAGGTTAGGGGGAAGGAGGGAGGGTCGGCTGCTGACAAATGAAGTTACCTACTCAGATGGAACGTTATGGTGAGTACATAACTTCTTTATCTGAAGTAGTTAACTTCATTTGGTCATCAACCTGTGGGACAGAGTCCCCAGCTACCAAAAACGTGGGAGGTCCTCAAGGAAGGATATTCCGGAGCACTGCAGAGCCAAAAGCCGCCCTTCCTCTAGACACTAAATCCAATTTATAGTGAGAGATAAAGGTATGAGAGGATGCCCAAGTAGCCGCAGAACAAATGTCATCCAAGGGAATTCTTGACCACAATGCAGCTGATGCAGCCAAAGAACGGGTAGAGTGAGCGTGAACCCCAGTAGGTTCTGGCAGGCCAGATAGTTTATATATAAACAAAATGCAATTTGAAATCCATCTGGCCAGAGTCACCTTCGATAATGGCTTACCCAAGAAGGGTTTAGCAAAGGAGACAAATAGCTGATCAGACTTGCGTAAGGCTGCTGTTCTGTGTAAATAAAACCTTAACTGCCTATGAACATCTAACAAATGAAGTTTGTACTCCCCTTTGTTCTGACAGTTAGGGAAGAAAACTGGAAGATTAATGGACTGATTGATGTTCATCTCTGAGGGCACTTTAGGTAGGAAAGATGGGTTAGTCCTGAGAGAGACCCTGTCCTTATGGAAAACCAGATACGGGGCTTTAATACAGAGAGCTTGAAGCTCCAACACTCTTTTAGCTGAGGTAATGGCTACCAAAAATACAGCTTTCCAGAACAAGAATTTTAAATCAACAGAGGCTGCAGGTTCAAAAGGAGGTCCAGTTAGAGCTTGAAGGACCAAGGTTAGATCCCACGGAGGGACGGGGTTCCTAACAGGGGGCCTCAAGAGAAACGTACCTTTCAAAAAGGCCTTACAAATCTTGGTGGAAGTGAGGGGACTGAGATGATCTCCAATGTGAAAATGCAAGATGGCAGCCACTTGAACCTTTACAGTAGAGGAACTGGCCCCTTGCTGAAATATATGTGATAGAAAATCGAGCACTGCCGGGATGGGAGCAGTGAAAGGGTCCAATTTCATATTAGATGCCAAAACAGAAAAACGCTTCCATTTACTATTGTAAACCTTCCTGGTAGATGGCTTATGCGCCGCTACCAGGATAGATCTAACTGCAGACGAGATACCGAGAGTCCTAGCAACTAATGGAACTGGATCAATCACGCTGAGAGCTTGAGATCGACCAGGTTCGGGGGCTTCAATCCCGAAGGATGAGATAATAGACCTGGGATGGGATCCAAGATCCAGAGAGGAGCTATAAGATTAGACCGCAGGCATGGCAACCAGGTTTGAAGAGGCCAGAATGGGGCTATGAGGATAATCTTGTTCCCCAACCGACGAACTTTCTGTAAGAATTTTGTTATCAGTGGAAGAGGAGGATAAGCATTAACTAGAGCATCTCTGGGGCTCTCCCCCGGAGGGGGAATTAGAGTGAAAAACTCGCTGCACTTCGCGTTGGAAGGAGATGTGAAGAGATTGCAGCAAGGCTGACCCCACTTGCGGAAGATCTGTTTCGCTACTAAGGGATTCAGAGACGACTCGTAAGGCGAAAGGATGGTTCGACTCAGTTTGTCCGCTAGGATGTTGGACCGACCGGGAATGTGCGTTGCTAACAGAAAATGGTTGGTGGATATCGCCCAAACCTAAACTCTCATGGCTTCTCGACAAAGACGGTAAGACCTGGTCCCCCCTTGTTTGCTGATGTACCAGACCACCGACATCGTTGTCTGACTGAATCGCAATAGTCCCTGGAGGGAGAAAGGCATGAAGGGCTTGCAACGCTAGAAGCACTGCTCTCATCTCCAGAACACTGATATGAAGAACGGTCTCGGAGTCCACGTACCTTGAACAGTTCTGCACTCGTAATGCCCCACCCCACCCAAGGCAAGAAGCGTCCGTGGTGACCGTGGCTTGGGGTTGCTGCATAAAGTACAGTTTTGTACCTACCATAAATGTAGATGTCCGAACTGGATAGCATCTGCAGTCATAACAAATGGGTTGTCCTGTCGTCAGGCAGCCCTTCGGTCGGCCGGATTCCAAAGTCTGGGTCCGGCTTCGGCTGATGTCGCACTTCACCCGACGTCATCTCTGCTGGTCTTCGGGTATAAAGGCACCAGCCGACGCCATTTTCCTCAGTGTTTCTTGCCCCAGATGCCAGTTGCCCTCTTGGAAAGCTAAATTTTGGAGAAATGCCAATGTTTCCAAAAAAGTAGAAGGCAAACACAAAAAATAAGCATGTATGTACATATATACAAATAAATACACCATAAGAGACTCCCCCCCAGCTAGCTATTAGGAGGGTAAATACCCTAGGAGTACCACAGAGGGGAAGGAGGGAGGGTAATCCTGACTGCAGATGCTATCCAGTTCGGACATCTACATTTATGGTAGGTACAAAACTGTACTATGTCCTTCATGGATGCATCTGCAGTCATTCATGGATGCATCTGCAGTCATAACAAATGGGTAGAATACCATAGCCAAACTAGGGGAGGAGGAAGAAAAATTATGGTGTGGTTAGGATCCCTTGCAGTACAGCAGTGGCAAACCCTGCTCGGGATCTAGAATATAGAGGTAAATTATAATGCTTGGCAAATGTATGCACGGAGGTCCAAGTAGCCGCCTCAATAATGTCCTTGGTTGCCACTCCTCGTAAGAAAGCTGTGGTAGTGGCTGTAGCCCTTGTAGAATGAGGCCTTATGTTCTGTGGAATTGGTTTTCCATGGTAGGAGTAACAGAATCTTATGCAATTTCCTATCCACTTGGAGATTGTCTGTTTGGAAATTGCTTTTCCTTCCCTTCCTGTTGCATAGGCTACAAAAAGCTGGTCAGTTTTTCTGTTACTTTTGGTTCTGTCCAGGTAGTAGCGTAACTGTCTATGTACATCCAAGGTATGCAGCATTCTTTCCCTCTGTTTTGTGGATTGGGAAAGAAGGTAGGTAGGTGGATTGCCTGGTTTAAAGACACTCTGGATACCACCTTAGGCATAAATGTAGGATTAGTTCTCATGGACACCCTATCTTGATGGAAGATTAGGAAGGGTTGCACTGCCATTAAGGCCTGTAGTTCCGAAACCCTCCTTGCTGAGGTAATTGCCAGTAGGAAAGCAGTTTTCCATGACAGGTGTTGTAGATCTGCTGTTGCTGCTGGTTCAAACGGAGGGAGTGTCAACTTTTCTAGCACAAAGTTCAAGTCCCATGCTGGTAATGGTGGTTTCCTAGGAGGTTTTACATTCTTGATCCCTCTGAGGAACTGCCTGAGTAGAGGATGTGAAAAGACAGGTGGATCAAAGCTGTATTCTGCTGAAATAGCTGATGCATGTATCTTGATGGAGGAATAGGACAGGCCTGTATGTAGAAGCTCTGCCAAGTACTCCAGAATGTTAGCAATATCTATGTTTGACACATCTTTTCCTCTTTCAGTACTCCAAATGACAAACCTTTTCCATTTTCCTGCATAGTTCCTTCTTGTTGAAGGTCTGCGGGCTTCAAGGATAATGTCTTTAACCCTTTGGGAAAGATCTGGGTTAGTTGCTGCTATGTGATGTTCCAGGCAGTCAGTTGCAAGGTTTTTAGGTTTGGATGCATGATGTTGTAGTTGTTCTGAGTTAACATCAAAGGCATCAGGGTATTGACCACATTTTCTCGAGACATGCTCCTCAGCAATGGGTACCAGTGTTGTCTTGGCCAGTTCGGAGCTATCAGGATTATCCTTGGACGTTCCTCTTTGATTTTCAGTAGTACCTTGTGCATCAAGGGAAGAGGTGGAAATGCATATGCTGTCAGGCCTTTCCAGCTGAAGGATAGAGAGTCCACCTTCCATGCAAGTGGGTGGAATGTCCTTGTGCAGAATCTTTTGAGCTGGTGATTGAGTGGGGAAGCGAATAGATCTATTTGTGGCATTCCCCATTTCTTTGTGATGGCCTTGAAGATGTCCGGGTGTAGCATCCATTCGTGAGCATCCGAGGTGGTTCTGCTTAACATGTCTGCTAGGGTGTTCTCTTTTCCCGGTACAAATATTGCCTGTAACTGGATGTTGTAGCTGAGAGCCAGATTCCAAAGGTCCAAAGTCATTCTGCATAGGGGTATGAATGAGTGCCTCCCTGTTTGTTGATGTACCACATGACTGTGGTGTTGTCTGTCCTTATCATCAAATGGCCTTCTTTGAGGAATGGTCTGAATTTTGGATTGCCAGTTTTACTGCCAGCATTTCTTTTGGTTTATGTGCAGGTGCAGTTGGTCCTGAGTCCACAATCCTTATGCGCATTTGTCCAGCATGTGCGCCCCATCCTAGGTCTGAGGCGTCCGTTGTGATGGTTTGGCTTGCTCGAAAGTTGTGGAAGGGTAAGCCTGGGTTTGACTGGCATGCTTGAGCCCACCATAGGAACTCCTGTTTTAGGCATGGAATTAGTGGTATTTCTGTTTCTAAGCTGTGCCTGTGTTGAGACCATAAATTCTTTAGGTACCACTGTAGCTTTCTCATATGCAGTCTGGCATGTGGGACCAAGATTATGCATGATGCCATGAAGCCCAAGGCCTGCAGAACTTTTCTTGCTGTTAGTTTGTTCTGCTTTGTTAATGCCAAGAAGTAAAGAGGAGCTCTTTTGTTTTTCTGCAGTTAGGAATGCCATTTGTTTTACTGTGTCCAATTCCGCCCAAGAATGTTCTTGTTTGGGATGGTATCAGCCTTGACTTTTGTAAATTGACTGTGTATCCCAGGGCTTGTAGCAAGTAAATGACCCTTTGTAAATCTGTTGTCAGCTTGCTTTTGTTGTCCGCTTGTAACAGGCAGTCGTCCAGGTATGGATAAATTTGGATCCCCTGTACTCTGCAGTGAGCGATTACTGATGCCAGGCATTTTGTGAATACTCTGGGCGCAGTAGATAAGCCAAAGGGCAATGCTGAGAATTGATAATGCTCTGATCCTGCAAGAAATCTGAGGTATCTTCTGCAATTTGGTCGAATGGGGACGTGCAGGTATGCCTCCTTGAGATCTAGAGTTACCAGCCAACACTCCTTGCCCAGCATGGGAAGAAGTTGCTGTAGGGTCAGCATTTTGAATTTTGGGACAATGATGTATGTGTTTAAGATGGACAGGTCGAGAATAGGTCTCCAACTTTTCTCTTTTCTTGGTACTAGGAAGAGTCTGGAGTAGAATCCTTTGCCCTGTTCTGTTATTGGTACTCTTTCCACAGCTCTCATCTTTGTTAATTCCGTTATCTGCTGCAGAGCTTCTATTTTTTGATTTGGAGGCAGGTTTGGCATTCCTCTTTTTACTGGTAAGGTGTGAAAGTGGAACCAGTAGCCTTGGTGTATGGTTTGCAAAATCCACTTGTCCTTTGTGATATAGTGCCAATTTTTCGAAAATAAGGCTAACTTTCCGCCTAATGGTGCTGCTATTTGCTCCCTGGTAGGCGGAGTTAGAGCCAAGTCACTGTGATTGTCCTGTTGCAGTGGCAGTGGTTGTGTCTGTGCCTCGGTTATTGCCTTGCCACTGTCGTCCTCTGTAGGCACCTCCTCTGGATTGATTTCTGCCTCTAGAGCGTCTATTCCTGCCCCTTTGGGATCTTGTGGAGTCAGGAAAGGACCAATTTTTGGCAGGCCAGTTCCTGCTAAACCTTGGGGCTGAACCTGTAAGAAATCTTTAACTGTTTGTACAGATTTTGCCTTTTCTTCCATTTTCTTCATTACCTGCTGGGCAGGTGTACCAAATAGACTGGCCTTATCCATAGGAGCATCTAATAGCTTTGCTTTAACATGATCCGGTAAGACCTGTTCTTTCAACCATGCATGCCTTCTTATCACTGTGCCAGTCATGGCTGATCTAAATGAAGCCTCCAGTGCATCATAGCCACATTTTAAGGAATGGTTACTAACCTGTTGGATGTTATTCACCATTTCTAATACATATTTCTTATCTAAAGATTCATCAGAGGACAGTTTTTAGTTAACTGATCAAGCATAAACTCTTGGTATTGGATCATGTGAAACTGACAGTTTAAAGCTCTAGCTGAGGGAGTAGCAGAGGTGTAAACTTTTTCCCCATCTCTAAGGACCTGGATTCCCTTTCAGAAGGAATAGGGTTTTTGCTGTGGTCGAGGCTACTGCCTTAGGCCCCTGGGAAATAGTTTCGGGGTCTGCAAGTGGGGCCTTGTATAGGTGGTGATGAGTGTCTGGCACCCTGTAAAATCTATCTGGTTTGGCAGGGGCTGGAGGTAAAGAATCAGGAGCAGTGCAGACATCATTAAATGCATCATCCACAACAGGCAGAACAGGAGGTATAGCTAAGGGCCTATTGTTGTGGTAAGTGCAGAAAAGTCCTAAGCCTTTTCTTGAATCTGAGAAATCTTGTCCCTGCCATTGGAATTGTTCTCTCATGGCATGTAAGGTTTCCCCAAAGGAAAATTCCTCTGGTGGAGAGGCAGCTGGAATGGATTCTTCAGCATCGGAGTCTTCATAAGTAGAAAAAGGATCCTCTGGCTGGTCTGTAATGTCTGAGTCATCCGCAGAATCATCAGAGGACACTGGCTCGGGGGCTCTGCTCTAGGTCTCTTTTCTGGGGCTGAGAGGCCCTGTCTGGGTGAGATTGGGATCCCTAATTAAGGATATTAAATCTTCTGCCAGAGTAAGCATTTGTGAACTAGAAGTGGGCCTGTGTGAGGGGGGTTTAACAGGCACAGATTTAGCAGATTTGGCTGCTTTAGCCCTGGCAAAGGCCTTGATAGACATGGCTGCAGGGGGTCTAGCAGCACCACGTGCTGGGGTAGAGACATCCAAAGGGATGGTGTCTGATAAATCACTAGAAACCACAGTTGTAGGCAAAATTTCTGAGGCCGATTCAGGTAAGGTAGCAGGAGCCTCAGTAGTAGTCATGGATTCGGCTGAAGATTGACCAGTTTTCTCGGTTTCGGCCGAAACCGAGACACTCGCGCTTGCTTAACCGTGGTTTCGGCCGAAACCGCGACCGCAGTGTCGGTCTTTTCTTTGCGTTTTTAACAATTTGGGTAGTCGGAGGATCCGACGGCATAATGTACGCAAAATCTGAGCCGAAAAACTGTTCAGCAAACTCCGACCGACGCCTAAGCGTTCATCGGTTGAAGGAAGCACAGGCCGAACAGGCTGCTGCGTCGTGGTCTGGGCCTAGGCAAGGCAGACAGTAAGAGTGGAAATCTTTATGAGGTATTTGTTTCCCACAAATTAAACAGTTATTGACTTTTTCTGACATCGGCTGAGGCAAGAAAGAGTCCCCAACGGGGTACTTAGCTTTTTAGAAGTCTTGAGTAGTATTCGGTAGTAGTAATCTCTGGATCTGACCGACCGGCACTTGCGAACAGCTTCTGCTTCGGGCGCCACACGGCAAGAAAGACTGGGGAAAATGTCGTCGGCTGATGCCTTTATACCCGAAGACCAGCAGAGATGACGTCGGGTGAAGTGCGACATCAGCCGAAGCTGGACCCAGACTTTGGAATCCGGCCGACCGAAGGGCTACCTGACGACAGGACAACCCATTTGTTATGACTGCAGATGCATCCATGAAGGACATCATGTTTATCATACACAGCATGGCAAATGAGACCTGAGGGCAGAGAGTTGTTTATTAGTGAATAGGAGAGGAAAATGAGCCTTGGAATCAAAGTCTAAAATTGCTGACCTTGGATCCAATAACCCATGAGTTAAGGCACAGGAAAAGACATCTGACCCAGTGTTGCACTGGCCGAAAGAGGGTTACTAGAATCATTTTTAGCCTTTCCACCTCGACTTTTAAGAGCACCCTGGAAAACCACAGCACAGTATGGAATGCAGAAAAGTAACAGTACTGTCCTACTCAAGGAGAAGGCATCTATTCACCAAGATTCAAGACTTGCTATCCTGCAGTACAACTGTCTCAGATGCTGTTTAGAAGACAAACAGGTCTATTACTGGTACACCCCATATCCAGATCAGGACCAGAAAAACATTCCTGTTTAGCATCTACTTATGAGAGTCTGCTAGAGATAACATAGCCTACCAGTTTGTTTTATTGGCATGGGATGTGTTTTACTGGCATGGGATGTGAGGGTCTACTTGTGAACTGCTCAGCTTGTCTACCAGTACTTTCTGTTCCAAATGATTGCAGGCTGTTGTCAGAGTTACACCCACCCCTTGGTTTATTTCTCAAGCTTGGTCTCCCAAGCCTTCATAGAAGCTAAGAATGAGTTCCTCCTTGTTTATGTACCACTCCACTTGTCATGCTGTTTACCATTATCTGGAGGACCCCTTCCATTAGCCTTCAGTGTCAGAATGATCACCGTCATCTCTCTTATTTGCTGCATGTTTTTTCATCCTGCCATTGTGTTTTCTGAACTTGAGTATGGCCACGTTTACCCCCAAGCTGCATCCAAGGAGTCTACAAGAACTGTCACATTGGGCTAGGATGTTGCAACAGGCAACCCCTGATTAAGCTTGCACTGTACTACCCACCACAAGAACTCCTTTCTAATGCAAGGCAGAATTAGGATGGTGGTCTCCAGGTTACGAGTGCACAGATACCATCTGTTTCTTCAGTGCCACTGTAGCTTTCTCACATACAGATGGAGTAAGAGCATCATTAGGATGCAGAACACCATGCAACCCAACACTGAGAGAAACCCGCTTAGTGATACTGCCTACTATTGCAAAATCTTTGAAAGTACAGGGTCAGGTGAAACACTGCCCTCTGGGAGAAAGTGCCACACCACGCATTATAGAACCTAACTCCTCAGGAAATTACATATTGTAAAGAACAAGGTGCAAGTAGCAGGATACCTCTGTTATGTGCAAGGTAATCAACACTTCAAACTTCACAGAAAAAAACAACACAAGAAACAGCAGGTTGTAAGAAATGTTCATTTAATCCAAAAAGAAGTAGCCAAGCAGTTATGGAAAAGGAAGAATGCCAGATTCGCTAGCCAGATGCTAGCATCTTTGGTAAATCTAACTAAAGGTTTGTGTACCCCAATTTAAATGAAAAAATAAATAGCACTGACATGACTAAACTTGCTGTAAACAAAACACTAAGTGAAAAAAATCATGCTAAACAAAACATAAATCTAGATCATCATTATTTGTCTAAATCAAAACATAATACAGAAAACAACTGATATATGCTAGCTAATAAAGAACACTATAGTACAAACTAAGTCTCACAAAAGGAGATACTGCCAGCACAGCTATTTGGAATTTTGCAAATAATTATGTCACTGGTGAATATCGAAATGATTTGGGTAAGATGATTGTGTTACAACTGTATTTGAACTGTACGTTGTGTATATCAAACTTGTTTTTACTGGAACCGAAATGTACATGCACTATTGTAATTGTGTAAATGTATATATTTTAACAGTGGAAACTGGGATACAGGAGGTTAACCACAATCTAGTAAATTTCAGAAAAACAGCTGAAATTAAATTACTTTATGGAAGCAAGGAGACACAACGTCTAAAACTGAGGAACTTTCTATATTGTCTTGGAAGTGTTATGTTGTTTTATGACTTCCAGCACCTGCCACAGATCTGAGGGAAAGCCCTTGTCTATATATTTTCACAGGTAGATGCTAAATACTGCCAGATTCCAGCAGTGGGGGTTTCACCTGGGATAGAGTCAGATGAGAAGAAATGATGTCATTCTGCAAGCTATCCCAGCAGTAATATTTGATACATTAATTTAAGAAGTATCTTACAGAGACACAGCATTCTGTATTCTGTCTTTGACCTAACAACATCAGCTAGAAGATCCATTCACCACAGCTGCCTTGCTCGGTAATTAAGTTAACTAGGGTATAGTAATTCTCTTAGATATAGTCAGGAATATAGCAAAGCTTAGCTTAGACATTTTTATTTATTTGAGACTGTCTTGCAATGTTGTTTTAATTATTTCCTGTGATTTTGAACTCTGTCAGTGTAAATATATACTTACTATTGTCTTGTTCTATTATTTACTACTAAATATATTTAAACATTTCATTGTAGCTAATCTGCGTACAAATATTTAAGTTCTGAGAGTACTTGCATATTTATTTGGTGACACTGTGGGCCACTCCTAGTAGCCTTGCTCTTGATCAAACTACTCTTTGTAATAATAGCAACATTACACAGTGAGACTGGCCACCTTAAGAGCCTTAAAGCAGCCAAGGGGCTCTGGTGGCATTGATAACTACCTTACAGTCTGGGCAGAAGGTGCATAGCTAATAAACCTGTGCCAGCCTTTCCCAGGTGTGTGTGTGTGTGTGTGTGTGTGTGTGTGTGTGTGTGTGTGTGTGTGTGTGTGAGAAACAAATCGCCCAAGAGTGCCAGCTACTTGGGCAGGGACACAAAGCACTGGTTGGACAGAGAGAATGCTGGAGGACTTGGCTTGGAACCCTGGCTAAGGGTTCATCTCTATAGCTGTGCCAGTGTGGAGTCTCATTGAGGATATTGAGAAAGAGGGAGAAACCAGCCTTGGACTGACTGCGGTCTCCGTGTGCTCTTAAGGGATATTGCACTTGATGCAGAGAGCTGCATTTGGAAATACTGTGTGTGTACTTGTCATCCTCTCAGTGGATGCCCCCCCCACTGTTGCCAGTGGTGAGGATTAAGGATCCTTGATTACCAGTCCAGCGGTGGGGCGTCACACTAAGCATGATTTTTTTTTAATTTTTAGATTATCTATTACTGATATCTAGTGTTAAATGGTATAATCATACTTGCTTATACACATACCATAGCATATAAATGGTTTAGAATAAACCATTTAAATTGAAAGAAAAAAATTATTTGCAATACACAACTGCTGATGTCAGACAGAATATAGTACTAATTTATTCTGGCATATAAAAAGCAGTATAGTTCAATTAAACTCTACATGCACAGCTAAGAACTGACATCTCATGGTCAGTTGTATAACCACACTTCTTCAAATACAGACATGCATGTAAAGGCCTGAACTAGACCAAGGCAAGCTTGAAGGCACTAGTTTGGTCTTCAGTGCCTTGTGCCTCTCAGCTTCAGATACAAGCATTGTACAGGCCTCGGACTGTGGTCTGGAGAGTAAGACCTCAATCCAATATCTAAGAACTTCTTCATGAACAAATACCTTAAGGATCTTACCACCCAACTGAGCCCTTAATCACGGGAGGTGTGGCATAGTCACTGCTCTGGCAGAACATGCAAGACAAAAAGGGAATTTTTAGCCTACAAAAGTCAAGGTGGCCTATAAAGTGTTCATGCCAGGGCCTCAATCAAAATCAATTACAAAGATGGGGATGCAAAAGCACCTCTCCAAGCATGGAGTCTCACCAAACCAAGAGAGCAGAGCTGTCAATTGGGATGTCTCTGATCTCCCCAATTCTCCTCCCGATGTCCATTACCAGTGTTTCTTTTTCAGTAGGAGGTTACCAAAGGCTGTTTCTGAAGCCAAGGTGGCCCAGAATAAAGCACACTCCTTTTATTGGCAGTAAACTCCTGGAGAGTTAGTCTACTATTTCAGACAGTCTTCAGGGTAAAACTATTACAATGTAGACAACAGGCCACACTGTGCTCTGGGCAAGGGGAAAACAAACACAGACTAATGGAATTCTTGTGGGGATTCGGTTTCATACAAGCAACACAGATGTTAACATTTACAAAGGTTTCAGCAACAGAATTAGATATTACCTACTACTGTTAACAATCAAGGAAAGATAAAAAAAAAATCTCCCCATTGGGGCATTTATAAGAGTTCTGGAATCAGAACGACTGACAATGCTACTAACACACAGTAAGCGATTACAGCACAGCAAGAAAAAAATATAGGGATGCCAATGGCTGATTCACCTTTTATACCACGGACATCCTCGAGCTGTGGTGGGTGAACTACTGCTCAAGGCTGCAGGGGTGGGGGGCTGGGGGGGTGTTGGGGTCATGGCAGTCAGGCCAGTCAGTCAGGTTACTTGCAGACAGGAATCCCAAATGAGGTCTGCAACAGTGAATACTGCAATGAACAGACAGAGCTCTTACTTGCCTGCTGATGTATCAAACCAAGCAGAAATATATAACCCACATGGACAGTCAGTGGACCCTTTTGTAAAAAGGGCCTGGAATGCATGAAGGACAAGGAGGGCTGCTCCATGACACTGTTGTACTATTGGGACTCCTGTGGGGGCCAGGAACTTTGTGCCCTCCTGCCCCAAAATGCCCCCCATCCCACCCTTGTACAGACATATGTGCTTAGTGTGCGCAAAGGCCTGTGCTCTTACAGAGAACACCTATCCCCAGGCTGGAGTTACGGAACCAACACTGCAAGGGCAACACGTGCCACCATAACAAGGAACCTCTTTGGAAAATGATTGCTTAAGCTACATACATTAAAGATCAAAATGCCACTTTAGAGACATCCAAAACTGTGCTTCCAGATCCAGCAACAACATGGCCTGCACCTGGATCACTGACACTGGAAGAAAGTGAGGTGGAAGCAGGAAAGTTACAGAAAGAAGCAGCCAAGGTCAGTAATGGGCTTGGAGTGTATGCTGACAGGTAGTATATGGCAGCCTACAACAGCAGCAGTGTGACACTAAATAGCAAAACCTTGGTACTACTAGCTCTATGGATTAAATGCATTGTGCTAACAGTTGCATTGTTGCCAGCAGCAAAGGAGTGAGCACTGGCAGTTAGAGCAAAGCCAGCAACAATGTTGACACCAGGGAATATTTTGGTATCTGTGAAGGAGACCACAACATGTCATCATGGAAAACCCAAAGAATCATAATGCTTTACTTATCTGGAAACCTGAGACATAGACTTTATCTCATCTCATACCTTCACATCGCCCACTCTAGCTACTTACGGTCTTATTTATAGTACTGAGTGAGAGATGCCTAGGCTCAGTGTGTGTGTTCATTTGGCATCACTACAACTGATAATGTGAAGGCCAGAGTTCTACTAAGGAAATATCCTGCAGCTCCGTGCTTTCATACTGAATATCATCCTTATCTGAAAGGGTCATCACAGGGGCTAATCCCTCATCATTAAGGCCATAGTATACCATGATGTACGAGCTGTGCATGAAAATGCAGCTTTCGATATCAAGGACTTTTGCTGAAAGAACTTGCGCAAGAAGCTTTTTTACAGCAACTTTCAACTTCTGAATGGCATTTTTGACTCGAGGAATGCAGGAAGGTCTTGAACTGGGTTCGGTGTCAGAGTCTTCTAAGACAAAAGACTGACATCTTGCAGTGTCAGCTTTTTTCATTATGTGCAAGACATGTGATGCTCAGAACAGCCTTCCAATGCCTGCCACCCAGTGGTTTCCAGGATAAGCCTCAACATCATTGCAACACTACAAAGGAGTAAAGGAAGCCATAAGATAATGGAGGACTAATCTATTTCAGTGCTAATGCTGAAAGAGTTATGCATACTCAGTAGATAAGGTTTGCAGTTTATACAAATTTATAGAAGCAGGTCTGGCTGCCTCTGTTATGTTTAGCTTTCCAGGTATGCACTTGTCTAGAGGTTGGGAAAGAGGGATAACAGACGCTGTCAGGGAAGGGTCCAACAAAGAGGTAGATCTGCTTTGTCTTAGTCCATCCATGTCTGGATTTTTTTGCCAGAGCATAAGCAAAAGTGCTTGGTACAGTCAAACCTTTCAAATGCCAAATATTTCCTTCCATTTATTTTCATCCCATGCATATTTTTGGTCTCATCACAAACCAAACAACGACCACAACGATACATCCCAACATTTGTATTAACCAAAGGTTCTAATTAGAACCACTGAATGTATGTCCTCAGGTGAAGTGTACATTTTGGGGTGTGATTGTATCACGCCTGTATGGTACATTGGTCAGACTACCAGGAAGGTGAAGGTGCGTATTTTGGAGCATTTGGGTGACATTAGGAGGGGAAATATGGATAGTCCAGTAGCCACTCATTTTATTAATATGCATAATGGTAACATTGAGGGTTTTGTATTTAGTGCACTTGCTAGACCTCATTTTTGCACAGGAAATTTTAAGACTGCATTAAATAGGTTAGAGCATAGGATGATTATGGGGTACCATACATTATTTCCTGTTGGGATGAATTTAGATAGCGGATGAAATTTGACTTGTGTGTGCTGGAATCTTTGAATCATAATGAAATTTGAGTGCATTTAATTTAATTTAATTTAATTTAATTTTTCTAAATGTGCATCTTAATGTTATATGTATACATTTGTAAAATTTAAAACATGAATTATTCATATTAAATTAGATTTAATATTTAATATTTTCTGATAAATTAGATTTTGTATTTAAATTTTCATATATAATAGTATTTGAATGCTAGATTTGTCACAGCGTTGATAGGGTTAAATACCTGATGAATTGATTGATTGATTGTTTAATTGATGAGTATATAAAAGAGAATGTGTATATCTGGATGTTTGTTCCATTGAAGGCGAATTGCCGAGGTACCAGGACGGATGAATAAGATGGACTAAAGCTGCTTCTCTTTGTCTCATCTTCTGACTGCTTATTTCTATGGTGTATTTTCCTCTTCCATGACATCAGGTTGTCAGGGGTATAAAAAGTACAGTTTTGTACCTACCATAAATGTAGATGTTCGAAGATCCACATTGCTGCAGTCCTAACACTTGGGTAGTCCGCTGTCCCAGTCGGCCCGAATACCAAAGTATATGGCTGACGTCGGTCAAGGCGCATTAGTCTGACGTCAGGACGTCAGGGTACAAATGCGCATGACCGACGTCATATCCTCAGTCTTTTCTTGCCCCAGATGTCAGAAGACCCTAAAAGATAAGGCCAAAACCAAAAACACCAAACACTCCTGTACCAAATATATGTACAATATATACAAATTTACAAGGTACAACACCACCCACACAACCACCCCTAAACACAGAGGGAAGGAGGGAGGGATTGGACTGCAGCAATGTGGATCTTGAACATCTACATTTATGGTAGGTACAAAACTGTACTATGTTCTTCATCCCACATTGCTGCAGTCCTAACACTTGGGTAGAATCCCAAAGCAGAGGTAAGGGAGGCTGGCAAATCATAAGGAAGCAGGAGCTGTCAACATGCCCTGCAAAATAGCCGTGGCAAAACCAGCCCTAGATTTAGAGTAGAGAGGAAGGTGGTAGTGCTTAGAGAAAGTATGCACTGAACTCCAAGTAGCTGCCTCCAAAATATCCTTAGTTGCCACCCCCCTTAGAAATGCTGTAGAAGTGGCAGTAGCCCTAGTGGAATGAGGCCTAATCCCAGCTGGAATCTCCTTGCCATGATGGGAATAACAAAATGCAATGCAAAACCCAATCCACTTAGAAATAGTTTGTTTGGACACAGGCTTGCCCTGAGAACTCAAAGCAAAAGAAACAAATAAT
Organism: Protopterus annectens; assembly: GCF_019279795.1. Classification (NCBI taxonomy): domain Eukaryota; kingdom Metazoa; phylum Chordata; order Ceratodontiformes; family Protopteridae; genus Protopterus; species Protopterus annectens. The sequence continues at coordinate 849,420,926 of NC_056744.1, read as the reverse complement.
TGCTGAGACTGCCTGAAATCCTTAGTCCTGCTTAAATAATAACGCAACTGCCTGTGTACATCTAAAGTGTGCAAAATCTTTTCCCCCTTATTTTGGGGATCTGCATAAAAAGTAGGCAAATGAATAGTTTGGTTTAAAGCCACACTAGAAACCACCTTAGGCATAAAGGAAGGATTAGTACGTAATGATACCCTATCCTTATGGAAAATCAAAAAAGGCTCAACCGCCATAAGGGCCTGCAATTCAGAAACCCTTCTTGCAGAAGTAATGGCCAACAAAAAAGCAGTCTTCCATGACAAGTATTTCAATTCAGCAGTAGCCGCAGGCTCAAAAGGTTGTAGAGTAAGTTTCTCCAACACAAAATTGAGATCCCAAGCAGGAGTAGGAGCTCATTGGGTCTTATATTCTTTGCCCCTCTAAGAAATTGCTTGAACAAAGGATGAGAAAACAATGGTGGGTCACAATCATAGTGAGCTGAAATTGCTGCAGCATGAATCTTAATGGAAGAGAAAGACAAACCTTTGTCCAATAACTCAGTAAGATATTGAAGAGTCACACTCAAATTAGGCTCAGAAACCTCCAAATCCTTTGCTGCACTCCAAAATAAAAATCTCTTCCATTTTTCTGCGTACACTTTCCTTGTACTAGGTCTTCTGGCTTCCATAATCACATTCAAAACTTGTTGAGGAAGTTGAGACCTGCTGTGTTTCAAAACAGAATATGCCAGGCTGTGAGATGAAGAGAGTGAAGCTTGACATTGAGTAGACGACCGTCCCTCTGAGACAATAGGTGTGGAATCAAAGGTAAAGGCCATGGAGGCTTCCTTACCAGATTCCTCAGTAATGGGTACCAGTGTTGCCGAGGCCAATCTGGAGCTATTAAAATCATCCTTGGCTTGCCTTGTCTGACCTTTAGGAGCACCTTTGGGAGAAGAGGCAGACGTGGAAAGGCATACACATGAAGATTTTTCCAACTGAAAGAAAGAGCATCCACTTTCCAAGCTGTGTGATGAAACCTTTCGTAGGTACAAACCTTGGCAGCTGGTGGTTTAGTGGAGAAGCGAACAGATCTATGTCTGGAGTTCCCCATGACACTGTCAATTTCGAAATACATGAAGATCCAGTTTCCACTGATCCATGATTTGCCTGCTTAACACATCTGCTAAGGAGTTCTGTGCTCCGGCAGAAACCTTGCCTGAAGAGTTAGTTGCAAGCTGAGCAGTCTCCCACAAAATCATTGCTTGCCTGCATAGAGGATAAGAATGTGTTCCCCTTGTTTGTTGATGTACCACATGACAGTTCTGTTGTCTGTTACAATCAACACCCGCCGTGCAAGAAGTAACTCCTTGAAAGCCATTAAGGCAAACTGGACTGCTAACATCTCCTTCATGTTGATATGTAGATGCAGTAGTCTGGCAGGCCACTTGTCTTGTATCCACTTTCCATTCAGATGAGCTCCCCAAGCTATGTCTGAGGCATCTGTCGTTAGAATCTGACTCGCCTCTGGCCGGGTCACAGAGAGTCCCTTGTTTAGGTGACATTCCTGAGCCCACCACAAAAATTCCTTTTGAATGCAAGGTATTATTTGAATGACAGTGTCCAAATCCTGGCAGTGCTGTGTCCATACATTTTTGAGATACCATTGCAGCTTCCTCATATGCAGTTTGGCATTGGGAAGCACCAGAATACAATATGCCATGAACCCTAAGGCTTGAAGGACTGTCCTTGCAGTCAGCCCGGACTGAAGAGATAGTTGATGGAAGTAAAGGGAAAGATTCTTTTGTTTGTCCGGGTTAAAAGGCCATCTGGGTTGCTGTATTCAGTCTCACACCCAGAAAGCACATGTCTTGAGAGGGTACTAGACAGGACTTTATTTCGCTCACAGAATACCCTAGGCATCTTAGCACTGCTATCACATATTCCAAATGCTGTAAAAGGTCTTCCTTTTCTTGAGCCAGAATCAGGCAGTCGTCCAAGTAAGGATAGATTTGTATTCCTTTTAGCCTGAAGTAAGCTATCACTGGAGCCAGAACTTTGTGAATACTCTGGGCAGTAGATAAGCCAAAGGGCAATGCAGAGAACTCATAATGGGAATTCCCAGCTCGCAGATACTTCCTGCAACTTAGTCTGATAGGCACATGAAGGTAAGCCTCCTTGAGATCTAAAGTTACCATCCAGTGATCTTTGCCCAGCAGAGGTAAAAGCTGTTGTAACGTCAACATTTTGAACTTGGGAATGTCCAGATAAGTGTTGAGGATAGATAAATCCAAAATTGGTCTCCACGTGTTCCCCTTTTTGGTACTAGGAACAGGCGAGGATAAAATCCTAGGCCCCTTTCTGGCACAGGAACCGCTGAATGGCCCCTATTTGGAGTAACAGAGAAATTTGCTTGTGAGCCTCTTTTCTTTGTAGAGGAGGAATGTCTGGCATGCCTTTGAAAGGAGGCAAGGTATGGAAATAAAACCTGTAACCGTGATGAATGATATCCAATACCCATCTGTCCTGGGTAATTAAACTCCAATTTTCTTTGAAAAGTGCCAGCCTTCCTCCCAAAGGTGCTGCCAGACGAAAGCACTGGCAGCTGAAAAGGCAGGTCATTGGGTCTGTTTACAAAGGACTGACCCCTGCCCTCACCAGAAGACTGAGCAGGTGAACTCCCTGTTCTAGGCCTAAAGAACCTTGAGCTCTGCCCCTACCACGTCTAGACCTACCCCTAGACTGGGAATCATAAGAAGGATATGTCCATCCCTTAGTAGGCCAATTTCTACTAAACTTGAGGCTGAACCTGCAAAATCTTTAACAGTCTGCATAGACTTAGCCTTGTCCTCCATTTTCTTTAAAACTGCTTCCACAGGCGAACCAAACAACACATCAGACTGCAAAGGAGCATCCAAAATCCTTGTCTTAACATGCTCAGCTAAATTCTGATCCTTCAGCCAGGCGTGCCTAAGAACAGAACCAGTGGCAGCCACCCTCGAAGAGGCCTGCACGGCATCAAAACCACATTGCAAGGAATGCTTACCCACCTGTTCAGACACATGAACTAAATCCTGCAACTCTTTACACTCAATACCTTCCGCCAGAGCATCCACCTTAGACTTCAATTAAGGAGATAATTTTGATATTTTAACATGTGGAACTGGCAATTCAAAGCCCTCATGGCTAAAGTGGATGAAGTATACACCTTCTTTCCCCATCTATCCAAAGCCCTTGCCTCTTTATCAGGAGGAACAGGATTTTTAACAACAGAAGCCTTAACACCTTTAGGCCCCTGAGAAACAGTTTCTGGGTCTGCCCTAGGACTCTTAAAAGATACTTATGAGCTTCAGGCACCCTATAATACCTATCTGGTTTAACTGGGGCAGGAGGCAAAGAATCAGGGTTCAGGGAAGCCTCTGCAAAAACATCTTCCACCACATCCAGAACAGGAGGTATTGCTAAAGGCCTATGCTGGGGTAAAACAAAATTCCCTAAGCCTCTTCCTGGAATCAGAGACATCTTGACCTTCCCATTTAAAATGCTCCCTCATGGAATGAAGAGTCTCTGAACAGAAAAATCCTCAGGAGGAGAAGCCGAAGGAGTAGAATCATCTACATCAGAATCAGAATAAGGAGGATACTCCTGCAAGTCTTCAGCCGAAGACTCAGAAGCCTCGAACACTGCTCAAAACTCTCAAGCTCAGGTTCCACCCTAGGCCTCTTATCAGGGAGGGGCATAGAACCTCTAATCATAGTAATCAAATCTTCTGCCATTTTAAGCATATGTTTCTTAGGCAAAGATCCTGAAGAACTAGGAGAGACACCCACTGAAGTTAAACCTGGCCTGCCTCTCAAAGAAGCCTTGGAAACAGAAGGGGAGGGCCTAACCACCTTAGGAAGGGAGGAGAACAGCCACCTGAGAAGCCCCTTCAGCCTGGCCTACCTCCTGAGAGGACACATCTTGTAACAGTAAAGTCTCTCCCTGAGACTCCAAAGAAACCTCTGGCAGAACCACCGCTCCACCGAGCCTTCTAAAGAACCGACGTCCGGGACTGGCGGTTCTTCCAACCTAGGCTTTGCTGCTTTGTCCTTGCGCTTTTTGATCTGGCGCGCCGGAGCATCCGGCGGCATTTTATAATTACAACGCTTCCCAAAAACTAACCTGGCACAGTCTAATCTTCTCTTTATAGTGCGTTTGTTAAATCTAGCACAAGAGCGACATGCAACAACGTCGTGCTCAGGCCCTAAGCAAGGTATACACAAGGTATGGTAATCCCTATGAGGTATCTGCTTCCCACAAGAAATACAGTTATTCACTTTTCTGACATCCGTTAAATACTGAGGCAAGAAAAAAACCAAAATATTCCCCAACGGTACTTAGCCAACTTTGATTCGGTCTGAAACTCCGACTTCAGAAAATTTCAGAACGCCAACCTGCACTCGCAAAACTGCTTCTGCATCGGACCATGCGGCAAAAAAGACTGAGGATATGACGTCGGTCATGCGCATTTGTACCCTGACGTCCTGACGTCAGACTAATGCGCCTTGACCGACGTCAGCCATATACTTTGGTATTCGGGCCGACTGGGACAGCGGACTACCCAAGTGTTAGGACTGCAGCAATGTGGGATGAAGAACATCATGCAGCCGATGCCATTTTAATCAGTTTTTCTTGCCCCAGATGTCAGCTGCCCCCCAAATGGGGAGCAAATATATATATATATATGCATGTATTTTAGAACACACAAAATTTACCTCCAACTAAAAGCAAATACACCACAAAGGTTTTTGAGCATAGTGAAGGAAAGAAGAGGTATAATAATAGAGAAGAAAGGGGGCTGGGCGGGTGGGTAAGCTGGACTGCAACAGTGAATACACTCGAACATCTACATTTATGGTAAGTGTACACAACTGTACTATATTCTTCGTGCTTCACTGTTGCAGTCATTACATTTGGGTAGAATCCCAAAGCTATGGATGGGTGGATGGAATTATACAGCATTAGGAGCAGCTATAAGGCCCTGCAGGACAGCAGTGGCAAAGCCTGCCCTGGATTTAGAAAAGAGAGGTAAATAAGAAGTTATGTACTCACCATAACGTTCCATCTGAGTAGGTATCTTCATTTGTCTGCAACCTTTGGGATACGGATCCGATCTCAGATCCGAGCCGGCAACTTCTACCACAGCATAGATCCGAGCTCCTAGCTCCTCCCTTTACCCATAATCCCCTGCCAACCCTGACTGACCTCAGATCAAGTTTGCCCCATATAACAACTTGCTAGTGTGTCCCGGAAGGGACTCATGTAAGACAACTCCTACTTAGAATCATATTGGTCAGGGGGAAGGCGGGTGGGATGGTTGCAGACAAATGAAGATACCTACTCAGATGGAACGTTATGGCAAGTACAAAACTTCTTAATCTGAAGTAGGCACTTCATTTGTCAGCAACCTTTGGGACAGAGTCCCCAGCTACCTGAATCTTGGGTGGCATTCATGGAAGGATATTCTGGAGCACTGCAGAGCCAAAGGACGCCCTACCTCTGGAGACAACATCCAGTTTGTAATAGCTGATAAAGGTATGGGATGAAGCCCAAGTGGCTGCGGAACAAATATCATCCAAGGGAACCCTAGATCTAAAAGCAGCCGATGTAGCAACGGCCCTAGTAGAATGAGCGCAGACTCCCTGAGGTGCAGGCCTTCCCGAACTCTGATATGCTAAGAGAATACAACTAGCTATCCATCGTGACAGGGTAACTTTAGAAACCGACTTGCCTAGGTTGGTTTTGGCAAAGGAGACAAACAACTGGTCGGACTGTCTATGACCAGCCGTTCGATGAATATAAAAGCGCAGTTGTCTGTGCACGTCCAAAGAGTGCAGCTTATATTCTCCTTTGTTCTGATAGTTGGGGAAGAACACGGGAAGATTAATAGATTGATTAGTGTTTGCTTCGGAAGATACCTTAGGCAGAAAAGAAGGCTTGATCCTGAGGTAAACTCTATCCTGATGGAAGGTCAAATACGGTGGTTTGACAAAGAGAGCCTGAAGTTCAGAGACTCTTTTAGCTAAAGTAATGGCCACCAGAAAGGCCGTTTTCCAAGGGAGGTATGTGAGATCAACTGTGGCCGCCGGCTCGAAAGGGGGGCTTGTCAAGGCCTGTAGAACTAAAGATAAATCCCATGGGGGTGCTACCTCCCTGACAGGAGGTCTGAGGAGGAAGGTACCCTTAAGGAAAGCTTTACAGAGCTTGGAGGTAATAAGAGGGCCAGACTCATGCCCTACATGACAGTGCGAAATCGTTGCTAGTTGCACCTTGACTGTAGAACAGCTAGCCCCCTGATGAAAAAGGGTAGTTAGAAAATCCAAAACCGATGTTAAAGGTGCTGTAAAAGGATCTAAATGACGGTGCTCAGCCCAGATGGAAAAGCGTTTCCACTTACTCAGATAGACCTTTCTGGTGGATGGCTTGTGTGCTGCTACTAGAATGGCTTTGACTGGTGAGGAGATTCCGGGAGTCCTTATCAAGAGTGGAACTGGAGCAACCAAGCCATCAGCTTGAGGTTGACCAGGTTGGGGGCTGGAAGACCCAGGGGGTAAGTAATGAGATCCGGAAGGGGATCCAAAATCCAGAGCGGATGAATCAGGTGAGACCATAGGTACGGGAACCACGTCTGACGAGACCAGAATGGGGCAATGAGGATCATCTTGCTCCCCAACTGACTGGCTTTCTGAAAAAGTTTTAGCATCAGGGGCAGTGGAGGGTAAGCGTAAAGAAGACCGGGAGGTCAAGCATGTACTAGAGAGTCTCTCGGGGACTCCCCCAGAGGGGGGATTAGGGCAAAGTAACTGTTGCATTTGGTATTTGAGGGAGAGGCAAAAAGATCGCAACAGGGTTGCCCCCATTGGGCAAATATTCACTCTGCTACTAGAGGATTGAGAGACCATTCGTATGGAGTCAGGATTGTACGACTGAGCCTGTCTGCTAGGATGTTGGACCATCCCGGAATGTGCGTTGCAATGAGAAAGCGGTTGGTGGATATCGCCCATTCCCACACTCTCATGGCCTCGTGACAAAGAGGATAAGACCTGGTTCCCCCCTGTTTGTTGATGTACCAGACCACTGACATGTTGTCCGTATGTACCGCAATCGTCCCAATCGGAAGAAGGTCGTGAAGTGCCTGCAACGTCAAAAGCACCGCCCTCATCTCTAGGACACTGATATGCAAGGAGGTCTCTATGTCGTTCCACGTGCCTTGGACCGTTCTGCCTGAATAATGCCCCCCACCACCCTAGGCGAGAAGCATCCGTGGTCACTGTGGCGATGGGAGGAGGCATCAAGAATGAACGTCCCATGTGGAGGCTCGGGGACTGGAGCCACCACACAAGCAACCTTCTACAAGTCCTGTTTAGGGGAATGGGATGGTACAGAGGGTTGCGGGACAGGGACCATTGCACCTGAAGGGTCCACTGCAGGACCCTCATATTCAGACGGGCCAAGGGCAGCAAAGAAATTGCTGCCGCCATGGACCCTAGAGCCCTCAGGACCAATTCCGCCAGTGGAGCTTGAAGTTGGAGGATGGCCTGTACATGCAACCTCAGGTTCTGAAGCCGATCTGGAGTCAAGAAAGCAAGCATTAGTTTGGAATCCAGTCTCGCCCCTATGAAATCTATCACCTGTGTAGGAGCCAGAAAGGACTTGGCCATGTTGACCATCAATCCTAGACGTAGAGCAAGATTGAGGAAGTAATCCCTGCATGAACAGAGCAGATGCCTTGTAGGGGCGGTAAGGAGCCAGTCGTCCAGGTACGGAAAGACCTGAATTCCCTGGAGTCTCAGGTGGGCCGCTATTGCCGCTAAGACTTTGGTGAACACCCAGGGGGCTGAGGTGAGACCGAAGGGGAGGGCCCTGAACTGAAAGTGACTGGCTCCCAGCCGGAAGCGGAGAAACCTCCTGGAGCGTCTGTCCACTAGAATGTGATAGTACGCATCCTTGAGGTCTATCGAGCACATCCAATCGTTCTCCCGCAACAGGGGGAGAATAGATTGCAGCGTGACCATCCAGAACTTTTCTTTGGGTACTGCCAGGTTCAAGAGAGAGAGGTCGAGGATGGGCCTCAAGTCCCCCATCTTTTTTGGCACCAGAAAGAACCTGGAGTAAAACCCTGATCCGAGCTGATCTGGGGGGACGTGTTGGATGGCTCTTTTTTGTAAAAGCTGCTGAATTTCTGTAGCAGCCGCCTCCCTCTGACTGGGTGGTACGTCAGGGAAGCTTCTGGTTTTGGGGATTACAATAAAGGGAATTTGGTAACCTCTGGATATGATGCAAAGCACCCAGTGATCTGTTGTTATGGACTCCCACATTGCTAGGTGCCTCGAAAAACACCCCCCAACTGCCTCCAGAGTGGAGCAGCCGGGCAACCCCTCAGGGGTTCTGCGTGGGCCTCTCAGAGAAGGGTTCTCCGGACCCAACATTCCTGGGACCCCCTCTGCCTCTAGGGCGGCGTCCTCCCTGTCCTCCTCTGCCAAGAGAGGACTGGTTATCCGGAGCAGACTGGGATTGATGCGATTTCCAGAAAGTACAGTTTTGTACCTACCATAAATGTAGATGTTCGAGTGCTCATACAGCTGCAGTCATAACAGATGGGTTATCCTGCCATCAGGCGGGTCCTCGGTCGGCTCTAGGTCCGGCGTCGGTTGTCGTTGCTTCTTCCCAGACGTCAGTGCGGCAGGGGTATAAAAGAGCCAGCCGACGCCATCTTCTTCAGTTTTTCTTGCCCCAGATGTCAGATGCCCCCAGAAGGAAGGCAAAACATAAACTTATGTAATCATGCAATGGAGAATAATCAAAAAACAGTAGTTTGCAAGCAAATACACCATAAAAGAATACCCCAAATAGGTTGAATGAGAAGGTGTTTGCCATAAGGCCTGTCCTAAGAGGGGATGGAGGGAGGGAAACCTGGACTGCAGCTGTATGAGCACTCGAACATCTACATTTATGGTAGGTACAAAACTGTACTATGTTCATCGTGCATACAGCTGCAGTCATAACAGATGTGTAGAATTCCAAAGCTAAGTAGGGGTGGCAGGCACTAAGTGGAACTAGGAGGAGCAAGGATGCCCTGCAAGACAGCTGTGGCAAATCCCGCTCTAGATTTTGAGTAAAGTGGAAGGTGATAGTGTTTGGAGAAAGTGTGCACTGAACTCCAAGTGGCTGCTTCCAAAATGTCCTTGGTAGGAACCCCCCTGAGGAAAGCTGCAGAGGTAGCTGTGGCCCTTGTGGAGTGGGACCTGATGCTTGAAGGCACAGCTTTTCCATGGAATGAGTAACAAAAGCGTATGCAGTGGGCTATCCATTTTGAGATTGTCTGTTTGGAGATAGCCTTTCCTTGAGCACCTGTAGCATAGGACACAAAGAGTTGCTCGGATTTCCTGAATGGCTTTGTCCTGTCCAAATAATAACGTAGTTGTCTGTGAATGTCCAAGGAATGCAGCAGTCTTTCCCCTTTGTTTTGTGGGTTAGGGTAAAAGGTAGGTAAGTGGATAGTCTGATTCAAGGCTACACTGGATACTACCTTTGGCATAAAGGTAGGGTTGGTTCGTAAGGAAACTCTGTCCTGATGGAAAATGATGAAAGGTTGCACAGCCATGAGGGCCTGTAGTTCCGAAACCCTGCGTGCTGAGGTGATAGCCAGAAGGAAGGCTGTTTTCCATGACAAATATTGTAGTTCTGTTGAAGCAGCTGGCTCAAATGGAGGAAGGGTCAGTTTTTCCAATATGAAGTTGAGGCCCCAAGCAGGGACTGGTGGTTTCCTTGGGGGTTTTATATTCTTAGCCCCTCTGAGGAACTGTCTTAAGAGAGGATGAGAGAATAAAGGAGGATCTGTGTTGTATTGTGCAGAAATGGCTGAAGCATGGATTTTGATGGAGGAGAAGGAAAGTCCACTGTTTAACATCTCAGCTAGGTACTGTAATATTTGAGGTATATTTATTACCCAAGGATTCTGGCCCTTTTTCTGATTCCAGGCCAAAACCGCTTCCATTTGGCGGAGTAGGCTTTTCTAGTAGAAGGTCTTCTGGCCTCCAAGATGACATCCCTGCACCTCCTTGGAGAGGAGGGTCTGTTGTGAAATCAAGGAATTCTCCATGCGGCTAGATTTAGGGTTTTGAGCTGGCTGTGAAGAGTTTTGAAGTTGTGCTGGGACAACAGAAGAGGCACTAGAGGTAGGATCCATGGTGGGGAATGTGTCAGGCTCTTCAGGAGTAGATACCAGTGTTGTCTTGGCCAGTCTGGAGCAATGAGAATCATTTTCGGCTTCTCTGCTCTGGCTTTTAATAGAATTTTGGGCAGCAGAGGGAGAGGCGGAAAGGCATAGACTGTCAATGTTGTCCAATTGAAAGAAAGTGCGTCCATTTTCCAGGCCTGTGGATGATAGGTCCTTGAGCAAAATTTTTTCAGTTGGTAATTTCTGTGGGTAGCAAAGAGATCTATGTCTGGCTGTCCCCATGCCTGAGTTATCTTTGCGAAAACTTGAGGATGCAACTTCCATTCATGTGGATCTGTCATATTTCTGCTTAGGCTGTCTGCCAGTGTGTTTTCCTTCCCTGGCAGGAATTGTGCCTGAAGTTGGATTTGCAATTCCAGAGCTGTGTTCCAAAGGGTCATGGCTAGTCTGCACAGGGGGTATGAATGAGTTCCCCCCTGTTTGTTTATGTACCACATCACTGTGGTGTTGTCTGTCCTTATCAATAGCTGGCCTGGATGCAGTAGGTCTTTGAAGGCCATAATAGCATTTTGCACTGCTAGCATTTCCTTTTGGTTGATATGTAGGTGCTTCTCTTTTTGGGACCTTTTTCCCTGAATGCACTGATCATTCATGTGTGCCCCCCAGGCGTAGTCCGAGGCGTCTGTTGTGATGATTTGATTTGCTTGAGGTATGCAGAAAGGGAGACCTTTGTTTCTTTGGCATGATTGAGCCCACCACAGAAATTCCTTTTGAAGACATAGAATGAGTGGTATAATTGTTTCCAAACTGTGGCTGTGTTGAGACCATAAGTTTTTTAGGTACCACTGAAGTTTCCTCATATGCAGCTTTGCACATGGGATCAGCAGGATGCAAGATGCCATGAATCCCAGAGCCTGCAGGACTTTCCTTGCAGTCAGCCTGGTGAAGGTTGCCATTTTGCTTAAGTATTGAGACAGTTGCCCTTGTTTGTCTGGTGTAAGGTAGGCCATCTGGGTGTTTGCATTCAAGCTGGCACCCAGGAAAATTATTGTTTGAGAGGGTATTAGTTTTGATTTCTTTTTGTTGTCTGTGTATCCCAGAAAGTTCAACAGTCTTATTACAAATGCCAGGTGTTTCAGAAGTATGTCCTTGTTGTCCGCTTGGATCAGGCAGTCGTCCAGATATGGGTATATTTGTATTCCTTGAAGTCTGCAGAAAGCAATTACTGATGCCAGGCATTTCGTAAACACTCTGGGTGCAGTAGATAAGCCAAAGGGCAATGCAGAGAATTGATAATGGGTTGAACCTGCAAGAAATCTGAGGTATCTTCTGCAATCTTGTCTCATAGGGACATGCAGGTATGCCTCCTTGAGGTCCAATGTTACCAGCCAAGACTCCTTGCCCAGCACGGGAAGAAGCTGCTGTAATGTGAGCATCTTGAATTTTGGTACCTGTAAATATGTGTTTAGGATGGATAGATCTAAAATAGGTCTCCAATCTTTGTCTTTCCTTGGTACCAGGAATAGTCTGGAATAAAACCCTTGACCTTGTTCTTTTGCAGGCACCTCTTGAATAGCTTTCATGTCCATGAGAGCTGAAATTTGTTTTTGTGTCTCTGCCCTTTGATTTTGTGGCAGGTTTGGCATGCCTCTCAGTTTTGGAAGGGTGTAAAAGTGGAATCTGTAGCCTCTGTCTATAATGTCCAGGATCCATTTGTCTTGTGACAATATGCCAATTTTTTGAGAATAATGCCAGTTTTCCGCCTAAAGGTGCTGCCATTAAAGCTTTGCTTGGCAGGTAAAGGGGAAAGTCATTGTGTCTGCTTTCTGAATGACTGTGATCTATCTTCTCCGCCTCTTGGGGTTGGTGCTTGCCATTGCCTGGCTCTGAATGATCCTTGAGATTGCCCTCTACCCCTCGGGCGCCTGCATCTGCCTCTTTGAGGTCTGTCCGTGGCTGGAAAGGACCAATTTTTCGAAGGCCAGTCTCTGCTGAAACGTGGAGGTTGTACCTGCAGGAAATCTTTCACTGTTTGCATTGATCTCCCCTTTTCCTCCATTTTCTTTAGTACCTCCTCAGCTTTAACACCAAACAATACATCTTTTTGAAGAGGTGCATCTAGTAATTTAGCTTTGACATGATCTGGTAAGGCTTGTTCTTTGAGCCAAGCATGTCTACGTATGACAGACCCTGTAACAGCAGCTCTACACGAGGCCTCTAAAGCATCAAAACCACACTGCAAGGTATGTTTACCCACTTGCTCTGCACTATGCAACAAATCCTGCAACTCTTTTAAATCTGGTTGCTCAGGTTGTGTCATTTTGCTTTTCAACTCAGATAATAAAAACTGTTGATACTTTAACATATGGAACTGACAGTTTAATGCCCTCATGGTTAAAGTGGCCGAGGTATACACCTTTTTCCCCCACCTTTCTAAAGCTCTGGAATCTCTCTCTGAAGGTAATGGGTTTTTTAGCAATAGAGGCCTTAATTCCCTTGGGACCCTGTGAAATAGTTTCTGGGTCAGCAGTATGGCTTTTGTATAGGAACTGGTGTGAATCAGGAACCCGGTAATACCTGTCTGGTTTAACAGGAGCTGGAGGTAAAGAATCTGGGTTGAGGCTGGCTTCTGTATACACATCATCTAATATATCTAAGACAGGAGGGATAGCCAGAGGCCTATGCTGGGGGAGCAAGAGAAAATCCCTGAGCCTTTTCTTGGAATCTGAGTAATCTTGGCCTTCCCAGTGAAAGTGTTCCCTCAAAGTATGTAGGGTTTCCCCAAAAGAGTAGTCCTCAGGGGGGAGACTGAGGGAATAGACTCCTCTGCATCAGAGTCTTCAAAAGGAGAATATGTATATTCCTGGTCCTCAGAATGTTCAGAGGTAAGAGAGGCTTGATCTGAGGAAGGGTAGTCTTCCTCTAATCTGGGCCTTTTGTCCGAGGGGGGTTGAAAACCCCTGATAAGAGTAATCAAATCCTCAGCCATTTTGAGCATCTGTTCTTTAGGCATGGGGCCTTGAGAGGGGGTCTGTGGTCCTTGTTTTTTTAGTTTTCATGGCTGCTTTAGATTTTGTGAAAGCCTTAATAGAGAAGGAGGAAGGCCTGAAGACACCTTGAGAAATGGCAGGCCTGTCTAAACTCTGGGTTTCCCCGCCAAGAGTGGCGTCGGTATCTGTAGTCGGAATGGGGGCCGAGGAGCCTGCGACCTCGGGCACAGAAGACACCGGTAATGAAGTGTCATCGGTACTCAGGGGCTGCGTAGGCGCCTCGCTGAGAACCGGAGAACTGGTAGTCAGCCTTAGCATGGTGTCAGTAGAAGTCGCGGACCTCGTATGTCGGTCCTTATCTTTGCGTCTTTTACTCAAAACTGGAGTCGGAGTATCCAACAACATAATATAATTACATTTTTTACCAAAATAGTGATGGGCTTAACTCACCGACGCTTAATAGTGCGTTTGTTGAATCTAGCACAAAAACGGCAGGCCGAGACGTCGTGGTCTGGGCCTAAGCAAGGAATACAGAAAGAGTGGAAATCCTTATGCGGTATTTGCTTCCCACATGAAATGCAATTATTAACTTTGTCTGACATCGGTCTGAGGCAAGAAAAGTTTCAACGGGTACTTAGCTTTCAAGAAGACTTCGCTGAAATATTTTCAGAATCTCAGGAGCTGGCCGACCGGCACTTGCGAACTGCTTCTGCTTCAGGCACCGCGCGGCAAGAAAGACTGGAGAAGATGGCGTCGGCTGGCTCTTTTATACCCCTGCCGCACTGACGTCAGGGAAGAAGCGACAACAACCGACGCCGGACCTAGACTTTGGAATTCGGCCGACCAAGGACCCGCCTGACGGCAGGATAACCCATCTGTTATGACTGCAGCTGTATGCACGATGAACATCCACATCTTCTTCTGACCCTTTTGGTTCTTGGAAAAGGACCTCTGGGGAGCAGAGAAGCGGACTCCGACGGCAGACAACGTCTTCCCGTCTTTCTCGCTCTGGACTAAAGTGTCGCGAACGGTTTTGCCAAACAGAGCAGAACCATCAAAGGGGGCATTCGCAAATGACACCTTAAAGGGTTCCGAGAAGTCACAATGTCGGAGCCAGGCCTGTCGCCTCATGACCAGGCCGACTGTGCCAGCTCTAGCGGCTCCCTCAGTGCCATGAGACAAAAGCCGCATAGAGGTGTTAGAAATGGACTGCAGAGTGGACATTCGGGAGGAGTACAGTTGTTTGTACCCTTCCGACATGGACTCTGGGGGGGGAGGCAGCGTATTCTTTTATTAGATCCCGCTGCATCCGGATGACGTGTGCCATACAGTTCAGCGCCCTCATCGAGGAGGTTGCTGAACTGAAGGCCCGCTTCCCAAGGCGGTCCATCGCACGAGACTCCTTGCTTGGTGGACCGTGGGGCTCTCCTAAGCCAGCTCTCGCTTGGTGGCCGCCGCCACCAACATGGCATCCACAGGGGGACCTCTGCTCCAATGGGTTCTCTCTGCGGCGGCACTCAAGATCCTGTCCGGATGCTTGGGGAGTGGCTCTACAGTGTCCGACTCCCTCCAAGCCCTGGAGGCAATAAGATCCACCAGGGGGTCGGGGGGGGGGGGACACCCAAGAGGTAGATGGCCCTGCTTCGAACGCCTCTAGGAATACGGACTCATCGGAGGAAGACTTGGGGGCAGACCAACCCCCCCCCCCCGATCCTAAGCATTTCAATGATGTCTCCAAAGGAGACATCCTCGGGGGGGTGACCTTGGGGAGCCTTCCCCTTTAAGTCCGTATCTTCCGTAAAGGACTCGGGGGAGTCCACGTGCCTCCTCTTACACTTAGACTTGTGAGGAACCTCCTCGGGGGGGCTGCCCGAGGAAGTCTCACCAGAAATGTCATGTTCCGAAGGAACAACCCGAGGCGCTGAAGCAGGCTGCCCCACAGGCCGAGTGATGGGAGCCTGGACCAGCTGAGAGGGAGTGCAGCGAAAGCCGAGGGGGAGCCGCCCTCGATAGGATCCGAGAGTCGACTCCCACCCGGATCCGAAGCGGGGACCGGACCCGGGGCCAAGACCATCGGATCCGGCGACCCGTGCTCGACAGGGACGGAGCGGCACACCGAATCCTCGGATCCGGCTCGCCCGCGGCTCTGAGAGATCGGATCCGACAAACTCGAGGGAACAGTCGGAGCCGAAGTGCCCAGCTCAGACCCACCCCCAGATCCAACGCTCGGCTCGAACGCCTGAACCCGGAAACGGGTCGGAGAAGGAGCGATTGGAGCAAAGAATGGTCGAGCTCTCCGGAGGGGACAACAGCACTCCCATCTGCAGCTGGGCCTGGATGAATCTCCTCATCATCCGGTCCATGTCTGCATCCGACATGCTATAAGTGGACCTCAAAGAGGCCACCGAGGCAGGCCTGGAGTGCCGCCTCGATGACCTCGACGAGGACCGGGTCACCCCCTCCTCGGGTCCCGGTGAGAAGCAAGAGGAGCGGATCCGAGGAGGAGGCGATCCAGAAGCCCTGGAGGGAGAAGCCCGTTTGGCGGGCGGGGCCGAGGAGGAGTCCTCGGCCCGTCGCTTATGGTGCTTCTCTCTCCGCTTGTCTTTCTTGGCCTCCCTCTCCTCCGAAGCCAAAGCAGGAGGTTGAGTCCTAAGCGGAGGGAGGGAGGCAGGAGTGGCTGCCACCGAGGGCTGGATAGTGGCCACAGAAGTACCGGAGGCCAGAGCCTGATCTGGGGGCAAAAGGCCCGCCAGAATCAGGTTTGACCTCCGGTCCTTAAGTGCCCTGGGGTTGAACGCCGTGCAAATCGCGCATCCAGAGGAGAGGTGTTCAACCCCAAGGCACCTAACGCACCGAGTGTGGCCATCCGCCGGTGAAAGCTTATGGCCACACTCGGTGCACTTAGAAAAAATGGCTTTAGGGGCCTCTGACATTTTAAATAAAAGGAAAACACACTCACTAGGCCCCTACACACACCACACACACACACACACTACGACCAGCGAGGACGGGAGGCGAAAAAGGATCACAAAAAAAAAAATAAAATTTAGTTAGCTAAAAAGGGCTATAGGGTACCTAACCTAACACTCTCACTCACAGCAAAAGAAAAAAGGAAGAAAATAGAAATTTTTTTCCTCACAAAGTTTCGATTAACCAGGAGCTCAGGAACCTAGCTTGTAGCTTGAAGCGCAACAAACTAGATCTGAGGTCAGTCCGGGTTGGCAGGGGATTATGGGTAAAGGGAGGAGCTAGGAGCTCGGATCTATGCTGTGGTAGAAGTTGCCGGCTTGGATCCGAGATCGGATCCGTATCCCAAAGGTTGCTGACAAATGAAGTGCCTACTTCAGATTGGTAATGTTTTGTGAACGTATGAACTGAGCTCCAAGTAGCAGCTTCTAGAATGTCTCTGGTAGGAACCCCTCTGAGAAAGGCTGCAGAAGTAGATGCAGCCCTGGTGGAATGGGATCTGATCCCCTTGGGGACAGGTTTACCATGGTGCATGTAGCAGAAACAAATGCAATGGCTTATCCATTTTGAAATAGTCTGCTTTGATATAGCCTTCCCCTCTGTCCCTGTAGCAAATGCCACCAGTAGTTGCTCAGACTGTCTTAGAGATTTTGTCCTGTTTAAGTAGAATCTTAGTTGTATGTGTACATCCAATGAGTGCAGAATCTGCTCCCCTTGTTCTGCGGATTTGGGAAAAAAGTTGGCAGATGAATGGTCTGGTTAAGAGCTACACTGGATACCACCTTAGGCATAAAAGAAGGACTGGTCCCGAGGGCCACCCTGTCTGGATAAAAGATAATGAAAGGCTCCACTGCCATGACAGTCTATAGTTCTGAAATCCTCCTAGCTGAAGTCACTGCTAAAAGAAAGGCTGCCTTCCAAGAAATAAATTTTATGTCTGCAGCAGCAGCTGGTTCAAAAGGAGGTAGGATGAGTTTTTCCGGCACAAAGTTGAGGTCCCATGCAAGAGTCGGCGCTCTCCTGGGAGGTCTCAAATTTTTGGTCCCTCTGAGGTACTGCTTTAGCAGGGGATGAGAAAAGAGAGGAGGCAATGTGTTGTAATGAGCCGAGATAGCAGAGGCATGGATTTTTATAGAAGAAAAAGATAGGCCCTTGTGAAGCATCTCAGTTTAATATTGCAAATCTGAGGAATATTGGGCATTGCTGTGTTTATTCCTTGTGCTTGGTTCCAGGCACAGAATCTCTTCCATTTATCAGCATAAGATTTTCTAGTACTAGGCCTTCTAGCCTCCAAAATGGTTTACTGAGAGATGTGATTGGTGAAATTAGTTGATTAGCCATGCTGCAAGATTCAGAGTTTGGAGCTGCGTGTGCAGAATTTGATGGTTCTGCTGAGACAATAGATGGGGTGTCTGAAACAAGTACCACAGAGGAAGGTGTGACATATTCCTTAGAAGTGAGTACCAGTGTTGGTGAGGCCAGTCTGGAGCAATCAGAATTATTTTTGGTTTTTCCTGTCTAACTTTTAGTAAAACCTTGGAGAGCAGAGGGGGAAAGGCATAGACTGATAGGTTTTAACAGCTGAAGGATAGAGCATCCACTTTCCAAGCTTTTTCGTAATGAGTCCTTGTGCAGAATTTGTCCAACTGGTAGTTTTGGGGAGAGGCAAATAGATCTATGTCTGGGCTCCCCCATTTTCGTGTCAACATGATGATTTGTGGATCCAGTTTCCATTCGTGTGGGTCCATAAGATTTCTGCTTAGGTCGTCTGCCAGAGTATTTTGCTTTCCTGGCAGGAACTGAGCTTGTAGATGTATTTGGTAAGTCAAGGCTGAGTTCCACAAGGCCATGGCTAGTCTGCAAAGGGGGTAGGAGTGGATACCTCCCTGCTTGTTTATGTACCACATAACTGTGGTGTTGTCCATCTTTATCAGTAGTTGTCCTGGATGAAGGAAGTCCTTGAAGGCTGTCAGAGCATTCTGTACAGCTAGCATTTCTTTGGTTGATATGTAGGTGCATTTGATTTGGGTTCCATTCACCCTGAATGCATCTCCCTGCCAGATGGGGCCCCCAAGCATAGTCTGATGCATCTGTAGTCAGGGTTTGGGTGGCAGGAGGTGGAATGAATGATAGTCCCTTGTTTTGGTGACAGGCTTCTGCCCACCAAAGGAACTCCTGATGCAGGCAAGGAATGAGAGGAATCATTGTTTCCAGGCTGTGGCAATGCTGACTCCATAAGCTTTTTAGGTACCACTGAGGTTTCCTCATATGCAGTCTTGCATATGGAATTAGTAGAATGCAGGATGCCATGAATCCCAAAGCCTGCAGAATTTGTCTTGCAGATAGCTGGGTTTTTGTGGCTACTTGTTTAAAGTATGTTATCAAGTGAATTTGTTTGTCTGGCGTGAGGCAAGTCATCTGGGCAGTTGTATTCAAGCTTGCACCCAGGAATGTAATTATTTGAGAGGGTACCAGGTGTGATTTCTTTTCATTTATGGTGTACCCTAGGCATGTTAGAAGCCTTTTTACAAATGCCAGATGTTGAATTAGAGTGTCCTTGTCCTCTGCCTGAATCAGACAATCGTCCAGATAAGAATAAATTTGAATGTTTTTTCAAGAATAATGTCATATTATATAATCGTTACATTGATGATCTCATTTTTATTTGTAAGGGAGAAATAGATGATTTTTTTGTATTTTTTGATAATCTTCTTAATAATGAATACCATCTTGGTTTTTCTTATGAGTTGGATAGAAAACAGATTAATTTTTTGGATTTAACATTGTTTGAAGATGGGGAAAATATAGGGTTTAGGCCCTTTAGAAAACCTACTTCTGTCAATATGTTTTTGCATGCAACAAGCATGCATCCAGGTCATTTATTGAAGGCGTTACCTTATGGTGAGTTCAAGAGAATTTATGACCATACAAGTAATAAAAATGAAAAAATCAGTGAATTGAATAAAGTTATATTGAGATTAAGTGAAAGAGGTTATAACATAACACAGTTAATAGCATGCAAAAATAAACTACTTGGGCAGAATATTGATGGAAATTACATTTTCACTAGGAATTCTGATCTGAGGTGTGATATTTACACTCAAAGAACTCATGATGAAGAAAAGCAGTTTTATGTAACTAGATATTCTGCTTTCTCTGATAAATTGGTTTCCTTAGTCAGAAAATATTTGTACATTATTAGTGAGGATGAGACCATTAGACATCTTTTTGCAAAACATATTACATTCTCTTACAAAAGAGGGAAAAAATCTTAAAGAATTGTTAAATAACAGCTTAATTGAAAGAAACAACAACACTTTTTCTTCAGTATGTGGAACCTTTTCTTGTAGCTCTTGTAGTATTTGTCATAAGGTTAAGAATTTGAGTATCATCAATGGTATACCTTTTGTTGCTAAATATTATTTTAATTGTAAATCCACTGAGGTAGTTTACATTTTGGGTTGCTCATGTAATATGTGGTACATAGGACAGACCAAACGTATGGTCAGAATTCGTATTCTGGAGCATTTAAAAGATATCAGAAACAAGAATTTAAATAGCCCTGTTGCACAACAGTTTCAAGTAACACAATAGTTATTCTACTAGTTTAATATTTTGTGTATTGGGAAAGCCCTTTATTAATAGAGGGGATGACATTGTAGTTAAGCTATTGGAGTTAGAAACTAGAATGATTTTCAAGTTTCAGACTTTAAAACCAAATGGTATGAATCAGGAATTGGGAATTTAAGTATTATTATTATGTTAAGTGATAAATATTTATTTATTTTTAGTAATTCATGGTCACTTTAAAAATTTGAAAATGTTAATTAATTAACTGATTATGTAATGTAATTATTGAACAATGTTAATTGATGAGAGTGTGTGTATATAAATTATGTCCACACTCAATTAAGTGTGATCCTTGAAGGCGAATTGCCAAGGTACCAGATCGCTGTTATTAAAGTATACTGGTAAAGTGCTGGCTTTTGTGTATTTTTCTTTATCTTTTGCTGTGGTGTTTTTTAAATTTGAATGTTTCTTTGTCTGCAAAATGGGATTACTGGTGCCAGGCACTTTGTGAAGACCCTGGGCGCAGTAGATAAGCCAAAGGGCAGTGCAGAGAATTGGTAATGCAAATAGCCTACTTTGAAGCGGAGGTATCTTCTGCAAGATTCCCTGATTGGGAAATGCAGGTAAGCCTCTTTTAAGTCTAGAGTTACCAACCAGGCATTCTTGCCTAGCATAGGCAATAGCTGTTGTAGAGTCAGCATCTTAAATTTTGGAATGTCCAGGAAAGTATTTAGAATGGATAAGTGCAGAATTGGACGCCATGATTTGTCTTTTCTGAGTACCAGGAAAAGTCTTGAATAAAAAACATGTCCTTTTTCCTTTTCTGGTACTGGTTGAATAGCCCCCATATCCATGAGGGACATGACTTGTTTCTAGGCCTCTGCCCACTGATTTGGGGGCAGATCTGGCCATCCGTTTGGAATTGACAATGTGTGGAAATGAAACCTGTACCCCTGGGATACTATATTTAGGACCCACTTGTCCTGAGTAATTAGATGCCAATTTTGAGCATGAAGTGCTAGTTTCCCCCCCAAAGGGGCTGCCAAAAGATAAGTGCTTGGAAATGGCAGAGGAAGTCATTGAGACTGTTTACCGTAGGGTGGTGCTTTGCTACTTCCTGATTTGGAGGTGGAGGCACCCCATTGTTTTGTCCTGTAAGATCCTTGTGACTGAAACCTGGAGCCTTTGGAGTGTCTGGGTTTAACCTGAGCGGCTCTGTTGGGCACTGGAAAGGATCAGTTCTTAGTAGGCCAGTGCTTACTGAACCTGGGTGGCTGCACTTGCAAGAAATCTTTTACAGTTTGCATAGATTTAGCTTTGTATTCCATCTTTTTTAAAACATATTCTGCCTTATTACCAAACAGACTGTCCTGCTGTAAAGGAGCATCCAACAATTTAGCCTTAACATGATCAGGCAGATTTTGCTCCTTGAGCCAAGCATGCCTTCTTATCACAGATCCAGTTACGGCAGCCCTGCAAGAGGCCTCCAAGGAATCAAAACCACATTGCAAAGTATGCTTTCCAACTTGTTCAGCTGAATGCAATAAATCCTGTAACTCTATTTTCCACACAATCAGAAATCAACATAATTTTCTGTTTCAGTATGCCCATGACATGCTGTTGATATTTAAGCATATGAAATTGACAGTTTAAAGCCCTGATTGCCAGGGTTGCAGACGTATAAAACTTCTTACCCCATCTATCCAGCGCCCTGGAGTCTCTATCAGAAGGGGTAGGATTTTTAGCTGTAGAAGCCTTAACACCCTTGGGACCCCGAGAAAT
The DNA here is from genome assembly GCF_019279795.1 of Protopterus annectens. Lineage (NCBI taxonomy): Eukaryota > Metazoa > Chordata > Ceratodontiformes > Protopteridae > Protopterus > Protopterus annectens. The sequence continues at coordinate 849,399,420 of NC_056744.1, read as the reverse complement.
AGTTTCAGGGTCAGCAGTAGGATTTTTGAAAAGAAACTTGTGGGAGTCAGGAACCCTGTAATATCTGTCTGGCTTACTAGGAGCTGGAGGCAGGGAATCAGGAGCCATGCTGGATTCTGAGAAAACATCACCAACAATGTCTAAAACAAGAGGTATAGAGAAAGATCTATGCTGAGGAAAAGAAAATCCCTAAGCCTCTTTTTGGATTCTGAAAAGTCCTGACTCTCCCAATGAAAACGTTCCCTTAAGGCATGCAAAGTATCTCCAAAAGAAAAATCCTCAGGAGGAGAAGCAGAAGGGATGGATTCTTCTGCATCAGAGTCCTCATAAGGTGGGATAGAGAATTTCTGATCAGAAGAGGAATCAGAAGAAATGGAAACCTGATCTGAAGATTCATAATCAGTGCCTTGCCTAGGCCTCTTAGCAGGAGGGGGTTGGGAACCCCTGATTATGGTAATTAAATCCTCAGCTATTTTGACAATTTGTTTTTTAGGCATAGGGGCCTGAGTACGTGGCTCATGCATCGGTTTTTTTAGACATAGTAGTTGGTTTTGGCCTTGTTTTTGATGATGGCATCGGTTTAATATACAAATCTTTAGACCTGAAAACACCCACAGAAGCCGGTGCCTGCTCAGCAGCTCCGGACCCATCCAAGGGAGAGACATCCGCGGGTTCAATACTTGAAAAATCTCGCAGCATACCGGAATCCGAATGGGTCTCGGTAGAGGCCTGCGACTCAAAAGTAGCGGGCATCAGGGGCTGCGAAAGCACCTCACTGAGTACCGGTGAACAGGCGACTGGCTTAGGAGAAGCTTAGTCGGTTTTGGACCTAGACGGTCTGTCTCTTTTTCTTTGCATTTTTTTTGTGAATTCCGGTAGTCTGATTGCTAACAGATGACATTTCAGGATAGTTAAATCTTGAACCAAAGTATTTAGTAGCAAAATATACCAACGCTTAATAGTGCGTTGGTTAAATTTAGCACAAAACGACAGCAAGGCACGCTGTGGTCAGGGCCTAGGCAAGGAATACAGTACAACTGAAAATCCTTATGAGGTATTTGCTTCCCACAAGTAATACAATTATTAACTTTTACTGACATCGGTAAGGAGCAAGAAAAAGTTTCCCCAACGGGGTACTTAGCTTTAGTTTGAAGACTTCAGTTCTGAAACTCGAAAACGAAAATTTCAGGCGTCGACCAACCGGCACTTGCGAACTGCTTCTGCTTTGGGCACCGCACGGCAAGAAAGATGGCGTCGGCTGCATGTTTTATACTCCTGAAGACCTGACGTCATGGAAGAGGAGACAGCAACCGATGCAGGACCCAAGACTTTGTTATTCAGGCCGAATGAGGGCAACCTGCCAGCAGATTTACCCCAAATGTAATGACTGCAACAGTGAAACACGAAGAACATCTGTTATATAATAAACTCTGTGGGCCATCTGGCTAATGTAACGTTTGAAAACTTTTGTCCTAATTTGTGAGGTGCATAAAATGCAAACTTGCTGTCTTTCCTTATAGGTTTTTTCTTCTGTGTAGATAAAAACTCGTTGCACAAATTCAAGCACTGTAAAATGTATTCTACTTTACACCTTTGTTAGCATAATTTGGAAAAAATACCATAGGAGCGATGCATTTATAAAAGAATGGAAAAAAAAATCTCTTCCAAGTCTTCAAATTCAAAATAATACTAACTTACCTACTGTGCACCCATTTTTCCCAAAACTAGTAGTAAAACCTTGTGCAAACCTGACAGATTTTTAACCACTTCAGAACTAGCTATGATACACACCTTACGCCCCATTTCGGAGAATTATAACTATTTTAACACTTTAGATGAAATCCGCACTTAACCCAAAACCCTTCTAAGCAGGAGGTTTCGACCATCCATCAATAAACTGGCTGCCGTGCACTGCAAATGGTCGGCATGCACAACTATTCCTTGAAATTATGAATGCTGACTCTAGAGACAGCCACTCTACTAAGGCCCTCAACATCCTTAATCTAGTACTCACAAACACAGCCACTTCTTATGCATCATCCCTTCCTTATTAAATCAGACCATAACGCTTCCTGCAAAACTAGAAGTACTTCCTTTGTAAATACCTCTGTTCTTAGGAAGTATTCAAAAGCAAACCTTCTTGAGTTACTTAATGACCTAAATTTCTGAAGAAGTCCTGCTCTGATGGATTCCACTAAGAAAACTGGTGCCTATGCCTCTGAATTCTACACTTAAAACAGTTCCGTGGATATAATGAAAAATTCAAAAACAATCCCCTTTGGTGGAATGCCCTTTTAAATAAATTATATAACAAGAGAAAAAAAATAATTAATGCGTATAAATTGTCCTCATTCTACTACATTAAGTCCACAATTAAACTAGCAAAGAGTTTAAGCAAAATATTAGAAAGTTCAAACCAAGTATGAAATGCAATAATCACTACAAACCTTTAACTATATCAGAAAGATAAGAACACCCAACAAAGGTTTGGAGCTAGTCCATAACCCTGCACACTTTGAACCAAAGGGAAAGTACAGTTGTTAACACTTACCATAAATGTAAATGTTCGAGTGTATTCACTGTTGCAGTCATCACCTGTGGGGTTATCCCTGCTGTGGTAGCCCTCGACTGGCTCGAATACCAGACTCAATGTTTTTCTGCATCGGCTGTTGTCGCCTGAAGTCTGACATCATGTCGTCAGTGCTATAAAGCAAGGCAGCAGATGCCATTACATCAGTTTTTCTTGCCCTAACCCATCAGAAGCAAAAGGAAATATGACAAAGTGGTCCTGGTGGCTAAAAACCACTGTGGGAAGCTTATGTCCCCCCTAGGGAAAGAGGACATAAGGGGGAAGGAGGGAGGGAAACCAGGACTGCAACAGTGAATACACTCTACATTTATGCCAAGTGTACACAACTGTACTGTGTTCTTCGTGTTTCACTGTTGCAGTCATTACCTGTGGGAGGACTCCCAAAGTTGAGGAGAGGGGTGGAAGGATTAGTTAGAGCCCTAGGCATGGATCAGTAAGCCCTGCAGAAAGTACAGTTGTGTACACTTACCATAAATGTAGATCTTCCATGTGTATTCACTGTTGCAGTCATCACACTTGGGTTATCTTGCTTGCAGGTAGCCCTCAGTCGGCCCAAATACCAGAATCTAGGGATTTCTGCATCAGATGCTGTCACCTCTTCCATGACATCAGGTCGTCAGGGACATAAAACATGCAGTGGACGCCATTACATCAGTTTTTCTTGCCCCAGATGTCAGCAGCCCCCAAAATAGGAAGCTATTACATGGTGTGGAACACCACCAGTAAAAAGTACATACCCCTGCCATAAAAGATGGCCATAAAGAGAAAAGGTAGAAAGGATAGAGAAATCCAGGGGGCTGGAGGGAGGGAAACCAGGACGGCAACAGTGAATGCACTCGAACATCTGCATTTATGGTAAGTGTACCCAACTTTACTATGTTCTTCGTGTTTCACTGTTGCAGTCATCACACTTGGGTTGATTCCCAAAGCGGAGGAAGGGTGGAGGCAGTTAAGAAGTGTTAGGGCTAGGTAGCAAGCCTTGTAAGACTGCTGTAGCAATTCCAGCTCTGGATTTAGAAAAAAGAGGTAAGTGGTAATGCATGGAGAAGGTGTGGACAGAGCTCCGGGTTGCAGCTTCCAGGATGTCCCTGGTAGGGACTCCCCTGAGAAATGCTGTAGAGATTGAAGTAGCTCTAGTGGAATGAGTTTTGATCCCCAGAGGGGTAGGTTTTCCATGGTGCTTGTAGCAGAAATGGATGCAGTGTGCTATCCATTGGGAAATGGCTTGCTTCAAAATGGCCTTGCCCTCTGCCCCTGTAGCAAAGCTGACTAGCAGCTGGTCAGATTTTCTGAAAGGCTTAGTCCTATCAAGGTAGGACCTGAGCTGTCTGTGCACGTCCAAGGAGTGCAGGATCCTTTCCCCTTTATTCTGAGGATTAGGTAAAAAGGTTGGTAAATGGATGGGCTAGTTTAAAGCCACACTGGATACCACCTTGGGCATAAAGGAATGGTTAGTCCTAAGTGAAACCCTGTTAGCCTGGAAAATAATGAATGGCTCCACCACCATTAGTGCCTGTAACTCATGCACTCTTCTTGCTGAATTAATAGCTAGAAGTAAGGCTGTTTTCCAAGAGAGGAATTTTAACTCTGCTGAAGCAGCAGGTTCAAAAGGGGGAAGTGTGAGCTTCTCCAGTACAAAGTTAAGGTCCCAGGCCAGGGTGGGAGCTCTCCTAGAGGGCCTTAAATTGTTAGCTCCTCTCAGGAACTGCTTGATGAGTGGGTGAGAAAAGAGAGGTGGCTCAGTATTATAGGGAGTTGAGATGGCAGAGGCATGAATCTTAATGAATGAGAAGGATAGGCCTCTGAAGCAGCTCTGCTAGATAATCAAGGATATTAGGTAAGGTGGGCACAGCTGTGTCCTTTCCTTGAGACTGACTCCAAGAACAATATCTTTTCCACTTTTCAGCATAGGATTTCCTAGTACTAGGCCTTCTGGCCTCAAGTATGACATCCAGGACCTGTTTGCTGAGGGATGCTGGTGGTGTATTCAGGGGATAAGCCAGGCTGCAAGGTTTAGGGTTTGCAGCTGTGGATGCAAAATCTGTCCCTCCTGCTGAGAGGGCAGGGAAGGTGTCTGATGTAGGTGGCACTGCTGTCAGACTGTGTAGGAGTGGGTACCAGTGCTGGTGTGGCCAGCCTGGTGCAAAAAGGATTGCCCTTGGCCTGTCCTATTTGATCTTGAGTAGTACTTTTGAGAGGAGGGGCATAGGAGGGAAGGCATAAATTGAGAGGTTTTCCCATGTATAGGATAGGGCTTCCACCTTCCAGGATCTGCTGTGAGGGTTCCTGGTGCACAATTTGCTCAATTGGTGGTTTTGGAGGGAGGCAAAAAGGTCCACCTCCAGTGTTCCCCACCTCTGGGTTAGAAGTTTGAATGAGTTGGGTTCCAGGTTCCACTCGTGAGGGTCCAGTAGATTTCTGCTTAAGTCGTCTGCCAGTGAATTTTTTTGCCTGGCAGGAATTGAGCTTGTAGGTGCACTTGGATGCTCAAGGCTGTGTTCCACAGAGCCATGGCAAACCTGCAGAGTGGATAAGCATGAGTTCTGCCCTACCTGTTTATGTACCACATAACTGTGGTGTTGTCTGTCTTTATCAGGAGCTGTCCTGGTAAGGTATTTGAAGGCTGTCAGAGCATTCTGTACAGCTAACATCTCTTTTTGATTGATATGCAGGGGAATTTGTTCTGGGCTCCATTTACCTTGAATCCATTTGCATGCCATGTGAGCCCATGATGCATAGTCTGATGCATCTGTTGTCAGGGTTTGGGCAGCGAGGGGTTGAGTGAAAGGAAGTCCCTTGTTGTGGTTGCATGCTTCTGCCCACCAAAGGAACTCTGCCCTTAGACAAGGTATGATAGGAATCACCGTTTCCATGTCCTGAGAATGTTGACACCAGAGACTTTTTAAGTACCACTGAAGTTTTCTCATATGCAGTCTTGCATATGGAATTAGCCGAATGCATACAGCCATGAACCCTAGGGCTTGCAGCATTTTCCTTGCAGATAGCTGGGTTTTGGTGGCCATTAGTTTGAAATAGTTTGTTAAATGGACCTGCTTTTCCGGAGTGAGGAATGCCATCTGGGAAGTTGTGTTCAAGCTTGCTCCTGGGAATACAATTTGCTGGCTGGGTACCAGTAGTGACTTCATTTCGTTGATGGTGTATCACAGTGAAGTTAGAAGTCTTTTTACAAATGCTAGGTGCTGAAGTAGCAATTCCTGACTGTCCGCCTGAATCAGGCAGTCGTCCAAGTATGGGTAGATTTGAATATTTCTCTGCCTGCAGTATGCAATGGCTGGAGTCAGGCATTTTGTGAATACTCTGGGCACAGTAGATAAGCCAAAGGGAAGTGCAGAGAACTGATGGTGCATAGTGCCTGCCCTGAAACGTAGATATTTCCAGCAAGACTCCCTTATGGGGATGTGCAGATAAGCTTCTTTTAAGTTTAGGGTGACAAACCAGGCATCCTTAGCTAACATAGCAAGAAGCTGTTACAGTGTAAGCATTTTACATTTTGAGACCACCAGAAAGGTGCTGAGAATTAATAGATCCAGGATAGGGAGCCAAGAGCTCTCTTTTCTAGGCACCAGGAACAGTCTGGAGTAGAAAAGTACAGTTGTGTACACTTACCATAAATGTAGATGTTCAAGTGTATTCACTATTGCAGTCATCACATTTGGGTTATCTGCCTGTAGGTAGCCCTCAGCCGGCCTGAATACCAGAGTCCTCGGATTCCTGCGTCAGATGCGGTCTCTTCTTCCATGACGTCAGGTCGTCAGGGGTATAAAACATGCAGCCGACGCCATTACATCAGTTTTTCTTGCCCCAGATATCAGGTGCCCCCACAGTGGAAAGCAATTATATGTTATGGTACACCTCCATCAAAAAGCAAATACACCAGCAAAAACTTAAATATACCAAACAAGAATGAAAGGTAGAGCCAAGAGAAGTGAGGGGGCTGGAGGGAGGGTAACCAGGACTGCAACAATGAATACACTCCAACATCTACATTTATGTAAGTGTACACAACAGTACTATGTTTTTCGTGTTTCACTGTTGCAGTCATCACATTTGGGTTGATTCCCAAATATAATGAAGGGAGAAGGAAGTTAAAGAGCACTAGGGTCAGCTATTGAGACCTGCAAGACTGCAGTGGCAAAACCAGCTTTGGATTTAGAAAAAATAGGCATGTGGTAATGCTTGGTGAAAGTATGTACAGAGCTCCAGGTAGCAGCTTCTAGAATGTCCCTGGTAGGAACTCCTCTGAGAAAGGCTGCAGAGGTAGATGCAGCCCTGGTGGAATGTGATCTTATCCCCCTGTGGGGTAGGTTTTCCATTGTGCTTGTAGCAAAAATGAATGCAATGGGCTAACCGTTTGGAAATGGTTTGCTTTGAAATGGCCTTCCCCTCTGCCCCTGCAGCAAAGCCAACTAACAGCTGTTTTCTGAGAGGCTTAGTCCTGTCCAAATAAAATTTAAGTTGTCTGTGCATGTCCAGAGAGTGCAGCATTCGTTCTCCTTTGTTTTGTGGATTACAGAAAAAGTAGGCAAATGAATGGACTGATTTAGGGCCACACTAGATACCACCTTGGGCATAAAGGAAGGACTGGTCCTGAGGTAAACCCTGTCTGCATGGAAGATAATGAAGGGTTCCACTGCTATGAGTGCCTGTAATTCAGACACTCTTCTTGCTGAAGTGATGGCTAGAAGGAAGGCTGTTATCCAAGAAAGGAATTTCAAATCTGCTGTTGCAGCTGGCTCAAAGTAGGGGGTGAGCTTTTCCAATACAAAGTTAAGGTCCCAGGCTGGATTGGAGGCTCTCCTGGGGGGGTCTTACATTTTTGGTCCCTCTAAGAAATTGTTTTAGCAGGGGGTGACAGAAGAGGGGTGGCTCAATATTATAATGTTCTGAAATGGCAGAGGCATGAATTTTAACTGACGAGAAGGATAGGCCCTTGTGGAGCATTTCTGTTAAGTACTGAAGAATATGAGGTAAGCTGGGCACCGTTGTGCCCATCCCCAGAGTCTGGCTCCAGGAACAGTATCTTTTCCACTTTTCAGCATAGGATTTTCTAGTACTACGCCTCCTTGCCTCCAGAATGACATCTAACACCTGCTTACTGAGGGATGCTATTGGAGAGCTCAAGGAATTAGCCAGGCTGCAAGATTCAGGGTTTGAAGCTGAGGATGCAGAATCTGGCCCACCTGCTGGGACAGCAGGGAAGGGGTCTGAGGCAAGTGCATGGTTCCAGCAGTGTCATACTGCGCAAGAGGGGGTACCAGTGGTGACGTGGCAAGTCTGGTGTAATCAGTATTCTCCTTGGCTTATCCTGTTTGATCTTTAGCAGAACCTTCGAGAGGAGAGGCAGAGGGGGAAAGGCATAAACCGAGAGGCTTTCCCAGGTAAAGGACAGGGCATCCACTTTCCAAGCATGACTGTGGGGAGTCCCTGTGCAGAATTTGTCCAATTGGTAGTTCTGAGGGGAGGCAAACAGGCTTACCTCTGGAGTCCCCCATTTGTTCCTCAAGAAGTTGAATATTTTTGGTTCTAGTTTCCATTTGTGTGGTCCATGTCATCTGCCAGTGAATTTAGCTTGCCCGGCAAGAATTGAGCTTATAGGTGCAATTGGTAGCTCTATAGTTTGTGTTCCACAGAGCCAAGCTAGTCTGCAGAGAGGGTACGAATGGGTTCCCCCCTGCTTGTTTATGTACCACATAACTGTGGTGTTGTCTGTCTTTACCAATAGTTGTCCTGGAAGAATGTAGTCTTTGAAGGCTGTCAGGGAATTCTTTACAGCTACCATTTCTTTTTGATTGATATGCAGGTGCATCTGTCTCGGGTTCCATTTGCCCTGAATGCACTGCCCTGCCAAGTGAGCCCCCCCCCCATGCATAGTCTGATTCGTCTGTTGTTAGGATTTGGGCAGCAGGGGGTAGAGTGAAAGGGAGTCCCTTGTTGTGGTAGCAGGCCTCGGCCCACCAAAGGAACTCAGTCTTTATACAAAGAATGACAGGAATCATCAATTCCAGGTCCTGTGAATGTTGACACCATAGGCTTTTTAGATACCATTGTAGTTTCCTCATATGCAGTCTTGAATATGGAATTAGTAGAATGCAAGAGGTCATGAACCCAGGGCTTGCAGAATTTTCCTTGCAGATAGTTGGGGTTTTGTGGCCAATAGTTGGAAGTAGGTTGTCAAATAAACCTGTGTCTCTGGAGTGAGGAAAGCCATCTGGGAATTTGTGTTCAAGCTTGTTCCTTGGAATACAATCTGTTAGCAGGGTACTAGGTGAGATTTCTTTTTGTTTATGGTGTACCCCAGTGAGTTTAGAAGTTTCTTTACGAATGCCAGATGTGGTAAAAGCAAGTCCTGGCTTTCTGCCTGAATCAGACAATTGTCCAAGTATGGGTATATCTGAATATTTTTCTGCCTGCAAAATGCAATGGCTGGAGCTAGACACTTTGTGAATACCCTAGGCAAAGTAGATAAGCCAAAGGGAAGTGCAGAGAACTGATAGTGCATGGAGCCTGCCCTGAAGCATAGGTATTTCCTGCAAGATTCCCTTATTAGAATGTGCAGGTAAGCTTAAGGTTGCCAGCCAGGCATCTTTGCCTAGCATAGGAAGAAGCTGTTGAAGCGTTAGCATTTTGAATTTTGGAATTACAAAAAAGGTGTTTAGAATAGAGAGGTCCAGGATAGGATGCCAGGAGCTGTCTTTTCTGGGTACCAGTAAAAGTCTTGAATAAAAACCTTGTCCCCTTTGTTCTGCTGGGATTGGTTGAATAGCCCTGATACTTAGGAGAGAGAGAACCTGCTGCTGGGCTTCCGGCCACTGATTTGGAGGTAGGTCTGGCCAACCATTTGGGGTTGGTAATGTGTGGAATTGGAATCTGTATCCTTGGGAAACTATCTTCAAACCCCATTTGTCCTGGGTAATGAGTTCCCAGTTTCTTGCATGCAGGACAAGCTTTCCTCCTAAGGGAGCAGGCAGTTGAGCAGGGCTTGGAAGGGTTATGGTTAAGTCATTGTGCCATTTTTCCATAGTGGGGTGGCTTACTACTCCCTGCTTTGGATGTGGGAGCCCCCCAGTGCTTAGGTCTGTGCGCAGGCTGAGACTGTAACCTAGGTGGTCTGCTGTTCCTGGGTTTGGACTGAGAAGGCCTGGAAGAGACTGGAAAGGACCAATTCTTTTAAGGACAATGCGTACTAAATCTGGGAGGCTGTACTTGTAGGAAATCTAACAGTTTGCATAGATTTAGCTTTTTCCTCCATCCTTTTGAGGACGACTTCTGCTTTGTTGCCAAAAAGGCGATCTTGGTTTAAGGGAGCATCCAGTAATTTAGCTTTAACATGATCTAGCAAGTTTTGCTCCTTAAGCCAAGCATGCCTTTTAAGTACAGATCCAGTGACAGCAGCCCTGCAAGATGCTTCTAAAGCGTCAAAACCACACTGCAAAGTATGTTTACCAACTTGTTGTGCAGAATGCATTAGATCCTGTAATTCTTTGTGTTCAGCACAGTCAGGAATCATCATTTTCTGTTTAAGTAGTCCCATTAATATGCTGCTGATACTTTAACATATGAAACTGGCAATTTAAAGCCCAAATGGGCAAAGTAGCAGAAGTGTATACCTTCGTACCCCATCTGTCTAAGGCTCTAGAATCTCTATGAGAAGGGGTAGGATTTTTGGCAGCAGTAGCCTTAATGCCTTTTGGTCCTTGGGAAATGGTCTCTGGATCTGCAGTAGGATTCTTGAAAAGGAACTAGTGAAAGTCAGGTACTCTGTAATACCTGTCAGGTTTTCTGGGAGCAGGAGGTATAGTGCCTGGGGAAAGGCTAGATTCCAAGAAAGCATCATCTACAATGTCTAGAACAGGAGGGATAGCTAAAGGCCTGTGTTGAGAAAGGAGTACAAATTCCCCAAGTCTCTTTTTGGAGTCAGAGTAATCCTGGCTTTACCAGTGGAAATGCTCACTAAGAGTGCGCAAGGTTTCACTGAAAGAAAAATCTTCTGGAGGGGAAGCAGAGGGAATGGAATCCTCTGCATCAGAATCCTCATAGGTAGATAAGGGCAAATCCTGGTAATCAGAAGAAACAGAAATATCAGATTCCTGATCAGAAGAATCAGAAGGAAAATCAGTTCTAGGTCTCTTAGAGGGGGAAGGCTGGCTTCCCCTAATTAAGGTAATAAGGTCTTTAGCCATTCTAAACATTTGTTTTTTTAGGCATATGGGCCTGAGCCTGCGCTTTTGGTCATCAGTTTTCTAGGCATGGTGCGAGTTTTAGGCCTGGATGAAGACGATGGCGTCAGTTTAAAATGCAAGTCTGTATGCCTGAATATACCCTCAGAAGCCGGTGCCTGCAGAGCAGCTCCGGACCCATCCAAGGTAGTGAATCCGCAGGTTCCACAGTCGAAGAAGCATCTTGCGGCATACCAGACTCCGAATGGGTCTCAGTAGAGTCCTGCGAATCTGAAGTAGTGGGTATCAGGGGCTGCGAAAGCTCCTCACTGAGTACTGGTGGACTGGTGACTAGTACAGTTTTGTACCTACCATAAATGTAGATGTTCGAGTGCTAATACAGCTGCAGTCATAACAGATGGGTTCTCCTGCCGTCAGGAGGGTCCTCGGTAGGTCGAATTCCAAAGTCTAGGTCCGGCGTCGGTTGTCGTCGCTTCTTCCCTGACGTCAGTGCGCCAGGGGTATAAAAGAACCAGCCGACGCCATTTTCTTCAGTTTTTCTTGACCCAGATGTCAGGTGCCCCCAGAAGGAAGGCAATACATAAATTTGTGTAATAAAGCAATGCAATATAATCAAAATACAGTAATTGCAAGCAAATACACCATAAAAGAATACCCCAATCAGGTTGTATGAGGAGGTTTTAGCCAATAGGCCTGTCCCAAGAGGGGAAGGAGGGAGGGAAACCTGGACTGCAGCTGTATTAGCACTAACATCTACATTTATGGTAGGTACAAAACTGTACTATGTTCATCGTGCATACAGCTGCAGTCATAACAGATGGGTAGAATCCCAAAGCTAAGAAAGGGGTGGTAGGCACTAGGTGGAACTAGGAGGAGCCAGAATGCCCTGCAAGACTGCAGTGGCAAAGCCTGCTCTAGTTTTGGAGTATAACGGTAGGTGGTAGTGCTTGGAGAAGGTATGCACAGAACTCCAAGTGGCTGCTTCCAAAATATCTTTGGTAGGAACTCCTCTGAGGAAAGCTGCAGAGGTAGCTGTGGCCCTTGTGGAGTGAGATCTGATGCCTGCAGGTACAGTTTTACCATGAAAAGAGTAACAAAAGGTAATGCAGTGGGCTATCCATTTTGAGATTGTCTGTTTGGAAATTGGCTTCCCTTGAGCTCCTATAGCATAGGGCACAAAGAGCTGTTCTGATTTTCTGAAAGGCTTTGTTCTATCCAAATAATAACGCAGCTGTCTGTGGATGTCCAAGGAATGTAGTAGTCTCTCCCCTTTGTTTTGAGGATTAGGGTAAAAGGTAGGTAAGTGTATAGCCTGATTTAAAGCTACCCTGGATACCACCTTTGGCATAAAGGACGGGTTGGTTCGTAAGGAAACTCTGTCCTGATGGAAGATGATAAAAGGCTGCACAGCCATGAGGGCTTGTAGTTCCAATACCCTGCGATTTGAGGCGATAGCCAGAAGGAAAGCTGTTTTCCAGGACAAATATTGCAAATCTGTTGAGGCAGCTGGCTCAAAAGGAGGCAAGGTCAGCTTTTTTAGAATGAAATTGAGATCCCAAGCAGGTTTTGGTTGTTTCCTTGGGGGTTTTATATTCTTTGCCCCTCTGAGGAACTGTCTTAAGAGGGGGTGAGAGAATAAAGGTGGATCAGTGGTGTATTCTGAAGAAATAGTTGAGGCATGGATTTTGATGGAGGAGAATGAAAGTCCACTGCTTAGCAGCTCAGCTAGATAATGTAATATTTGAGGTAAATTCAGTTTTCCAGGATTCTGGCCCTTTTTCTCATTCCAGGCACAAAACCGTTTCCATTTTGCGGAGTAAGCTTTGCTAGTAGATGGCCTTCTGGCCTCCAAAATGACATCCTGCACCTCCTTGGAGAGTAAGGTCTGTTGTGATGTTAAGGAATCTTCCATGCGGCCAGATTGAGTGTTTTCAGCTGACTGTGAAGAGTTTTGAAGCTGTGCTGAGTCAGAAGAAGAGGCATTAGAGGTAGGGTCCATGGAGGGGAATGCGTCAGGCTCCTCAGGAGTGGGTACCAGTGCTGTCTTGGCCAGTCTGGAGCAATGAGAATCATCTTTGGTCTGTCTGCTCTGGTGTTTAATAGAACTTTGGGCAGCAGAGGAAGAGGTGGAAAGGCATAAACTGTCATTGTTGTCCAACTGAAAGAGAGAGCGTCCACTCTCCAGGCCTGTGGATGGAAAGTCCTTGAGCAGAATTTTGTCAATTGGTGATTTTTGTGGGAGGCAAAGAGATCTATGTCTGGCCTTCCCATGCTTGAATTATCTCTGTAAAAACTTGAGGATGCAACTTCCATTCGTGTGGATCTGTCATATTTCTGCTTAGGTTGTCTGCCAGCGTGTTTTCCTTGCCTGGCAAGTACTGTGCTTGAAGTTCGATTTGTAATTCCAGGGCCATGTTCCAAAGTGACATAGCCAGCCTGCATAGGGGGTATGAATGGGTTCCTCCCTGTTTGTTTATGTACCACATTACTGTGGTGTTGTCTGTCCTTATCAATAGTTGACCTGGATGCAGAAGGTCTTTGAAAGCTATAATAGCATTTATTACTGCTAGCATTTCCTTTTGATTGATGTGAAGGTGCTTTTCTTTTTGGGACCATTTGCCCTGAATGCACCGATCTGTCATGTGCGCCCCCCAGGCATAGTCCGAGGCGTCTGTTGTGATGACTTGATTTGCTTGAGGCTTGCAGAATGGGAGACCTGTGTTAGTTTGGCATGCTTGAGCCCACCACAGAAATTCCATTTTAAGACATGGAATTAGTGGTATTATTGTTTCCAAGCTGTGGCTGTGTTGAGACCATAGGTTTTTCAGGTACCATTGAAGTTTCCTCATATGCAGCTTTGCACATGGGATTAGTAGGATGCAAGATGCCATGAATCCCAGAGCCTGCAGGATTTTCCTTGCAGTCAGCCTGGTGAAATTTGCTAGTTTTCTGAAGTATTGAGTTAGTTGCCCCTGCTTCTCTGGCGTGAGATAGGCCATCTGGGTGTTTGTGTCCAAGTTGGCACCCAGGAAAATTATTTTCTGAGAGGGTATTAGCCTTGATTTCTTTTTGTTGACTGTGTATCCCAGAGAATTCAACAACATTATTACAAAAGCCAGATGTTTCAGAAGTATGTGCTTGCTATCCGCTTGGATCAGGCAGTCGTCCAAATATGGGTATATTTGTATCCCTTGAAGTCTGCAGTAGGCAATTACTGATGCCAGGCATTTCGTGAATACTCTGGGCGCAGTAGATAAGCCAAAGGGCAATGCAGAGAATTGATAATGGGTTGAACCTGCAAGAAATCTGAGGTATCTTCTGCAATTTTGTCTGATTGGGACATGCAGGTATGCCTCCTTGAGGTCCAATGTTACCAGCCAAGACTCCTTGCCCAGCATGGGAAGAAGCTGCTGTAATGTGAGCATCTTGAATTTTGGTACGAGTAAAAATGTGTTTAGGATGGATAGGTCCAAAATAGGTCTCCAATCTTTTCCCTTCCTTGGTACCAGGAATAGTCTGGAATAAAAACCTTGACCTTGTTCGTGAGTAGGTACCTCTTAAATAGCTTTCATGTCCATGAGATCTGAAATTTGTCTTTGTGCCTCTGCCCTTTGATTGTGTGGCAAGTTTGGCATGCCTCTCATTTTTGGAAGGGTGTGAAAATGGAATCTGTAGCCTCTGTTTATAATGTCCAGGATCCATTTGTCTTTTGTGACAATATGCCAATTTTTTGAAAATAATGCCAGTTTTCCGCCTAAGGGTGCTGCCATTTGAGCCTTGCTTGGCATGCAAAGGGGAAAGTCATTGGGCTTGCTTTCTGAATGGCTGCGAACTATCCTCACCACCTCTTTGTGTAGGAGCTTGCCATTGTCTGCCCCTAAACGATCCTTGAGATTGCCCTCTGCCCCTCGGGCGCCTGTATCTACCTCTTTGGGGTCTGTCCGTGGCTGGAATGGACCAATTTTTGGAAGGCCAATTTCTACTGGAGGTTGTACCTGTAGAAAATCTTTCACTGTTTGCATTGATTTAGCCTTTTCCTCCATTTTCTTTAATACCTCCTCAGCTTTAACACCAAATAATACATCCTTTTGAAGAGGGGCATCTAGTAATTTAGCTTTGACATGATATGGTAAGGTTTGCTCCATGAGCCAGGCATGTCTACGTACGACTGATCCTGTAACAGCAGCTCTACATGAGGACTCTAGAGCATCAAAAAAACATTGCAAGGTATGTTTACCCACTTGTTCTGCACTATGCATCAAATCCTGCAACTCCCTCAAGTCTGGTTGTTCAGGTTGTGACATTTTGCTTCTCAACTGTGATAACAGAAACTGTTGGTACTTTAGCATATGTAACTGGCAGTTTAATGCCCTCATGGTTAAGGTGGCCGACGTGTATACCTTTTTTCCCCACCTTTCTAATGATCTGGAATCTCTCTCGGAAGGTAATGGGTTTTTAGCAGTGGAGGCCTTAATTCCCTTGGGGCCCTGTGAGAGAGTTTCTGGGTCAGCCGCATGGCTTTTGTATAAAAATTGGTGCGAGTCAGGAACCCGGTAGTACCTGTCAGGCTTGACTGGGGTTGGAGGTAAAGAATCCGGATTAAGGCAGGCCTCCGAGTACACATCATCTAGTATGTCTAAGACAGGAGGTATAGCCAGAGGCCTGTGCTGAGGTAGCAAGAGAAAATCCCTAAGCCTTTTCTTGGAATCTAAGTACTCTTGGCCTTCCCAGTGGAAGTGTTCCCTTAAGGTATGCAAGGTTTCCCCAAATGAGTAATCCTCTGGGGACAGAGGGGATGGACTCCTCAGCATCAGAATCTTCAAAAGGGGATTAAGAATGTTCCTGTTCATCAGAGTGCTCTGAAATAATGGAGGCCTGGTCAGAGGAGGGGGATTCTTCCTCCACTCTGGGCCTTTTGTCCGGGGGGGGGGGTGAGAACCCCTGATAAGAGTAATCAAATCCTCAGCCATTTTAAGCATCTGTTTTTTAGGCATGGGGCCTGGAGAAGGGCCCTGTGGAGCTTGTCTCTTGGAATGCATGGCTGCTTTAGACTTAGTGAAAGCCTTGATAGAAAAAGAAGAGGAAGGTCTGAAGACACCTTGAGAGGAGGCAGACCTGTCTACATTTTGAGATTCACCAACAAGAGTGGCTTCGGTATCTGTAGTCGGAGTGTGGGCCGAGGAGCCTGTGACCTCGGGCACAGAAGACACCGCCAATGAAGTGTCGTCAGTAGGCAGGGGCTGCGTAGGCGCCTCGCTGAGAACTGGACCACCTGTAGTCGGCTTTGGCGTGGTGTCGGTAGAGGCCGCGGACCTCGTGTGTCGGTCCTTATCTTTGCGTTTTTTAGACAAAACTGGAGTCGGAGTATCCGACGACATAATATAGTTAATTTCTTTGCCAAAATAGTGCTGGACGAACTCCACCCGACGCTTAATGGTGCGTTTGTTGAATGTAGCAGAAAAACGACAGACCGAGACGTCGTGGTCTGGGCCTAAGCAAGGAATGTAGAGGGAATGAAAATCCTTATGCGGTATTTGCTTCCCACAAGAAATACAATTATTAACTTTGTCTGACATCGGTCTGAGGCAAGAAAAGTTTCCCCAACGGGGTACTTAGCTTTAAAGAAGACTTTGGTTGCAAAATTTTCATAATTTCAGGAGCTGGTCGACCGGCACTTGCGAACTGCTTCTGCTTCGGGCACCGCGCGGCAAGAAAGACTGAAGAAAATGGTGTCGGCTGGTTCTTTTATACCCCTGGCGCACTGACGTCAGGGAAGAAGCGACGACAACCGATGCCGGACCTAGATTTTGGAATTCGGCCGACCGAGGACCCGCCTGACGGCAGGAGAACCCATCTGTTATGACTGCAGCTGTATGCACGATGAACATCAGAAGCATCGTCGGCAGTTTTGGAACTATGCTGTCTGTGTCTTTATCCTTACATTTTTGGAAGATCGGTAGTAGGATGGCTTAACAAAGCCATTTCGGAGTACTGAGACAGAGTACGAAAGTAATTTGCTGCAAAGATAGCCCGACGACGAATAGTTCGGGGGTTGAACAAGGCACAAAACCGACAGCGAGGGACGTCGTAGTCTGGGCCTAAACAGGGGATGCAGTACGAATGAAAATCTCTATGAGGTATTTGCTTACCACAGGTAAGACAATTGTTAACTTTTACTGACATTGGTTAGAGCAAGAAAAAAGGATCCCCAACGGGGTACTTATCTTTTTTGAAGACTTCAAGTCTGAAACTCGAAAACGAAAATTTCAGGAGTCGGCCGACCAGCACTTGGAAAGTGCTTCTGCTTCGGGCACCGAACGGCAAGAAAGAACTGATGTAATGGCATCTTCTGAATGTTTTATACCCCTGACAACCTGACGTCATGGAAGAAGAGACAGCATTCGACACAGGAATCCGAAGACTCTGGTATTCAGGCTGGCTTAGGGCAACCTGCAGGCAGATAACCCATATGTGATGACTGCAACAGTGAAACACAAAGAACATCTCTGTCCCCTTTGTTCTACTGGAACAGGCTGAATAGCCCTGATATGGAGAAGGTAAAGTACTTGCTTTTGAGCCTCTGCCCACTGGTTTGGAGGAAGGTCTGGCAACCTGCTTGGGGTTGGCAGTGAATGGAAGAATCTGTATCCCTGGGATACAATGTTTAGAACCAATCAGTCGTGAGTAATGGACATCCCGTTTTTTTGCATGAAGGGTGAGTTTTCCTCCTAGGGGAGCAAGCACTTGGGCATGGCTGGGAAGGATAATAGGAAAGTCATTGTGAACTTTTTCCATAAGGGGGTGGCTTACCTCTCACTGATTTAGAGGTAGAAACACTTCATTGTTTAGATCTCTGCATACCAAAACTGTAGTTTTGGTGGTCTGTTTCCCCTGGGTTTGGGCTGAGAAAGCCTGAGAGGGACTAGAAAGGACCAGTTTTTTGAAGGCCAATGCCTACTGAATCTAGGTGGCTGCACTTGTAAGAAATCTTTGACGATTTGCATAGATTTAGCTTTTTCTTCCATCTTTTTAAGAACTACTTCTGCTTTTGTGCCAAATGCTCTTGATTTAATGGAGCATCTAGTAATTTTGCTTTGACATGGTCAGGCAAGACTTGTTCCTTTAGCCAAGCATGCCTTCTCAGTACAGACCCAGTGACAGCAGCCCTGCAAGATGCTTCTAAGGTATCAAACCCACACTGCAAAGTATGTTTACTAACGTGGTTTGCAGAATGCATTAACTCTTGTAAATCTTTATTTTCTGCACAATCTGGAAGTAACACCATTTTTTGTTTATTTAGTTCCATAATATGTTGCTGGTACTTCAACATGTGAAACTGGCAATTCAAAGCCCTGATGGCAAGAGTTGCAGAGGTGTATACATTCTTACCCCATCTGTCTAAAGCTCTAGAATCCCTGTCTGAAGGGGTAGGGTTTTTGGCTGAAGTAGCCTTAACGCCTTTAGGTCCCTGGGAAATGGTCTCTGGATCCGCAGTAGGATCCTTAAAGAGAAATTTGTGAGAGTCAGGTACTCTAGTACCCGTCAGGTTTTCTAGGAGCTGGTGGTAAGGAGCTGGTGGTAAGGTGTCAGGAGTAAGACTGGACTCCAAGAAGACATAGTCTACAATATCCAGGACAGGGAGTATAGCTAGAGGCCTGTGCTGAGGCAAATCTAAAAATTCCCTGAGTCTCTTTTTGGACTGAGGATAATCCTGGCATTCCCCAGCAGAAATGCTCTCTTAAGGTATGCAAGGTTTCCCAAAAAGAAAAATCATCTGGAGAGGAGGCAGATGGAATGGATTCCTCTGCATCTGAATCCTCATAGGTAGATAAGGGTATGCCCTGGTAATCAGAAGGGTCAGAGACATCAGACTCCTGGTCTGTAGAATCAGAAGGAAATTCAATTTTTTGTCTTTTAGCTGGGGAAGGCTGGCTTCCCCTAATTAGAGTACTAAGGTCTTCAGCCATTCTAAGCATTTGTTTTTGTGGCATGGGAGCTTGAGCATGCGCTTTGGACGTCGGTTTTCTAGGCGTAGTGCGAACTCTAGGCCTGAGAAACTCGGTAGTTTTAGTTGAAAATGAAGTTGTTGGTTTAATATGATTATCGGTAGATTGGAATACACCCTCAGAAGCCAGTGCCTGCACAGCGGCTCCAGACCCATCAAAGGTAGAGACATCCGCAGGTTCCATAGTCGAAGAAGCATCTCACGGCATACCGAACTCAGAATGGGTCTCAGCAGAGGCCTGCGAATCTGCAGAAGTGGGCATCAGGGACTGCAAAGGCGCCTCACTGAGTACCGGCAGACTGGCGACTAGCTTAACGGAAGCGTCGTTGGCAGTTTTTGACCTATGCAGTCTGTGTCTGTCTTTGCGCTTTTTTCGGAAGATCGGTAGTCAGATGGTTTACCGAAGACATTTCGGAATACGGAGAATGAGAGCAAAAGAATTTACCTACAAAAATAGCTTGACGACGAATGGTTCAGGCGTTAAACAAGGCACAACACTGACAGCGAGGGACATTGTGATCTGGGCCTAAACAGGTGACGCAGTAAGAATGAAAATCTCTGTGAGGTATTTGCTTTCCACAAGCAAGACAACTGTTAATTTTTTCTGACATCGGTTAGAGCAAGAAAAAGAATCTCCAACGGGGTACTTAGCTTTAGAAGACTTCAGGTCTGAAACTCGAAAAATGAAAATTTCAGGTAGCGGCCGACCGTCACTTGCAAACTGCTTCTGCTTCGGGCTCCTTCTCGGCAAGAAAGACTGATGTAATGGTGTCAGCTGCATGTTTTATACCCCTGACGTCATGGAAGAGGCGACAGCATCCGATGCAGAAATCCCAAGACTCTGGTGTTCGGGCCGACTGAGAGCTACCTGCAGGCAGATAACCCAGGTGTGATGATTGCAACAGTGAAACACGAAGAACATCTGCAGAGGCAAACCCTGCCCTAGCGTTAGAGAAACGAGGTAGGTGGTAATGCTTTGTAAAGGTATGGACAGAGGTCCAGGTGGCAGCTTCCAAGATGCCCCTGGTGGGAACTCCTCTGAGGAATGCTGTGGAAGTGGAGGCTGCCCTAGTGGAATGGGTACAAACAGACTTATGGGGTGGTTTCCCATGTAGTCTGTAGCAGAAATGGATATAGTGTGATATCCATTTGGAAATGGTTTGCTTGGAAATGGGCTTCTCCTCTGCCCTTGGGGCAAAGCTGACAAAAAGCTGGTCTGTTTTTCTGAAGGGTTTAGTACGATCCAGGTAGTATCTGAGTTGTCTGTGCACGTCTAGTGAGTGCAGAATTCTTTCCCCCTTGTTTTGAGGGTTAGGAAAGAAGGTGGGTAGATGTATGGCCTTGGTTGAGGTTCACATCAGATAACCACCTTGGGCATAAAGGAGGGGATAGTCCTCAGGAAAAACCTTTCTGCATGGAAAATGATGAAGGGCTCAACAGCCATGAGTGCCTGAAGTTTTGAAACCCTTCTGGCTGAAGTGACAGCAAGTAGGAAAGCAGTCTTCCAGGAGAGGTACTTCAATTCTGCTGAAGCAGCAGCTTCGAATGGTGGTAAGGTTAGTTTTTCTAAAACACAATTCAGGTCTCAGGCTGGCGTGGGTGGCCTTCTGGGAGGTCTGATATTAGAAGCCCCTCTAAGGAATTGTTTAATCAAAGGATGTGAGAAGAGGGTCTGGTCTGTATCAAAATGAGCTGAAACGGCTCAGGCATGGATTTTAATAGAAGAGAAGGAGAGGTCACTATTGAGTAGCTCGGCTAGGTAGTTCAGGATAAGAGGGATGGAAGGTTGTGAAGTACTGCCCCCTCTGGAATGGCTCCAGGAGCAGAATCTTTTCTATTTCCCTGCGTATGATTTTCTGGTGCTGGGCTTTATGGCCTCTGTGATAATGTCTAGGACCTGTTTGCTTAACAGGGACCCCTTGTTTACTTTTAAAGTATTAGCTATGCTGACAGTTTGAGAGTCTGCAAATCTGGGTGCAGCATCCCCCCCCCCCAGGTCAAGAGGTCTGAGATCAGGGGAAGCTGCCTGGGGGGCTGTGATGTCAGGCTGCACAGTAAGGGGTACCAATGCTGTCTGGGCCAATCTGGAGCAATGAGGATGGCCTTGGGTCTCTCCACCCTTATCTTGATCAGTACCTTGGGAATAAGACGCAGATGAGGGAATGTGTACACAAAGAGGGTGTTCCAGGGGAAGGTCAAAGCATCCACCTTCCATGCTAGGTGGTGATACTCCCTGGTACAGAATTTTTCAGCTGGTGGCTGAGGTGCAAAGCAGAGAGATCCACCTTCGGAGTTCCCCACTCCTGAATGACTTGCAAAAAGATTCTCCTGTGGAGCTGCCATTCGTGGTGGTCCAGTAAGTTTCTGCTTAGATGGTCTGCAAGGGTGTTGTTGATCCCTTGTAGGTATTGGGCAATTAGGTGTAATCCCATGGAGGAGGCTGTCAGGCAGAGGTTCGTGGCTAGCCTGCACAAAGGGTAAGATTGGGTCCCTCCCTGTTTGTTGATGTAACACATTACTGTGGTGTTGTCTGTTTTGATAAGGAGAACCCCTGGCCTGAGATGGGGCTTGAAGGATGTCAGAGCCTTTTGTACTGCAATTATTTCCTTCTGACTGATATGTAAGGGAAGGTGCTGGGCAACCCAATGCCCTTGGGTACACCTGCCTGCTAGATGAGTGCCCCAAGCAATGTCTGAGGCGGTGGTGGTGATGGTCTGGCTGGTAGGGCGGAGGATGAAGGGAAGACCTTTGTTCTTGGCACAGGCCCCTGCCCACCAGAGAAACTCAGCCCTTGTACAGGGGATTAGAGGGAGAGAAGTCTCTAGAGGCTGAGAATGCTGACACCAAAGGTTCTTTAGATATCACTGAAGTTTCCTCATGTAAAGCCTGGCCAGAAAAATTAGGACAACGCAAAATGCCATGTACCCCAAGGCTTGCAGGAACTTCATCCCAGTGAGGTGACTTCTGGAAGCCAGCTGGGTAAAGTAGAAAGGCAGGAAGCTCTGCTTTTCTGGGGATAGAAGGCCATTTGGGATGCTGTGCCCAACAGTGCTCCCAAGAAAATGATCTTCCTGGTGGGTACTTGGTTTGATTTCTTCTCGTTGATGGTGAACCCTAGGGAAGTTAGGAGGGTTTTGACAAAGAGAAGGTCCTGGAGCAGCTTTTCTTTGCACTCTGCCTGAATAAGGCAGTCGTCCAGGTAAGGGTAAATCTGTATATTTCTCTGTCTGCAAAATGCTATGGCCGGGGTTAAGCATTTGGTGAATACTCTGGGTGCAGTAGATAAGTCAAAGGGTAACGCAGATAAAGTGCTGTGAGCTTGCTCTGAAGCGCAGGAATTTCCTGCAGGATTCCCTTATGTGGATGTGGAGGTAGGCATCTTTTAGGTCTAGGGTCACTAGCCAGGTATTTTTTGTCAGCATAGGCAGCAGCTGCTGCAAAGGTAGCAGTCTGAATTTGGGGACCACCAGGGAGGTGTTCAGAATGGATAGATCCAGGATGGGGCACCAGGTGCCCTCTTTTCTGGGAACAAGGAATAGTCTAGAATAAAAGCCTTTGCCTGTTTGATCTTAGGTGACAGGTTCTACTTACCCCCTGGGATATGACAGTTTTGACCTGTTTCAATGCCTCTGTCCACTGAATTGGAGGTAAAGCTGGGTACCCTCTTGGAACTGGGAGTTCACTGAAAGAGAATTTGTATCTCTGAAAAATTATCTTTAAGACCCAATGATACTTTGTTACAGAAAGCCAATTTTCTTTGCAGAGGGAGAACCTTCCTCCTAGCTTTTGGTGAGTGAAAGGAGGGCAGACGGGGGAGAGGGAGTCATTGAGAGTTTTTGCCATAGAAGGGTGGCTTAGAACTCTCCTGCCTTTGGGGCGGAAGTGGTCCACTGTTTGGTTCTCTGCTGTCCCTGGGATAGAGGCCTGGTTGGTCTGTCACTGCGGGGCTTACCTTGACCAAGTCTGCTAGGTGCAGGGAAGGACCAGTGCTTAGAGGGAACCTGGGAGGTTGAACCTGAAAGAAATCTTTTAATGTTTGCATAGATTTTGATTTGTCTTCCATCTTTTTAAGCACCTCTTCTGCTGTTACTCCAAACAAGCGGTCCTTATCCAAGGGGTTCATCAATTAGTTTACACTTGACATGATCAGGGAGAGGTTGTTCCTTCAACTACGCACGTCTCCTAATGGCAAATCCTGACATTGCTGCCATGCTTGAGGCTTCTAGGGCATCATACCCACAGTGTAGTGTGTGTTTGGCCACTTGACAAGTAGAGTGCAGTAAATCTGCTAATTCTTTCAAATTGGCACAGTCAGTAAAGGTTGAAATCTTTTGTTTTAATAGTTCCAAAGTGTGTTGTTGATATTTTAACATATGGAACTGATAGTTGAGTGCTCCGATAGCTAAGGTTGCAGAAGTGTATACTTTTTTACCCAATCTGTCCAGAGCTCTGGAATCCTTGTCAGAAGGAATAGGATTCTTGGCAGAACTAGTCTTAGCTCCTTTAGGTCCCTGTGTAATGACCTCTGCATCTGCAGCAGGATTTCTGTACGGGTTTTTGTGAGAATCCGGTATTCTGTAATACCTGTCAGGTTTACTGGGAGCAGGTGGGAGGGCACCAGGGGCCAAGCTGGACTCATGGAAAACATCATCCACCACTTCTAAAATGGGGGGGGGGTGGCCAGGGGTCTGTGCTGGGGCAGGTTCCGAAACTCTCTAAGTATTTTCTTAGACTGGGGAAATACTGAGAATCCCATTGGAAATGTTCCCTGAGGGTGTGAAGGGTTTCCCCAAAGGAAAGGTCTTGGTGGGGAGGCAGAAGGAATGGATTCCTCTGCATCTGAATCCTCATAAGCAGTCAGAAGTGGTTGTTCCTCTTCAAAATCTGAATAGTTAGATTCCTCAGAATCCTGTTCTGTCATAATTTCTGGAAAAGGGTGTCTTTTCCTTTAGGAGTTGTGGCCTGACTACCCCTGATGAGGAAGATGAGATCCTCGCCATTTTAAGCATTTGTGCTTGGGGTGGTGGAGCAGGAGCAAGATGGTGGCTACAGGCAGATTTTCTATGAGTGGCCTGGGCTTCTAGGCCTAAGAGTATCCATCAATCTGAATGAAATGGTAATCAGATGAGAAGACGTGGGTTTTTGTCTAGATTTGGTAGTGCGAGAGGCCCCCTCGTAAGCCAGTGCATGCATCGTGGCTCCGGACCCAACCAAGGCAGAGACAGCCAAAGGCTCAGAAGACTAAGAAGATTTCTGCGCCATACCAGACTCCGAATGGAACTTGGTAGAGGCTTGCGTAGATATCAAATTGGGCATCAGGGACTACGAAAGCACCTCACTGAATTCTGGAGAACTGATTATCTGCTTAGCGGTAGAGTCATCGGAAGGGTTAGCCTTGTGTGGTCTGTGTCTATCTTTAGTTCTGCGTTTTTTTGGAATGTCCACGGATTGTTGGCTGATGGACGCCATTTCAGAATGCGAAGACGGAAGACGAAAATACCTGTAGAGCTTTATGGCAAATGATTCTCTCATTAAAGAGGGCACAGAACCGGCAACAGGGGACATCGTGGTCTTGACCTAAACAAGTGACGCATTATGAATGCAAGTGTCAGTGTGGGATCTGCTTTCCACAGGAGAGACAATTGTGAACTTTTTCGGACATTGGTTAGTGCAAGAAAAAAGGATCCCCAATGGGGTACTTGGCTTTAGACGTTTTCAGCTGAAATTCAAACTCTGGTAGAGACCAACCGGCACACTTGCGAACTGCTTCTGCTACGGGCTCCACGGCAAGAAAGACTGATGTAATGGCATTGGTTGCCTTCCTTTATAGCACTGACAACCTGACATCAGACTACAGGCGACAGCAGCCGATGCAGAAAAACATTGACTCTGGTATTCGGGCAGGCCGAGGGCTACCACAGCAGGGATAACCCACAGGTGATGACTGCAACAGTGAAACACGAAGAACATCAGCTAATATCCTAAGAGACAAATTTAATTCAAATTTTACTCTACTCACAGTTACAGCTTATCAATAGATTCACTATCTTAGTCACTCCCTTTTACTATGGAACAAGTTCTCTCACCCCTCTCAAAAAGCTATGTACACCTCCAATTAGACATTGCTGAATGGGATTTAGGCACTTTTGTTGACAATTCCTTACCATGTGACCATCAATGTATCTGCAGTAGTTCAGAAAGCTTTCTATATAGCTCACCTAATTTTCAAAGGCATCTCCACTCAATACAAATAAAGTACAGTTGCTCAAGTTCAACTTACCATTACTGTAGATGTTTGAATGATCACTGCTGCAGTAGCCTTAGCTACACGGGTTACAGCCTGTCAAGGACATAACAGCCTACTTCCAAAACTTCAGGGTACCTTCCACGCAACCAAACTGCCGAAATGCTCAAGCTGAGGTAACTAATAGACAAGTTTGGGTACAAAACATTTCAGAGCTTTCCTGACAGAAGAAGAAAGGAAGCTGAGACCTAAAAGGGCAATGCTAAGAACAAAAAATAAATCTCCACATCCTAGCATAAAAATGCACCAAAAAACAAGGAGAGGGATGGCGGGAGGGAGTGAGCAGCTGCTGCAGCAGTGATCATTCCAACTCTACTGCTATAGTGAGTTTGATTTACACAGCTGTATTATGTTCACCATCATAGCCGGCCTTAGGCATAGGCCAACTAGGCGGCTGCCTAGGGCGCCAGTCTAGCAGGGGTGCTTTTTTTTAGTATTTATCTGGTGTAGGTAGACCAGGATGAGGGCACCAGGTGGTGTGGGGTGCACCGTGGAGCCCTTTTGCCTAGGGCACCAGTTGACCTAACGCCGCTCCTGTTTCACCATACTGATCACTGCTGCAGTAACCTTAGTTATATGTGTAGATTACCTTAGCTAATTGCATTTGGGAGGCGGAAGGAGAAGACTGCAGGAGGCCTTGGACAACGGTCCTAGTAAATCTTGATCTGGAAGCAGAGAAGGAATCAAGCTTACAGCGCTTTGTAAAAGTATGTACAGATGACCAAGTAACAGCTTCTACAACACTTCTAGAACCTAACCCTTCCAAAAAAGCCACAGATGAAGCAAAAACTCTGGTAGAGTAAACCTTTACCCTGCCTGGAATAGTTTTGTTATGATGAGTATAACAAAAGGTGCTAGCCTTAGACAACCATTTAAAAAAGGTCCGTTTTGACCCTTCTTACCTGCACAAGAAATGAACAACTGATCTGAAGATTTGAAAGATACAGTTCTGTCCAGATAGTACCAGAGCTCTCTGCGAACATCCATCAATTTTAATTTTAGGAAAGAGAACAAGGAGATGGATAATTCAGCTAAAAGTAAAACTGGATACAACTTTAGGGATACAACTTTAGGCATAAAAGGATTAGTTCTCAAAGAAAACCTCTCCCTATGGAAAATGAGAGGGGGTTGACTCAGCACAAGAGACTGCAACTCAGATACCAATCTTGTAGAAGTCAGAGCAATGAGTAAAAATGCTTTCCTAGTTAAAAACCTCAACTCAGCCTATTTTTGCTGGTTCAAATGGAGAAAATGTTGGCTTCTCTAACACAAATTTAACATCCCAAGAAGGAGCCACCGGTTTTATTGGAGGCCTCTTATGCAAAACCCCTTTCAAGAACATTTTGACATGAGACTACATTGAATGAGGAGGTTCCTTGGGCAAACATGCTGAAATGGCCAATAAATGAACCTTGACAGAGGAACAAGAAAGGCCATAGGATACTAACTCACACAAATATTGGAGAACCAGAGAATAACTAGCCCTGAATATGAGTTGGTTATGTTGTTGGCGTCAACTAAAAAAACATTTCCATTTGCTAATATATGAGTTATAGTAACAGGTTTTCTTACCTCCATTAGTACCTGCAGCACATCCTCAGTAAACAGGTGCCTAAAAGTAATTAAGACCTATCATCCAGGCAGTCAGGTGAAGTTGACTGATGTTGGGAAGTATCAAACACCCTTGTTCTTACACGAGTAGATCTATTATGTGAGGAAGCTTGTGGTAATTAGCCATGGTCATTTCCAAAAGGAGAGAGAAACACAGCTGCCTGGACCAGAAAGGAGTCACCACACTGATCTTGAGGGATTCCTTCCGAATCTTCAGAAGTGCCCTGTAAATTACTGGAAAGGGTGGAAAAGCACTCACGACCATTCTTGTCAAAGGAAAAGAAGACTTCTGTCTTCCAGGTCTTCTGGCATGGAGTCCTGGAACACCAGCTTGTCAGCTGTTTTTTTCAGAATAGAGGCACATATATCTATACTTGACCTCCCCACAGATGGATCAAATCTATGAAAACATTCTATCTAGTTTCTACTCATGACCCTGCTGGGCTTGTCTGCCACACAATTTTGCTCCGACTGAATGTAGGGTGCCTGTAGACAAAGATTATGCTGTGAAGCTATATGTCACGCTAACATGGCTAATCTGCAAAGGGTGTACGGCATGGTTCCCTCTTGCTTGCTGATGTATCACATGATTATGTTACTGTCTATAACCACTTGAGCAGCTCCTAGGCACCATAGATGGTTCAGAGAGTTGAGTGCCTTGATAAGGGCAAGCATCTCTCCTTGGTGTCCCACACCCCCTGCAGATTTCTCTCTCCTGAAACTAGAAGAGTCCGTGGTGACTGATTGCCTTGAAGCAGGGAGGGAAAAGAGGAGACAATGATTTAAGGATACATGTGGTCTCCACCAAAAGATTCCTCTTCTAGCAACAAAAATAAAAAAAAGCACTGGGATTTCAGATAGGGTGTTGATGCTGGGACCAGAGATTTCATATTACACTATCTTTCTCATGTGGAAACTTTCCAGGGCTATCATAAGAATCACTGATGTCAGGACACAATCCTGAGATATTCCTTGATGTGAATGAATTTCGGTGGAAAACCTTAATAAATTTAGATAAATATCGACTTTTTCCTGTGAAAGAAAAGCTCTTAGAATTGAGGTGTCTAGTTGACTTCCCTGAAAAACAATCCTGTGTGAAGGAATCAAGAACTTTTGAATGATCTGGTGAAATCCCTCTTGCTCGAGAGACAAAGTGAGAGTGAGAGAGATTACTGGCACTTTGAAAAAGACTGCAAAGATAAGAAAATCATCTACATTTGGAAAATTGTGGATATCCTGTAGCCTGCACTGCAAATTGTAAATGGAACCAGACAATTTGTTAACACTCGTGGTGCAGTGGATAGTCCAAAGTAAGGCAGAGAGAAAAGACAATCCGATCCAGACACAAAAAACCTTGAGACATCTGAAATCTGGATGAATAGGGCTAAGATAAACAAGTCTAATGCTGCCAGGAAACTTGCAAGAGGAAGAAGAGGTAACAGACTGTGAAGTGACACCAATTTGAATTTGGGCACTATCTTAAACAGGTTTAGGAAAGAAAGATCTATAAATGGTTTCCATGCAGGTGTAAACGAAGTGTTATCTTCTCTCAGAGAAAAATTAACGAACTTGGCACAAGGAAAAAAAAATCTGTAAAATCAGTAGAAATCTCTTTTTAACTCCAGAAAATAAATGCATTAGTATGCATCTTTGTCACATGACTGTCTTTATAAATGAATAAATTTTTTTAAGAGTTGCAAATAACCAGCAGTTTCCTGAAGCTGTGATTCAACACTCATTAGAGCTGCTAACAAGTTTTTGCTTATTACATGCTCAATTTTATGTTTCCATTTACTACTAGAGACATCAGTTTAGTATAAATTTCAATAATTACAAAATCTCACATTAATAGATTATGGAAATGAAGCAAACTGGAATACATAATGTAGTTTACACAAACAGCAAGACAAATAAGACTTCAATTAATATAAATGTTGCGGTATGGGCTACCAGGTGATGGCCTCAGAAAGCATACATCTGATTAGTTTTTTCACAAATCTTAATCATGAACTTAATTAAAAAAAGACTACCGTTTCTTATGGGAAAAAATATATACATTTGGTAAAAAAAGTATTGCTCACACAAGCTTTAAACAGACTGACTTGTGTCTTTAAATCAACCAATACTATTCTCTCTCTAAAAGACACTGCTAAAAAAAACTTTGTTGTTCTACTAAAATAACAAGTGCAGCACTTTTATAAATGTTCTCTGGCAACTCTTTCTGCATTGATGACTGGTTTAAGAAGGCTACTGTAGTTCATTTATAACAAAAGAGGAAGTGTTTCCATTTAAAACAATAACCCTCATGTTCAAATGTTTAATAAGGTGTTATTAATATTAATTCTGTTTCTGTCAAAATAACAAATACTGTAATTAGGGGCCTCAATTAAGGAGTATGTAAAATCACCCTAGCAAAACTGCTGCATTCATGCAATTTAGGGAATGCACAAAGCTGCACTGCAAACTGATTACCTGTTACAACTGTAACTGATTACCTGTTTCAACTGGCAAATTGCAAACCTCTAGTTACTAGTCATGAAATAGTACAGTTTACACAGCATATGTAACATCAAACCCCGGCTATCTGGCATAGTAGAATTTGCTCGGTGTCTAACACCAGCTCCCATCATTAACAACTAGTACTCAAGATTTCGCAAGGCTTCTGTATTACACTCAATAATTTCAAGTTTCCGAAGACATACTGGCAGCCTTTTCAGTTAAGTCTGAAAGTTACATCTAAACATTTAAGGTTTTACTTCCAAATGTATCTCAAATGCATGCTTAAAATAAAAGTCCAGAGTGACACACCTTCTGGTCACTACCACTGGCAAGACAGGACAGTATGGTAAAGGACTACCAGAATCATCATACTAACGAAATAACAAGCATCATACATTAGTCTGCTTTTCATTATCAAGTATTCCTGAGTAAGGCAGCTTAATAGTAGCCCCCCCCCCCCCCCCCAATTCAGACATATCTTCAAAGGTTTATACTCCACCATGCCCTATGACAATGCATTCCTGGGCATCACTAACCTTCCTCTAAATAAATACTTATTGGTATCAGTCAGATGACTAAACCATGTCTTTCATTCAATTCTACACTAGTAATTGGTCTTCTGATGATGCAATGAATTTATTACATACCTCTTTTTTAGCCTTTTCTTCTGCATGCAGATTCATAGCAAGGCCCTCAGTGCCTTGGTTACTTTACATACTGACTTCCAAAAATAATGTATTTAATTGTACTGCCTTTTTCTGTGCATGTGTGTGCGTGCATGTTATATAGGCCAGCACAATCTGATCAAGTCACTGTCAACTTAACTTTGGAAAGATGAAGTGGTTTAAGGCCTGCTTTGTGGAGGTTTCTGCCTTATTTCTGTCACTTTGAGGGCTTAAGTTGATGGGTGATAAAGGACTTCACTACTGCACAAACCTCAGCTCGTGCACATATATTAGGTGCAGCAAATACGTTCATTCTGCCACGGTGTCAGGGTATGAAAATGAGGAGGAAGAAAGGAGTTTATACATCAAAATGACGTAACGAACTCAGCTAAACAAGAATGGTGTTACAAAGGGACCCTTGACGGACATCAGACCATGGAGGGGGAGGCCAAAAATGAAGACAAGGAGATATCATGGGCAGGAGGACCACATGAAAAATACTCATTAAAAACAATACAACTGACCATATTTAAGTCCAAATGAGCCAACCAAAGGCTCTTTTACATGTGACATCTTAGACAAAAATTAAAAAGAAACCATATAAAATATACACACTCACGTGTTACTTTTAAATATGTATACATATACATATATATATATATATATATATATATATATATATAGATAGATAGATAGATATACACACACACATATATATATATATATATATATATATATATATATACACACACACACATATATATATATATATACACACACACACACACACACACACACACACACACACACATTGAAATGAAAAAGTATTTGCCCCTTCCTGATTTCTTATTGTTTTGCATGTTTGTCACACTTAAATGTTTCAGATCATCAAACAAATGTAAATATTAGACAAAGAAAACCCGAGTGAACACAAAATGCAGTTTTTAAGTGATGATTTTATTTATTAAGGAAAACAACTATCCAAACATACATGGCCCTATGTGAAAAAGTAATTGCCCCCTAAACCTAATAACTGCTTGTGCCACCCTTCACAGCAACAACTGCAATCAAGCGTGTGCGATAACTGGCAAGGAGTCCTTCACATCGCTGTTGAGGAATTTTGGCCCACTCTTCTCTGCAGAATTGTTTTAATTCAGCCATACTGTAGGGTTTCCGAGCATGAACCGCCTTTTTAAGGTCATGCCACAGCATCTCAATTGGATTCAAGTCCGGACTTTGACTAGGCCACTCCAAAACCTTCATTTAGTTTTTTTAAGCCATTCAGAGGTGGACTTGCTGGTGTGTTTTGGATCACTGTCCTGCTGCAGAACCCAAGTGCGCTTCAGCTTGAGGTCACGAACTGATGGCCGAACATTCTCCTTCAGGATTTTTTAGTAAAGAGCATAATTCATGGTTGCAATCACAGCAAGTAGTCCAGGTCCAGAAGCAGCAAAGCAGCCCGAAACCATCACACTACCAGCACCATGTCCGACTGTTGGCATGATGTTCTTTTTCTGAAATGCTATTACTTTTACACCAAGTGTAACGGAACACACACCTCCCAAAAGTTCAACTTTTGTTTAGTCAGTCCACAGAATATTTTCCCAAAAGTCTTGGGGATCATCAAGATGTTTTTTGGCAAAGTGAGATGAGCCTTTATGTACTTTTTGGTCAGCAATGGTTTTCACCTTGGAACTCTGCCATGCATGCCATCTTTTACCCAGTGTCTCTCTTATGGCTGAGTAATGAACACTGACCTTAAATGAGGCAAGTGAGGCCTGCAGTTCTTTAGATGTTGTTCTGGGTTCTTTTGTGACCTCTTGGATGAGTCGATGCTGCGCTCTTGGAGTAATTTTTCTAGGCCGGCCACTCCTGGGAAGGTTCACCACTCTTCATGTTTTCTCCATTTGTGGATAATGGCTCTCACCATGGTTCGCTGGAGTCCCAAGGCTTTAGAAATGGCTTTGTAACCTTTTCCAGACTGACAGATGTCAATTACTTTGCTTCTCATCTGTTCTGGAATTTCTTTAGATCGCGGCATGATGTCTTCCTTTTTGGGATCTTTTGGCCTACTTCACTTTGTCTGACAGGTTCTGTTTAATCTCTTGATTCAACAGGTCTGGCAGTAAACAGGCCTGGGTGTGGCTAGTGAAATTGAACTCAGCTTTCCCAAAAATGTGATTAACCACAGTTACTTCATGATTTAACAAGGGGGGCAATTACTTTTTCATGCAAGGCCATGTAGGTTTAGATATTTTTTTCCTTAATAAATAAAATCATCACTTAAAAACTGCATTTTGTGTTTACTTGGGTTATCTTTGTCTAATCCTTAAATTTGTTTGATGATCTGAAACATTTAAGTGTGACAAACATGCAAAAAAAAAAAAAAAAAAAAAAGGAAATCAGGAAAGGGGCAAATAATTTTTCATTGCAGTCTCTCTCACTCTACATATATATATATATATATATATATATATATATATATATATATATATATATATTTACACACACACACACACACCAAATAAAGATTCATTTCATGGATTATAATAAATTTAACAATTCAAAGGTCTGATGAAAAAAAAACATTTACATGAGTAGCTCAATAAAACAGCACACATCTAAACAGAAGAATCACCAAGGCAGTATGATTTTTGGTAATTTTAATTTTTAAAAAATGTTACTTTGTAGACTGGTTACTGGAAATAAATACATTTAAAGTTAAGTGCATTTTTCCATATTTATTGGTCTGTTTGGCACATAGGATTAAGCCTTTAATCTGATAAACTTCATCAGATAGTTCAGGGTTTGATTCCCTCAGTCTCCATTTGAGTACTGTGAGACTCCAAACAAATAATTTAACTAGACAGTACTCCTAGGCTGCTTATAAAAAGAGGCATGTCTAGTAGGTTTACCTGGTCAATACATTACTTTAAAAAATTGTTATCCACAGGGATTAGCTACAGGTGAACACATTCACCCTTCTTACTCAACACCCACAGCTTTCAGACATCCTCTCCTATCAACAACCTCTGTTGCCAGTCTGAAGAGGCAGGAGCAAAGCAGATGGTAGGAGACAGCCAAATGGTACAGTGAGCATTCTTTATAGAACTAATCTCTGCTCATCTCATGGATCACTGTTGCACTATCATTATTTACCTATGGGAAGAATATTAAAGCATCCACAAAATAAACAATGAAAAAGTGAATCTACTTTAGTAAAATAATATGTAAAGACAAAATCACAGTAAACATTTTTGTCTTCCAAGTGGACTTTTCGGATTGTGACATACATTCATTTTACATAAGCTGCAATGCAGTCCTACAAACAAAACAGAGTGTTTTACTCTACTGGGAGGTTTGTTTTCTTGTTTTTCTACAAACAAAACAGGTCACAGGATCGGGGTATGAGCCAACCCCCTCCCGCCCCCCAATTTTTTTTAAATAAAACTAAACATTTTCCATGACACTTAGACCTGGTGATTGGCAAGTATTTAATTTCACTTGCCACACATACTCTTTTTAATCTAATGGTTCTTCTATAGCTTCTTTGCCATAAGGAGAAAAAAAAACTTTTCCGACATGGCAAACTTAAAATTACTGGCTCTGCTATCCATAGCATGCTTAGAAAGTGCATTATTGGCATCCTGGACTCCTAACAGCAACACATGCTGGTAAATTCCCTTAGACATCTTGATGTTCTGCCTGAAACGAATGCATTATGCTGTACACAGCAGGAAATGTAAAACACTCTTCTGGCTTTGCAAGAAAATATTTTTGGTATTCCGTATAATTTCCCCTTGAACAGTAATTCTAGCTTGACCATCATCGAATACTGACACTGACTGCAGTTACCAATAACTGTCATTTCCTCCTTACTTATACATCTCCCTTACCATTTAAAAAAATGCTTTTAAGCTTCTGCCTCTCAAAGACAAACATGGGACTCTCCCCCAGGATTTTAACCATTCCAGGAAAACCTTTTAAAATTCATCAGTTGTTATTTAAACCATGTCTAATATTTTCTGAGTCAATGGAGATTATCAACTTCATGGATAATTTGTTTTCTCCATGACACTGGTTGGTAGTGGACAT